>NC_092764.1:82420934-82723434 GCF_047496795.1 Chiloscyllium punctatum
ATGTTACTACTGTGCAGCCATGCTCGCTGAGCTTCACACAGCAATGAAATTGGCAGGTGTTCAACGCATTACCATTGTTTTTCAAGTGGATCGATGTTCTCCAGAGTTATTTTCATTATTGAGAAAATTAAGTATATCACGTAACAATGCTCAGGAATTATTTACTAGAATGTTGCCTGGTTTGCACGTTTTGGACTGTTGGGCGAGCCTGAGTATTCTGGGATAATTTTACTTGAACGATGGGGCTGAGGGAAGTTTGTAACTGCACTCTGAAACAAGGTGGCCATCCGTGCTGTAGATATCGATGCATATTCAGGACCACTGCTGAGAGAAATTTGAAAAGCAATTTGTGCAAGAATGATTAGGAATTGAAATCCTTTTCACCAATAGAGTCAAGATGGGCAGATAAATTCAAATCAAGGTTTGCTGATGAGTCTGCAATATTCAATCATATTCAAGAGTCCTGTCACCCATAAGGAGGGAACGCAATGTTTCTGCCAAGCTTTGAACCGGGCGACTTTCTCACAAAACGATACTTCTACTATACAGACAGGATCAGGTCCCTCTGACTGCACTACTAAAAACAGTGACTATCTCTGTTGGAAATATCCGTGCATCTTCATAACAGGAATGAACAGATGTGGAATAAAATCGCAGACAGCAATCCATTGGATTTGTATTCCTTTTCATCACAACAGCTGGAAGGGGTGCGGCAATACAGATAAATTTTTTACTGATGAGACAAGCATACCACAAGCTCTGCCCATGTTAAGACACAAGCCTATAGTTCTTTCTGCCCGGATGTTTGAAGCAGGGATCCTTACGATAGGATGTGAATGTTATAAACGCTATCCCCAGAGAAACACAGTGTGGCCAGAGACCCGATCTACTCCCAGTGATTGCTTTGCTCAGAACAGGTCGGGTTTGCCATGTGCGAGTGAACCCAAACTCGATCAAACACAAAGACCGTGAAACAGCTGCTAAGGCTATGAGGAACGGGCTGGAGTCAGATACATGTTAGGATGCAAGACTGGATAATAAGTTTGCGGAATTATTTTACAGGTAGAATGCTGGAGAATGTGGCTCAGAACCATATAATCCACGAACGAATAGCGGAGCAAACTAGATGGGCTGAAAGGTCTAAGCATACTCCTATGCGCGCCGGTCTCTGGCAATCTGGTATCTAAGAAAATAGAAAAAGCAAATAGTACCGATCAGAACTGGGCAAAGTGAAAGATACGACAGGTCTGAAACGAGTCCAGAGAGAGGAAAAAAGCGATGGTGTGGACATAACAACATTGGAGCTCAGTATAAAGGTGGAAGTCAGGAGGTATTCAATAAAAAAAGGGATGGTGCAGAAAGGCAAAGGGAGCTGGACATAGAAAAGTAGCATCCCGGGATCCAGAATATTAGCACTGCTTTCCATTTCAAGATGCTGCCAGATCTACAGAGGGTTGAAAGCAATTTCTTTTTTGTTGCAGATACAGAAGATGGAAGACTGATCCTGGACCAATCAGCTCTCCCTTGCTCTGGGGATGTTTCAGTTTCCCGTTCGACCAGATCACTTCTGGCCCACACTGAAACCTCACTATTCTACGCGGCCCGCGCCCCCAAAACAGTTACTGACAATAAATTGTTCATTACGTGATCCCACATGAGCAGACAACAAGACCATAGTCTGTGTGAAGTTAAAAATCACACAACACCAGGTAATAGTTCAACAGGTTTAATTGGAAGCACACTCGCCTTTGGAGCAACACTCCTTCATCAGGTGATAGTCTGTGTGAATTGCGAAACGTTCAGGAAGAGTTCCCATCGGTCTCCATCAGAACATTCTGAATGAGTTAATTTTGGTTCAGGACCATTTGACATGGAGTCATCACTGTCAATCCCCACAGCAAGCAAGCATTCGTGTCTTTGAGCACTTTGGTTGGTGCACGGTTGGAGTGGAAACTCACGTTGTGAAAGGGACATCATTCATTGGCTGCACTGGCAAATTTATCTCTTGCACTTTCAGTAAAATGGAGACAGTTTTTATTCAGAAACTGAAGTGTGATCAAAAACAGTAGGACCAACATGACAACAAAAGCAGCCACAAGATGCCACGTTCGGGTAAGGAGCACAAGTGCCGCGGAGGAGGCTTGAAACCACGACCATACGACTAAGCGTCTTATGCTTTACCAGCTGAACTAGCCAGGCGTGCCTTCAGATTGCCTTAGTTTGTCAATTATGCTGTTCGCTGAGCTGGGAATTTCTGTTGCAGAAGTTTCGTCCCCTCTCTCGGTGACATCCTCAGTGCTTGGGACCTTCCTGTGAAGCGCTTCTGTGATCTTTGCTCTGGCATTTATAGTGGTTTGAATCTGCTGCTTCCGGTTGTTAGTTCCAGCTGTCCGCTGCAGTGGCCGGTATATTGGGTCCAGGTCGATGTGCTTGTTGATTAAATCCCATGCAAGGACTGCACAAAACACTACATAGGACAAACAGGAAGACAGCTGACGATCCGCATCCATGAACACCAACTAGCCACGAAACGACACGACCAGCTATCCTTAGTGGCACACACGTAGATGACAAGCAACATGAGTTTGACTGGGACAACAATACTATTATAGGACAAGCCAAAGAGAGAACAGCCAGGGAATTCCTAGAGGCATGGCACTCATCCACTCATCCAATCAACAAGCACATCGACCTGGCCCCAATATACCAGCCACTGCAATGGAGAGCTGATGCGGCAGATTCAAACCACTATAAATGCGGGAAAAAAGATCACAGAAGCGCTTCACGGGAGGCTCCCAAGCACTAAGAATGTCACCTAGACAGGGGATGAAATGTCTGCAACACAAATTTCCAGCTCGTCGAACAGAATCACAACAACGAGCACCCAAGCTACAAGTCTTCACACAAAGTTAGTCAATTATACTGAACATAATACACCTAACACCACAATTTACAAGTACCCAGTTAATTTTTTTCTTTCGCAAATAACTTAACACATTTCACTTCTCAGCTGTTGTTCCTTCAGAACATTACAATTTATTTAGCACTTATCCCGGGATTTAAGATTCAACAGTAATATTTTAATATTTTTGCACTCATCTTTCGGTCACCGACATGATTCTCAGTCACGCTGGCAGACTGGTAAATCAATCAGAAAATTGCTTCAGGATGTGGAAAGATTGGAAATGATGCAGAGGAGATTTACTAGGACGTTGCCTGTTCTGGAGGGAATGTCTTATGAGGAAAGGCTGAGAGACTTGTGTCTGTTCTCATTGGAAAGAAGAAGGCTAAGAGGGGAATTGATAGAGACATACAAGATGATCAGAGGTTCAGATAGGGTGGACAATGAAAGTATTTTTCCGATGGTGATGACGTCAGCTTGTATGAGGTGGCATAACTACAAATTGACGGATGATGGATTTAAGAGAGATGTCAGAGGCAGGTTCTTGACACAGAGAGTTGTAAGGGCGTGGAATACCCTAACTGCTAATGCAGTCAACTCAGCCACAATAGGAAGATGTAATCAATCCTACGATAAGCACATGGATGATGATTGGATATTGTAGGGGGATGAATAGAGAATAGTTCACAGGTTGGCGCAAAGTGGAGGTCCGAAGGGCCTGTTCTACGTTGCATTGTTGTATGTTCGATGTTCTAAACACAGTCATTTCTGTTTCGAGTGTAGGAAATCCTGTCTGCCTGACCAGACACAGTCCTCACAATCAACACTTGCCTTGTTCTTCTTGCCGATAACTTTTACCACTTCTCATTTTCGAGACAGGTGTTTTGTTTTAGAAACGTTACACGTACAGCAACAATCTTTCAATCTTATGAAGCCGTTTCCAATTTAAAGTGGAATTTTTGCCCATTGATACGGGAGAAGCTGTTCCTGAGGGAGGCGTTTCTGTGAGCTGTGTCCCAGGGCTGATCAGAAAGGCACTTTCCTGCATTGGCTGCTTTCTGCTGGCAGCGGGGGCTTGGGGAGGCTCAAGTCCCTTTCTGCTGCATGTTCCTGTCTCACTCCGTAGGTATTCGTGGTGAATCATATCTGAGTTCTCGCGATTGCAAAGCCGGTATGTGGTCGGTCTCGATGCTTCATCTGAAATATTTTAGTCTCTGTGCCTGGGTTTTCACAAAGTATCAAACTTTCAGCCTCCATTCCTGATGACGTGACGAAACGTAGAATTTGTTGCTCCTCGGATGCTGCCTGAATTGCTGTGCTTTTCCAATCTAATCTAGACTCTGGTTTCCAGCATATGCAGTACTCACTTTTGCCGAGCTTTCAGCCAACGACGCTGACCCTTTGAAACATAGAAACTGGCACCAGAATTGGCCTTCCGTGTATCCGAATGCAGGATGGGCTAGGGGATTTTAGAAGGCTTGGACAGCAGGAGCTCCAATTGTTTTCAGAGCTGGTCGCTCATATTCCCACTTTTATTGCAGAAGAGGATCAGAGGCCTGAGGAGCTGCAAACGCTCAAAGTGATCAACACGAGGACGTGTGTAGGTCTGCCGTGTACAGCTGCCTGTTAAAGTCCAGCCGTCAGGCTGGCAGCATTAGGATTCAAACCCATACCTCGATAGAGATTAGCGCTTAAATGTAGTGCTTTAGACTGCTCGGCTACGCTATCAAACAACAGCACACAACGTCTTTGTCATGCCAATTTTTCAGCATTGCTTCACTTCAGGCACTACCCCACCCCGCGCATTCAATAACTAATTTGTCTTAATTGTAGAAAATATTTGTAAGGATTTGCAATGTTTGTACAGTTCATGCGTTTGCTCAATTCTGACAAGGCTGTGACAATTTTTCCTTGAGCTTCAGGGCTGACGGACGGCCATGGAGAAGTTCATAAAATTATGAGGAAGACGGACACAGTCAATTGCCAATAAGTACTTCTACACAAGGCACGAGCGTTCAAAACTAGATAGCATAAGTTTAACATGAGAGTGGTATTACTGGAAAGGGATCTGAGGGGCACTTGTCTTTCATACAGGAATGTTTTTATGTGTGGAATGAACTGACACATTTCGTGGGAAGTCTGGTACACACACAGCATTTCAAAGGCATCTGGATGTGTACATAGACAGGAAGGGTTGAGAGAGATAAGCGTGAATATTGGCAAATATGGTTAGATTTATTTCGGATATCTTTTCAGCAGGATCACAATGGATCAGACGGTCTGTTTCAGTGCTCGGCAACTCTGAGTTGCTCCAGCATCTGACACCAGTTGAATAGAGCCTTTGCAAAAATGCACGTTGCTCGTCACTCAGTCAGCATGTTTGGCTATTTTTCTGGAGCGCAAATTGTTTGTAAGGACCCTAACATGAAGGTTTTCCGGACTTTTGCTGGCAATGACAATTCTTCTTGTCAACTTCCCCAATTTCAGATTAGGCCAACAATGTGACGGTACCTCCATCTGATCAAGAGAGCCAATCGCCAGCCTCCCTCACCAGGACAGAAATGAAGGAAATGTGAGAAATATAACAAAGGTTCGCATCGAAATTACACTCTTTTTTCGCAACAACAACAAAAAACGACAAGCAGATTTAATCATGACCTAGTTTCACAACAGCAGTGAAATAATGATCTCCACTCACTTTCAAAGAAAATGATGAACACCGCAAATTGTCTGGAATATTAATACCCTGCGTAGGATGCTTCGGTTCCGTATTATACTGTTGCACCGACTTTCATATGAATAGACATTTTTATAGAGTGTATTGTGGCTGGATATATAACAATGACAGGTGTTGCCCTTGCTCTCATTACGTTCTTGGTCGTGTAGGGATTG
This sequence comes from Chiloscyllium punctatum, assembly GCF_047496795.1. NCBI lineage: Eukaryota > Metazoa > Chordata > Chondrichthyes > Orectolobiformes > Hemiscylliidae > Chiloscyllium > Chiloscyllium punctatum. The sequence continues at coordinate 82,426,729 of NC_092764.1, forward strand.
GTGTCCTCACCTTGCACGCGGTATAACAATTCTCAGCTGTGGAAAACCGGTGTGTTTTGGAGCAGAAAGATGTGGAGCTCGGTTGCCTCGTGGAGTTGTTGTTGCAATTTTTGGCGGAGCTGCGGTGTTTGTTTGCAGCATTTTCCTCCCCTTTATGCGTGACATCCACAGGGCTGCAGAGCCTCTTGTGTAGCGCTGCTGTCCTGTGACGGTTGGAATTGATTTGTTTCCGTCCCCGCTGCTTGCATTTTTTGGGGATGCAGTTATTGGTATATTGCGTCAAGGTCAATGCGTTTATTGATAGAATCCATGGATAACGGCCCTGCTTGCAGAAATTCTCTGGCTGCCTTCTGTATGGCGTGCCCAAATATTGTTGTGTTGCTCTCGTGGAATTTGCAGTCCTTGTCATCTGTACGTATTGCATCTAGGGACAGCTGGTCGTGGCAATTAGTGGCTGCTATAAAAATTCATTGCCAAGAATGGATATTGCACAAGTTAATTCGCAGGTGCCTGGCATTTGAACTTCGCAACGTGGATATACAACGAGGCAACATGGAAATTATGTAAAAACAATGACTTCAGAAACTGGAAACCAGCCGGAAACGTCGATTTTACTGTGGGACTTTTGCCAGAAACGTCGATTTTACTGCTCCTCGGATGCTACCTGAACTGCTCTGCTTTTCCAGCACCACTCTGATATATAAACTACGCTTCCCTATATTATAAAAAATATTCTGGGAATGGCAGCCAGACTCTTCCGAACACTCAGGTTTACGACAGCACATAAATCGACAGCCACGCTCAGACAACAGCTCATGAGAACAAAAGCCCAATATCCATCATACCCGTCATGTGCAGGACAAACATGGTTGCCAAGATTCCACGCAGGGACTGCACGAAATACTATATCGGGGAAACGGGCAGACAATTGGCGATCTGCATTCTTAAAGGTCAACTGACCTATAACTGCCACGGTCAGCTGTTCCTTGCAGTGATACTTGCGGCACTGAGTGTCTCTGATTCTCGAGCTGGTAACTGGAAATATGCAAGCGTCTGTAACACTCGTTACCTGCTTAAGAAGAAACTGCTTATAGTACACATGTAAAACTCGATTGCTCATTGAAAATAATATTCAAAACCTTCGCCCAGAGAAGGATTTCTGTTGCGTTTCTGTGGCTGTTCCTGACCTGGCGTTCGGAGAGATACTTCTTCTGTGCTTCCTAACGCTTTGCCGTTTTATCGCATTTTGGGCAGTAATCTGCATTTTGACTGCAATGGCGTGCATTCAAAACACCAGTGTGTATTTTGTTTTGCTCTTATTGTATACAATGGCAACACAGTAAAGAAACAGTTAATATTGCAAGATGACATACACAGGGACGTGAAATGCTGACGATTTCGTGACATTTATGCAATGGTGAGAGATTACCTTGTTTCAGGAGACAAGAATGTCGATTTTTTGGGTAGAGATGACGGGCAGTGAGTAAAGAAATCATTTGTAGGTGTAGTTGACAAGCCCACTCAAAGTAACCACAATATGGAATAAAACATACATGAAAAAATAGCATGTGTGAGAGACAAAGGACGGCAACAAACATTTGTGATTTTATCTTCCCCTCTCCCACTTCCGTTTCCATTGTGAAGAATGTTTGGAGAACCATAATCAATAAATCAAATATGTACCATAGAACTGCACATGCTATATGTTGGTATTCAGTTACTTGACAGGGGACTTAGTTTCAGTCTTTTCTTGGAAACCATCTATTTCATTACCAGCATTACAAAAGGCCACCTTTCTTTTGCCAGAACAAATAAACATATGACTAACCTTTTTTCTTTTATGTCCACGTAGACACCTCTGCACCATATTTTTTTGAGCTTTTGCGATTTTAATAGGAATCAATTTTGATTCTTCCTAAGAAAGTGCATGACCTCACATCAACGTGAATCTGCATGCGCCAAGATTTCACCACTGACTCTTACTATCTATATCCGTTTGCAGATTGCCGCATCCTCATTGCAACACATCGCCCACCTATTGTGTATCAGCAGCGAAACTGGACACATTTCATTGTGCCACTAACACCAATTCATTAAATCAAGGAGACATTTTTGGAGCCCGATGACTGACCATTGTGTATTTCATGAATTATGTCTTTCCAGCTGGAAAACTGTCCATCATTCCCGATTTGTTGTCTTCTTTTAAATAAGCAATGGAGTCAATGCTGATTTATTATCCACTACCGTGAGCAATTTGAGCAATGATCTTTTATATGGCCACTTAATGAGTGCTTGCTAGAAGTTCAAATGCACTATATCTAACAATTCCCTTGATCAACTCTGCTTGTCATCTCAGCAAAGAAGTCTTCCAAATTGTTGTTTTCCTTTCAACAAAATGATGTTGACTCAGTTTGACTGCAATCATCTCTTCTAAACTTCTTGCTTTCCTTTTGCAATGGTACATAGCAATTTCAAAATGACAGCAAAGACATTGGAACAGTTGGACGTCGTTTAGCCCATCAGGTCCTTCACAACTTTCAATGAGATCACGGCTGATTTGGTTAATCCTCAACTCCACTTTTCAGCCTTATCTCCCTGGCACTTGATTCCCTAACTGATTAACTGTCTGTCTAACTCAGCCCTGAATATTCTTAGCCGCAGCAGCTCTCTCTTGAAAGGATGTCCACAGATTTGCTACCCTCTGAAAGAGAAAGTATCCTCCTCATCTGATTCTTAAATGTTTGACCCTCCTGTTGTGGTTAGGCCCTCTGGTTCCACACTTTCGCGGGTGTAAATCAGAGCAGAATAAACCCACGAAGGTCGCTCTGCACTGTCCAGTGTCAACTGTGAGTATTTGAAGCAGTTTCTTTTTATTGACCTCTATTTAAACAAATATGCCTGATTTGCACATTAGATTTGGATATGGTGAATCTTCTTCAAAAGAACTGCATTGGTTGTAATTCAGATGGCGGAGAAGGGATGTTGCACAAATACAAGGAGAGTTTTCTTTCTTGATCCATTACCACGTTCATTAATCACTATGCACATGAAAATGGATCCTTCTCACCCACTTTATTTCTCATCAATGTGTGTAATTGCACTTAATCTCCCATCAACATCTTTCGTTCTTAACTAATATAGGGCTACAGCGAATATTGGGACTAGGTTGCACACCGGACATAACAAATACTTGTGTTTCAGAGTTGAACGCTCCATTCCATAAGGCATGTTTAGAGCCAGTTGTGGACTTCTAGCCGTGGCCAAGCGGATAAAGCACTGGTTTAGAAGCCCTTTAGGGTTTCTCTGCGCAGGTTCAAATGCTGGCGACTGTGTTTGATCAGCCCACCAATTTAGACTGACTTCCAAAAAGATGTGTCATCGCTCCACCTTAAAAAAATATTTCAACGAACAGTCCAGTAATTCGTTTGAATTTAAAAAGTCACGTTCTTAACCAGATATGTCTCACACTCAAAACGTTATGCCTGTTTCTCTTACCACAAACATTGCTTGGCCCGTCGAGTTTCTGCAGCATTCTCAGAATGCATTGCGTACAAGTGCTGTTTTTCATTGAATTCCTTCAATTCAACTCTTCTGGTCACTGACCCTGGTCAGCGCAACACTTCCCCTGCTTGTCAAACTACCCATTCCCATCGGTCCCTTCCCCATCATTATAAACAGCCCCCGGATATCTCTGGTTAACCTTCCTTGAGCAGAGACACTTAATATACCTTCCCCTTCTTTAAGAGCATTGAAATTAACTCGGATGTTCTTGGGACATGAACTGATCTGATACTTCAAAAGAATTGTCGTTCCTGTACATGAGGAATTCAAACTCTTCTGACCTGAGACAAGGAGAAAACTCCATAATGGAAGACCCAAGCTTTATTCTGGAAAAAGTAAAACACATAGAGGACAGTTGTCGTTCTGTGAAGGCCAGACTCAAGTTGGAATTAAGTAACAATCTGTTTTAGAAGATTGTGCAAGGTGCTAGGTTGTAAGGGTCGGTGCATTCAGTTGGTTCAAGAGGGCCCAGGGAGGCAGCGATCGCTGTTCTTACTGCATCTGTTTTCTTTACTGCACATTTTCAGTTTGTAATGGGGTCAGGAAAATATTCTCCAAATGGAAATCTTATCATGTGACGAACCACAAAGAAGTGTCTGCATTGTTTTAATGGTTAATGTAAAAACTGTGGATTCTGTGAATCTAAAACAAACAGAAACTGCTGTTGAAACTCGCCAGTTTCACAGTACCTGCGGGAGAAAACAGATTTCTGATGAAGGTGTAAAATATTGTCTTTGATTCCCTGTCCATACATGCTGCTAGATCTGCTGAGTTTCTCCTGCAATTTGTGCTTTTGTTGTTAACTGAATATCCGATCCATCTATCACGATTATGCAACTCGGCCCACGATGAATTAAAATCTAATGCTTTTGAAAGCTGTGAAGTGATTGGATTCTTCTTGAATATTCAAATCACAGTTTAGAAAAAAACCCATTTCTGACAGATTGGGAATAGTGGGAATCAGGAACGCACTGCCTGTAAGGGTGCAACAAGTTATAATCCCGAGAGAAAGTTGACAGGCATTGAGTTGTACGCTTCCATTGTCAACTTCGACTGAACCTATGAACCTAGCGTTGGAAAATGAGACTAAAACGCTCCAGAGCCTCTCTTCGATTGGTGCAGACTTGATGGGGGCGAAGGTATTAACGACCTCTTTAACCAGGTGCAGTGAGGTAATCGGAAAAATTGGTGGATGAGAAATACAAGGAGCTGTTAAAATCTTGAGGCCGCAGTCCCTGTCGATGAATTTGTCTGTGTGTCTCCCTCTGTGGGTGAATATGAGGATGACTTCCTCAGGGGGATGACAACACAGAGCGACCATGTTTAACTTCAGTCGCATTGTTATGTCATTTAACGTCCCAGATTCTCATTGACATTCACCCTAGAAATATCAGATTGCAATGTGTGGACATTATGTCCAATATCACAATGATGGGTATAAGTAATGCCCACTTCTATGTTATATGTGGAATGTACATCAGTTACCTTTTTGGTAGGTACAGGGACAACATACTCAGTCCTTACGTTAAGACAGTTTAAACAATCGACACAAATAAAGATGACTGAAAGGTTCCTGAACACAATGGGTGCATCAGGAGTCGTGGTGGTGGAGAGATTTTCTTCACTCCTATTGTGCGAAACGACTAACGGGCAACCAATCCAAGTCTCCTTCTTGTTATGGGAATTTTGACCTTTAAATCAGGATCTCATAGGGAGACTGGGGCTGGACTTGCTCAATACTCCGACGGGCTTGCAGATAATTCAAAGGAAAGATTTACCAGTGCAGGCTGTACAATATGACCCACGACCCCTGATGTATGTCTATGTGTGGCGATTAAGACAGAGAGCGATAAGTACAGTGAGCGATTCACTCATCCTGGAAGCAAGCAACTATGTTAATCCTATTAACACCGATTTTCTTGCTGGAGATATGTTGCACTGTACTGCACACATACACCGTGATGGCCCCGACAGACCATATGAGAAGGATTGGTTCAGGAGATTGCTTAAACCAGATCAGTTGGTATTGTGCGAATTTTATTGGAGTGATCACAGATGTGCAGTCGTGTGAACTTACCTAAGGTATGTGTAACAGCAAGCAGACCCTATCTTTTGGATGAGAAAGTTTCCACTCCTCACGTGTCACTGGCAAAGGCGTCTGGTGACAGGTGGCAGGATTTGGGACCATAGGTGATAAAGAACGGAAGTTTGGGTCTTTAGGGACAATGTGGGCATTTGGTTCAATGCAGATATGCGAACATATAAAAAGAAACTACATTGGCTAACTCAGCCAGGTAGGATAGTCCAGGTAACCCACGCTAGTGCTGAGAATCCTAGGGGGATAGCATGGTGTTTCCCTAAGATAGAAGTCTCGGACCCAAGTTTAAAAATGGCTCCTACTGAGTGGTGGGCAAAGGGCAAACAGGATGTAGGGCTCATACGGGGCTGTGAAGGCATAAGGATAACCCCGAAGTCTGAGTATCGTCCTTGCAGAGCACAATACCCGTTAAAACCCGAGGATATAGAAGGAATTACTCCAGTCTTTGAATCCCTCCTAAAGGCTGGAGTGATAATCCCCTGTGAAAACTCACGGGTGAGAATGCAGATTTTTCCAGTCAAAAAAACAAACATTTCCAGTGAACCGGAGGAACGGAGATTTGTTCAAGACCTGCAGGCAGTCAATAACACTGTTATTCCACGCGCCCAAATGTTCCCAAACCAGAAACTATATTGGTTCAAATTCCACTGGACAGGAAATGGTTCTCTGATGTGGATTTAGCAAATGCCTTCTTTAGTGTACCGGTACAACCAGATAGTCAATTCTGGTTCGCTTTTTCATCCAAATGAAAATCATATGGCTTCACGTGACTTTGTCAAGGTTACTGTGAGTCCTCCACCGTATGCACTGAGGCTCTGCGCAGGCGTCTGTAGACTCTTGTTCTCACCCAGGGCTCAGCGCTTTTGCCAATGATTGCTTGATAGTGGCACCAACAAAGGAACAATGTGAGGAGGACACCCTTGCGTTTCTCTTCCATCGAGCAAGGGAGGGACACAAAGTCATTCTCGCAAAGCTGCAATTTGTGCAACAACAGGTGATGGTCTCAGGTCACTTAATATCTGAACAAGGCAAGGCCGTTGGTGAGTACAGAGTTCAAACAATCCAGCAAATTCCAAAGCCTCACACGAAGAAACAGTTACTTTCCATTTTGGACATTGTGCTCCTACTTTAGAATGTTTATTCCACATTCCACAACCCTTGAGGCGCCCCGAAGTGACATAGCCCATGGCAAAGGATCACAGAACCAGAGTCAGTTGCAGCGGACACCAGAGGTCGAGAGTGCCTTTGTTGAATTAAAAAGGGTGCTCTCAGCTATACCTACATTGGAAATTCAGAACCCAAACAAGCCTTTTGTACAAACGGTAGATGAGAAGCGTGGCTGCATGACATCTGTGCTGTTGCAGGATCATGGGGGAAGATTGAGGCCCGTGACATATTTTTCAGCTAAGCTAGACCCCGTATAGCGAGATTGCCTAAATGCCTGCAAGCCGTGGCCAGAGCTGAAAAGGCTCTTGTAGCTTCAAGGGATATAGTCGGCCCTGGTGGATTAACCCTTCTGGTCCCACATGCAGAATCCTTACTGCTTTCTGAGCAAAGGACCGCACACATGTCAGCAGCACGTTGGGTCAGATATAATAATGTGTTTTTGGAAATGCTTAACATAACAATAACGCCCTTTAACCTGCTAGCCTTCTCCCAAAGAAGGAGCTGGAGACCCACATGATTGTGTCGTTGTAACTAATGAAATTTGCAGCCCGACACCAGATTTGCAGGATTTGTCATTTCACAATCCGGATATGGGGTATTTTTTTGTGGACAGATCAGCATTCAGGTGCAAGGTGACAGACCAGAATTGTGATGGGTGTGCTATAGTAATTACCTACAAGATAATCAAAGCGGCATCACTCCCTTCTGATCTGTCAGCGCAAGCAGCGGAGTTGATTTCCCTGACTGAGGCACGTAAATTGGCTGAGGGAAAGACAGTGAATATTTACACCGATAGTAGATATACATATGGGGTTGTACATGATTTTGGAACCTTGTGGAAGCACAGGGGCTTCTTGAGCTCCACCGGAAAGCCCATCACACACAGTGGCCTGATTTCTGACCTCTTGGAAGCGGTCCATTTGCATAACTCAATTGTTGTGTGTAAATGTGAAGCCCACACAAAAAAATAATGCTTTTGTTTCCCAAGGCAATGCAAGGGCAGACTCAGCAGCAAGAACAGCAGCCCAGTAGCCGTCAAGTGAGAAGAATGATATGTGTAAGACAAAAATTTGAACCCCAACAGCAGACGTACGGGAGTTACAGTCACACGCCACACCGGAAGAACAACATGAGTGGACGAAAGCAGGATGCAGTTTGAGGGAAGGAATATGGTGTGGTCCCAATGGTAAACACTGTCTACCACGATCATTATTTCCATTCTATGCCAAACCAACACACGGTAAGGAACATGTGTCAAAAGGAGGGATGTACGACAGTATTTCAGCACACTAGTACAGTAAGTGATCTAATAATTAATCCCAGAAATATTGTGAGCCTTGTTTTATCTGTTCCACTAATAATGTGGGGGGGGGGGGATAGAGATGGGTCAGGCAGCACACCCCCAAAACCAAAAACAGTTTGAACATTTACAGATGGATTACATTAAACTAACACCCAGCGAAGGGAAAAGGTACTGTCTGGTAATAGTTGATGTGTTTTCCAAATGGTTGGAAGCTTTCCCCACGTCTAAACAGGATGCCAGTGCAGTAGCCAAAGCTTTGCTAACTGAGATAATTCCGAGATGGGGCATCCCTGAATAGCTTAGTAGTGACAATGGGACACCATTTGTCAATAATACCTTACAGCAGATCAGTGATTATTTGAGAATAAACATGAGACAACACTGTGCCTACCACCCAGCGAGTGGTGGGGCAGTGGATAGAGAAAGTGCTACCTTAAATAATAAATTGACAAGATGTTGTGCTACTGTATAAAACTCTCTACACTTTTATCTGAAATACAGAATCAAGTGAAAGCAGCACTATCACAACCAGCAGGAGGGAAGCTGCATGATCTAGAACCTGTAGAATGGATCATAGTGAAATACTTCAGGAGGAAAAATTGGAAGGCGAAGAGGTGACTGAGACCGTGTCAAGTGCTCCTCACAACACAGACAGCAGTTAAGATCACAGAAAGAGCCACGTGGATACACGCCAGCCATTGCAAGCGTGTAGCTGGGCCTGAGGAGACATTGGCCAGCACCGGAACCAATTAAGTGCAAGTAACGATTAGAAGCCTCATACGAATATGGGGCTGCCCCAGCTCACACTTTTAGCAAGCGCCCTAATACGACTATTCGTTAGGGCAGGTGCATTGCGTGGACACCACGCTACCATGGCTTTGGCGTGTGTGATGTGTGGACATGGGATCCGTACAGGGCACACCAGAACAAGTGACGATACCACCACAAAGCGGTGTTTCGGGTAGATGGTGTCTGACGAAAGGCATGGTGTTTCCTAAACATTTTGTGATGTATAGGTTTTCTGGCTCTGTATTTTTTTGTTGTTGCTGTAGTTTTCCTTGTTGTCATGCAATGAAAAAAGAGGGAAAATGTAATGGAAAATTATACATTTACTGTGAAATTAATTATCCATTTTCTGTGTAATTTGGAAGAGAATGCTTTTCTTTAACATACTGCTGTATACGTTACACAATACTTTGGTGAAGGCCTGTATTCAGCTTATCTCTGTTTGAATTTTGTAAACATTCAATTCGACCTTACGATAGTCGAACTCAGCCAAAGCTAAATAACTGTTTTGTCTAAGACCAGCGGATTAGCCCTTGAGAGCGTGATAAGAAACAGAATAAAGCAAGTGTCTGTACCATGCTAAGGCACTCCTTTACATGAAGGAATCTAGCATTTGTGTACTGGAGTTACTTCTGCAGAGGTAACAATAAATTTCCTTCTTTGCTCTTGCTAATAGTTGAGTCAAGTCGATTTAATTTCCACGACAGAAAGAAACTGATTTCATGTTTCAGATCGACAGAACATTGGCTAGTTATGCAGGTTATTGTTACAATGCCAGAGGAATTGTAAGTTTTCCAGAGTGAATCAGAATATTTATCAGAATCTCTCATTAGCTGACAAACGTCAACTTCAAAAATGTAAAAGGCATTCATCAGCTGTAATGCTGCTTCCGTTGTCCTGAACTGGTGAACGGCTGGCCTTCAATTGTTCCCTTTTCTTCTCCTTTCTGTCAGTGAGCATCCATGTTGAATGCAGAAATTCTATTTTCAGTGTCCACCTCAATATGTGTCTCTATTTATTTCGCTTTGTGTCCATTAATCCACAACACTCATCAATAACACTCATTTTCCATTTCTGCTGTTTGAAAAGTCTGAAATACGGAGACTGTTTGAGAGTGGACCTGCAAAGGAACTTTGTCTGCCCCTGGCGAGTGTGTGCAGAATTGGGCTCATATTCTCTTGGTATCACCTCTGTCACTTAGGCCTGAGGAAAGGTGACATTTCTTCAAAGAAAATGTTAAGAGCTTTTACAATGCTTAACAGAATTCGTAAACGACCAAAACAAATTCAACCCAATTACAGGATTGCAATATTGCCTTTGCTGTTTGTGATAAGATACGTTATCCATTGCACCACAGGCCCAATGCGTATAGACAGCTTGTTGATATTTAATGCAAATGCAGATATCGGGGGAAACTGCTTTCACAAGGTGATCAATCAGCAGTGATAATCTACTTTGTGAAGAGGAGCTTTCAATGGCAAAAAAGTACATTTGTCCTCAGGTGCCTGTTTCAGTCTCGCCTGCTGCTCTGCGGGACGTTACCAGCGTTTTGTTGACAGACCTATGCATGATGTAATCCAGTGAAATGTACTTTCATACATTTAATTATGATTTCTTCCAGTCAAGACCCTCTACAAAATCAGAGGAATACTCTGGTCATTTCCACACCGGAATCTAGAATCAGACGATTTCAATTATACCTTTATTGTTGTCGCCTAATCATTGCAGCTTAACGCCTCAGAACGAGCCGCTGTTCACATCAGCTTGTTCTGCACCTTCCTGCAGTACAACTGCTGAACAACATCAGATTAACAGAGCACCACTGCCATCACATTGAAACCCAGGGCGACAACATGAACACTTTGGAAACTTGTGGAGAGGAACAAATTTGCTGAAAGTGACGATGACTTAACAATCAAGCACAGGGGTTTGTACAGGTCAGACTGCAAGGTTACTGTCAGCATCAATGGGGTCCCTGCTTAGGAGTCTGATTTTGCATCGCCTCGACTTGGACACAGTCCGCAACCGGGAAATGAAAATTCATTTCTCTTCTTGTGAGTTATCTTCATGAAAACAATTTCGTGATTACACACAGAACACAGAGCCGGATCCTGCCAGAATCAGTCCAATGACTGTTTACATCTAGAAGGACAACAGCAACAGATACAATAGAAAACTTTCATAACAAATCCTTCTCCAAGGATCTCGCCTCCCTGAGTTGGAAATATCTCGCTGTTTTTTCAGTGTCACTCAGCGAACATTCTGGAACTCCCTCCCAAGCGGTATCATAGCTCTACCATTATACTGAATACTTCCAGTGCTCTGTGAAGTGACACACCATCTCAATTTCTGGAGCATTTAGGGATGGGCAGCGAATCCTATCCAATTGAGGTACGTCCTTACTCCAGGAATACGTTACCGCAGAAGAGATTAGCTCTTTCTGCGCATTTTCAGTGAAGAATGTACAGCTGTGAACTGTATGGATCAGACATTAGTAGGTTTACATCCTAAGTTATTTCAATGTAACGTGCAACTTCGGGCGTTTTGCATGTGTCACCTGATGCTTTGTTAAGTTTTCTGGAGCTGCAGAGAAAGGAGCTCTGGAAATTAACATGTGTTTTCAAAATTAAAAGTTGCGTTTGGGGTATTGCAGCTCAATAACAGATGCATGTCCTGGTTTGATAGGTCCTGAGGAGCTGAAGGATTGGATCGGTGTGTTTTCGAATTTGAAACTAGCATTTGGCTCGATTGTCCATTGTAAATTCCAGTTAAAGGCAACGTCTCTCATTGTCTGTGGAATTGTCATACAACACCAGGTTATAGTTAAACAGGATTAATTGGAAGCACACCAGCTTTCGGAGCGCTGCTCCTTCATTAGGTGATAGTGGAGGGCTCAATCCGAACACACAGAATTTACAGCAGAAATGTACAGCGTGATGCAACTGAAATTATAAATTGGAAAATTGATTGTCTGTTCAGTCTTTCATCTGTTTGAATACCATAGTAGTTTCACTTCTTTCATGTGTAAATTACAAAATCTTTTTTTAAAGTTGCATACTCAGGTTGGCTGTTAACAATGGTGATAGCTAGACAATATGTTGAACGTGTTAGCCCCCTGTGTGCCATGATGTTTAGTTTGATTCTAATCTAAAAAAATGTTTGATAACGGAGTTATACATGAATGCATGCAGTTTTTGAGCAAAATACAATGTAACCCTGAAAGTACAAATTCACCACACAAAATATATGTGTGCTTGTGGGTCTTTGACTCTGTGTGTGTCTGTCTGTCTGGGTTGGGGGTTGTGAGTGTGAGAAAGTGTATTTGTGTGTGTAGTGAGTGTAGAGAGTCTTATGTCTGTCAGGGGTGCGTGTGTGAGTGTGGGAGTGTGTGTGTCTGTAAGGGTATGTGTGGGTTTCTGTGTGCGCATCAGTTTACATGTGTGTCCTTGTGTTTGTGTGTATGGGACTGCCTGTGTGTGTGAGAGAGTGTGTAGGTGTTGAAGTGCGCGCGCGTGTGTGTGTGTGTGTGTGTGTGTGTGTGTGTGTGTGTGTGTGTGTGTAGTGCAATGGTGGTCAATTGTAATGTCACATGAATGCAAGGTCCCGGTTGAGGCCCTCCCTACGGGTACCAAACAAAGTCATCAGCCTCTGTTCGGTCAAGTTTCACTGCTGCCTGTCCCGAAGTCGGACATGGAGGATGGTCACCCCAAAGTCCAAGGTCGAATGTCCTGGACAACTGAAGTGTTCCCCAACTTGGAGGGAACACTCCTCTCTGTTGATTGTTGTGCGGTGCCCATTCATCCGTTGTCGTAGCTTTTGCTCGGTTTCCCCTATATACCATGCCTCAGGGCATCCTTGCCTGCAACGTATAAGGTATACAACGTTGGCTGAGTCACATGAGTACCTGCCATATACAAGGTGAAATGGGAAACTAGCCAAGCAACCAACCTTTTTCCCCGATCCAGCTCAATCAGTCTCGCAAGAGGCACTTAATCTTTGGGTCGTGGGTTAGGGACCCACGCTGGGCTCTTTTGAATTGGATCCCAACAAACATTTCCACTTTGAGTGTTGCCACCTATCACAAGGTTGCGCTCACTCTTCCTTCCCACTTTTGGTCACCCGTCAGTTTCTGAGTGAAAAGTGTCTTCGCTTTGCTGGAATTGCCAGAGACAAGTTTCTCAATGCAGCCAAATTTACGATCAATGATGTCCCTTTCAAAGCGTTAGGGTGCACTCCAACCATGATCCACTCAAACTTCTCAGAGTCACGGAATGAGAATGGCCAATTGCTGAAGGGACTGACAGTGATGGCTCCGTGTGAAATGATCCTGAACCAGAATTAGCTGATTCCGAACGTACTGCTAGAAACCAAAGGGAAGTCTCCCTGAACGTTTCCCAATTCACACTGAAAATGAGCTTCTTATGTACTCATGTGAATTTATGCAGTGAACAATTCATTCTAGGTAATGGCAGTCGGGTTGGTAGTCGGGCAGGATTTTGAGGTTTCAGTGTTAAACCGAATTGATCAGAGGAAGGGGAACTTAAACATTCCCAAAGTAGAGACAGCTGATTGGTCCTGCATGACTCTTCCGTCTTCTGTTCATGTAACAAAAACAGAAATCGCTGGAAAATCTCAGCAGGTCGACCAGCATCTGGGAAAGGAAAGCAGGGATAGTATTTCGGGTCAGTGACGCTTCTTTTACCATGTCCATATCCCTTTGCCTTTCCACACCCTCCTTTATTATTGAATATTTCCTGACTTCCCTCTTTATCCTTAGCCTCGCTTCTGTAATTTCCTCTCTTGCTATTTTCCCAGTGTGTAGATTTGATTGAGACCTGTTCCAACTCTCACTTTTTCCACTTCTGACGGGAAGACTTCGAAATGAAGAAGTAATTATGTTTCTATTATCCTAAAAGTTGAGGGAAACTCTGTTGTTGGAACATTTTTGGAAAGGAGTATAAGAGATAAGATTAGTAATCAACTAGCAAGCAACAATTTGAATGCAGATAGTCAACATGGTTTCATCAAGGGCAGGTCATGTCTCACAAACCTCATTGAGTTATTTGAGCAGGTGAACAAGCACATAGATGAGGGTAGGGCAGTTGACATACTGTAGATGGATATCAGCAAAGCCCATAATAACGAACCACATGGTTGGCTGTTGGAGAAAATGCAGGGGTATGCGATTGATGGTAATTTATCAGTTTAGATTAGAACCATTAACACCAAAAGAGAGCACAGTTTCGACTGACGCAGGTGGCAGATAAGAACTCTGAGATACTGACATTTAGCCGAGAGGGAACATGTTAGTACTATTACCAATGTTGGGAGATCCCTTCAACCCAGATTTAGTGGCCCCTATAAACATTGAGTAAAAATTGAGTCAGGTGAACTACGGAGTAAAATTGCCAGATAGAAAAATAGTTGCCGAGTTTGTCATGTCAACGTGATGAAACTGCAGTATACTCGAGAGAAAGAACTCGAGAAATAAGAGTTAGTTTCTGCCCCACAGATCGAGTAATCCAATCCAGATGACGTGGATTTTGATGTGCCTGAAAACAGATTTAAAAATGAAAAAGTCCTGTAGGAATGGTGTATGTCCATAAAATATCTGTCTCAGGAGCATCGAATTGCAGTATAAAGACATATGTATGAATCAAATGGGGAGGACTAATTCTCTTCCACACGAAGTACATGGGAATACCGCTCCAATGTGACAACACCTTTATTGGGTTAATCCTCTCAAAGGCAGACACATCCAGATGAAGGTGGAGACCATTCTTACCGAGCACGTGTTTGAACCAAGACATAATGAATGCATTTTACCAGTCCTCTCAGTTCCAAAACCAGATCGAGCTCAACAAATCTGGGTTGGTGATCCAAAGTTGAACATTGTCACAAAATTGATTTCATATCCAATTCCGACATTGCAGGAGTGTATCGAAAAGTCAGACAAGCCACTTACCTCACCAATGCGTGGTTGCTGGTTCCTTTATCAGGGACGGCAGAAGAAATTTCTGCGTTTGTTGAGCCAAATAAGCGATCTCAGTTTAAAGTGATTCCCTTTGGAATGAAGAGCGCACCTGCAGCATTCCAAAAATCTCATGAACATAGTTGTGGCGGAGTTAACAAATTGCGCAGTATATTTGAATGATGTAACAATTTTTAATAAGTCCTGGAAGCATCACATGATATAGTTACTAGATCTCTTTGGACAACCACAAGAAGCAAAACTGGTTATAAACGAAAAAGAAACTGAAATGGCAAAAACTGAGTTGACGTTCTTGTGATATTTCATCGTTATGGAAGGGTGAGCCCACGGCACCAAAGGACGAAAGCCATCGAGGATTTTCCATGCACAATCTCGAAGATTCTATCGGAAGTTTCTTCCAATCTTTAGCAGTGTTATAGCACTGGTGAAGAACACCAGGTTTCGGTTGACAGAGCCATGGCAAGGAGGCACGTGTCCATGTGAAAGCTATATTCACCACTAGAGAACTTTTAGCTACACCAGTCTTTTCAAAATCTTTTAAAGTCGCCATCGATACTTGTTACACAGGAGTTGCAGCTGATCTCCTCCTCGAAGATGAGAATAAGATCGTACTGCCAGTTCGTTATTTTTTGAGGAAGATTAACATCCGCCAGAGGAAATACCCCACAATCAGCAAAGAACTATTGAGTATGGCAGTGACATTACAACATTTGAACGTGTGTTTTACGAACAATATGTTGGAGACTTCTGTGTACACGAATCCCAATCTGCTTGCATTCTTAGTACATTTTAAATACAAGAATATGAGACTATATTGTTGGAGTCTTATGTTACAGAATTTTGATTTAAAAGTTATAGCTGCTGTTGGTCTCAACAATGTAATTGGAAATACGTTTTCGCGGATTTAATTGATAAAGTTTAGAAGAGATTTGCATTTATTAAATGTTTTATTATGTGTGTGTGCCCACATGCCTGTTTGTGTGCACATACACGTGCGCACATATATGTTTATGGGGAGAAGTTGAGGTGAAACTATATTACAGTTATCTATTTATTATAGTAATATGTTGCAAAAAATTTTTAAAAATAAATTCGTCTTTTCATGATGATGGTTCATTTTTTCTTAAGTGGGGGATGCGTCACCAAAATGTTGGTGCATTGCATCTTAAAGTGAGTTGGAAGTTCGCAGTGACAGCACAAGTGGTAGCAGTATAACAGTGGGTCAAAAGTACGATTAGCTGGGATGCCTAAAAGCAACAGAACAGATTCAAATTAGGCCAAAACTTTGAATTACACCCCAATTTCCAACCCATCTTAAATTTAGAATATTGTCAATCTAAAAAGCCAATGGCACAATCCGATGCTTTGGTGGTATAAGAGCAAGGAAAACTGAACAGTTGTAAGGAGAACTGCTACGCAAACGACATCTACACACTGACCAGAAAATAGCTCGTCAAGGGACCAACAAAATTAAGCAGGAATGCAGAAAAGTTTGAAAGCTGCCTGGTTCTGAGATAAAACGTTTTGCAATGTAACTCTTAATTGGGAATTTTATCGTATTAGTATTGTAGAAGGAGAATGGTAAAAGATAGCTTGGAGGCAGCACTTGCAAATACGTGTTAGTTAATTATTTTCTTTTATGCTTGCGGAAAAAAGCTGATAATTTTTTGTTTAATTATTTCTGTCATATCGAATTTTCATGGATTACTGCACGGGACAGATATTTT
Organism: Chiloscyllium punctatum; assembly: GCF_047496795.1. NCBI lineage: Eukaryota > Metazoa > Chordata > Chondrichthyes > Orectolobiformes > Hemiscylliidae > Chiloscyllium > Chiloscyllium punctatum. The sequence continues at coordinate 82,443,363 of NC_092764.1, forward strand.
TCTGTGTTGCTCATTTAAATTAATCAGGTGTGTTTTACCTGTGTCGTTACACTGATTAGTAGAAATGTTCACTAATATCTAAACAGAGTAGAAGTGGTCCCAGTTCTGACTCCTAGGAACAGCACCGCGCACTCCCCTCTAGTCTAGAAAAAATCCCTCGCAGAATATATTGCATCCACACTGTCACCCCGTTTTTCATTCCATTGGTTTCAAATCTCCACAGAATTCAAGGCAACAGATCTTGTCCACGAGCTTTTACTAAATTCGTGTTCAGATCACACGAGAATAGTGTAATAGTGTGATAATGCTGAGCACCTAAGCCAGATGTCAGATCATACTCTGGGAACCGTCTGCTCTTTATCATTCAGTAAGTCCAGGGAGAACTGTCTGATGCTCTGCACAATTTACTCATCTGTTTTTAAAAGCAAGATAAAGACTCACTGCTTTTTGCAACTATTAATTGAATAAATCTCTCAAATTGATTTCACAAATACACGCACAAACATTGTAAATGTGGAAAACATGCGCGATTCAAGACGGTTAGATCAATCACATACCTTTTTCTAACGAGGAGGTGTCAAGATAATTTTTCCTGTTTCCTGTCACTCTGGAATGAATTGAACAGGCGAAACCATCTTCACACCAGAGTTGGGGACAATGTGGTGAACTTTTTAAATTTCAGGCACACTGTGTCTCACCAACATGACTCGCTCCTCATGCTGATTCAGTCAGAAGCGACCTCGCTATATATTCGAGAAGGAGAGAGCCATAGTTCCCCATTATAAGGACAGATTCTGTCTTTCCTAGCAGCTCTGAAACTTTCACTCTTTCTCAGCTGAGATATGTTGTCCAAGATTCCCTCAATAATACTTGGGTTTGAAAGATTTCCTTATTACAAACTCATCCCCAATTTCTATAGTTCCCACTCGCACCACCCTCATTACCCCGTGTTTGTCAACGAGCTGAAGAGCGCATTTGTGCTTCCCTCCTCCAGCACTGCCTGTCAGTGGAAGATGAATCAGTCGAGATGTCAATGGAGAGAGCCTGGTCTGGGGGCAAGGAAGATATCACAGTTTTCTCGGAGCAGGGATTCACAATTGTAAGAAGCTGTCATTAAAAGTCAGTTCTGATTTCTTGTGGTGCAGCAACAAAAACATTGTGAATTTCAAAAGAAAAAAACATTCACCTCGTTTTTGGTGGAGGGGAAATGATTCTCGCATCAAGAAGAGATCGTAATTATCACAGGGCCTGTGCTCAAATTGCATTTCATTTTTAGAAAGTGAGATTTCGATGCGATTGAGTTCTGATCAGGATGTAAAACATTGAAAACATGCGTCATGATGTTCTTGTACAGCTTTTTTATGCGTCCTCATTTTCCAGTACAGCTTCCTCCTACACTTATTAAACTAATGAACGAGCTCATTAGCTCCAAACAGGTTGCATAAAACAGAACTCATATTAATATACTTGATGGAAAAGTTTCACTTGTCCATTTCTCTCTTTTCAGCGATCTCAGTATCTTTCTGTCTGCCAGCGAACAGACGTCTGTGGAAAAGCCACAACATTCATTTGCTTTTCGTTGGTGTTACTGATTCCTCCCATATCAAGTGATTCTCATGGAGCAGAAAAGGGAACGGGCTCTGCCCTCGCCAGGCATAGCTTGCAAATGGAAACAAAATGGATTAATTGTCCGCCAGTGGAGAGAGAGCCTCGTCCGTGGCGAATGGACAGGCAGCAACACCTTGGAGCAGGCAGACAGAATTAGAAACATATATCCTGCAAACCCTTTGTTGTTTCGAATTTCTGTAGTGATGTGGAATGGATTTCACGTTGAGCAAACTTTAGCTCCATCATAAGGGGGACGCTTTGCAGATCTGTGGTCGTTTGTCAAGGGGAATGATTTTCGTTTTGGGTCTTCTACAACAGAGATATGCGAGAAGTCGCGGGTTGACCTTCCCTTTCGAGCCCTATTTTCCTGTTGTGACGTTAACAAAATGCCAGTGTATATTTCCTCGATAAGCAGATTCGTTAAACGAGGTCTAAACGGCTGAAGCACTGATGGGGCAGAGCTATCACTGCAGAAAACGCAGCAAAAATAAACGCTTGTTCAAAATGAAAACAAGTTTTCTTTCAGATTGTTCGCCCGTGCGGTCCGACTATGAATCAATCCTCCAGCTGCATTATTATTCACTTCTGAGTGCAAAACTTCCAGAAGCAGGGAAGTGAACTGATTGGAGATAGCACTGAACAGGTTGCCACCATGTATGAGGAATACCAGCAATGAGATAGATTGCACTGTGGGGACGTTTCTCTTTACAGAACATATCACTGAAAGGGTATGTAATCGAAGTTTTAAACAGCATGAAGGCGGCCAACATAGAGACAAGATAAAGAAAATACTCCAACGCTTGAATGCATCGAGAATGATTCGGCAGAGATTTAGTGTCGTTGGGAACAAAAGCAAAAGTGACATGAGAACACGTATGTTCACACAAGGAGTGATTTGTATCTGCATGTAGCCTGACAGTAAGGAATGGGATCTCATATTACAGATGCGAACATGGATCTGGGATATCATAATTGTTAAACAGCATAGCTCATGGAAGGGCGTGATTGCAAGCTGAACATTATGGCAGAATAGACTCGGAGAGCCATCATGATGAATGGCAGTGAAACAAACCTTTTGCTCCAACGCATCCATGCTGAGCTTGCATCAATTTTCAAGCATTTGAACCATATCCTTCTAAACCCTTCCTGTTCATATACTCATCCAGCTGCCTTTTAAATTGTTTGATTGAACCAGACTCCACCACTTTCCTTGGAAACCTATTCAGTTCACGCACCTCTCTTTGTGTGAAAAAATTCCTTATCTCCCATTTAAATCGTTCCCATCATATTGTACCCATCCATCTGATGTCCTGGGCTACCTTAGGCAGAGAAAGGACCTTTTCTATTAACTTTTCTATTAACTCGACGAAGGTCGAACAGTGAATGCGGAGTATGTGGACTTCAGCAGGTCATTTACTAAGCTTCCTCATGGTAGGCCCATTCATAAAGTCAGGGAGATTTGGCTACCTGGATTCAGAATTGTTTGTCTGACAGAAGGCAGCGAGTGATTGTAGATCGAAAGTATTCTCCCTGGTGGTCAGAGTTGATGGGATCCCACCGGGCTCTGTTCCTGGGCCTCTGCTCTTTGTAGCTTTTTAGAAATGATTTGAATGAGGAGATTGTGGGGTGGGTTCGTAAATTTGCAGATGACACGAGGGTTGGAGGTGCCGTTGATAGTATCGAGTGCTATTGCAGGCTGAAGCGTGACATAGACAGGATGCAGAGCTGCTTTGAGAAATCACAAATGCAGTTCACCCTGGATAAATGCGAATTGATGCATTTTGGAAGGTCGAACTCGAATGCTGAACATATAATTAAAGAAAACATTCTTGGCAGTGTGGAGGAGCAGAGAGATCTGGGTGTGAAAGTTCATGGATCCTTTAAAGTTGCCACCCAAGTGGATCAGGTGGTTAAGAAAGCATATCGTTTTTTTGGCTTTCATGAACAGGGGGATCGAGTTGAAGTGTCGCAAGGTTTTGCTACATCTCTACAAGTCCCTGGTGAGACCACACTTGGAATCTTGTGTCCAGTTCTGGTCGCTTTACTACAGGAAAGATACAGAGGCTTTGGAGAGGGTGCAAAGAAGGTTTCCCAGGATGCTGCACAGACTGGAGTGTTTGCATTATGAAGAAAGATTAAATAAGCTCGGACCTTTTTTCTCTGGTGAGAAGGAGGAAGTGAGGAGACCTGATCGAGGTATACAAAATAATGAGAGGAATACATAGAGTCAATAGCCAGAGATTTTTTTTTGCCCAGAGCAGGATTGAATCGTAAAAAGGGTCGTAGTTTAAGATATTAGGAGAAAGATATAGAGGGGACGTCAGAGGTATGTACTTTACACTGAAGTTGTGAATGCATGGAATGCATTGCCAGCGGTGGTGGTGGAAGCAGAGTCATTCGAGAAATTTAAGTGACTGTTGCACATGCACATGAATACCAGTGAGTTGAGTGGTGTGTAGCTTAAGTTACCATATTTTCCTTTAGGATTAATCCTTGGCACAACATCATGATTTAAATGGCCTGTTCTGTGCTGTACTTTTCCATGTTTATGTTATCCAGGTCCCTGATTATATTATAAACCTCAACAGAGTTACCTCTCAGCATCAGACCTCTCGGAGAAGCAAAACTAATCGATTTAAACTCTCCATTTCGCTCAAACACTCCAGTCGTGGCAACATTCTTAAAAATCTTTTCTGAGACATTTCAACACTCACAACATCCTTTCAGTTACACAATCAGCAGAATTTGACGCAGTGCTCGAAATGTGACCAAAACAATGCCTTGGGCAGCCGCAACAACACCTCTGAACGTCGAAACCCATTGTGAAGAACAATACAAGCAAGCATATCAGTCACCTTTATCATTGTCCTATATACCTGCAACTTCATTTTCAAGGAGCTAAGAACTTGCACGCCAAGGTCTCTTTGTTCAGCAACACTGTCCAGGGAGCTTACCATTAACTCTATAAGTCCTAATTTGCCTTTCCAAAGTACAGCACCACACATTTCTCAACTTTAGTCTTCGTCTGTCACGCCTCGGCTCATTGGACAACCGAATCAAGATTCCAATGTCATCTGAGATAATCACCTTCCCTGTCGAGAACACCTCTAATAATGGTCTCATTTGTAAACTTAATAATTAAACTTCCTATGATCACACCCACATCACACCATTGATTTCAATGATGAAACGTATTCGACCCATTTACTATCCTTTTGCCACAGCACTGGTCACAGGCCCCCATTCTGAAAAACGACGCTCCACCTTTACTCTGTCTTCTACCTACTAACCAGTTGTGTATCCAAATGGTTAGTTCTCCTTGTACTCTATGAAATCTAACTTTCCTAACCAGTCTCCCATGTGTAACTTTGTCGAACCCCTTACTGAGGTCCAGATAATTCACATCCACCGCTCTTCACTCATCAGTCATCTTTGTTACTTATTCAAAAAAACACAGTCAATCCGTGAGGCATGCATTCCCATGTACGAATCTGTGCTGAATATCTTTAATCAGTCTTTGACTTTCTAAATGCACGTAAATCTTACCCCTCAAGATTCTGTCCAACAACTTGCCCACCACCTACGTCAGGAAAACAATTCTATAGTGGCTTTACCTGATCACCTTCCTTAAATTATGTCACCACGTTAGCAAATTTCCAATCTCTGGCACCTCACCTGTGACTATCGATGATACAAATAACTCAGCAATGTACCCATAAATCACTTCCCTATCTTCCCACAGAGATCTGGGCTATACCTCATCATGTCCTACAGATTTATCTACCTTTATCCCTTTCAAGACATCGAGCACATTCTCCTCTGTAATATGGACATTTTGCACGATGTCACCATCGATTTCACCACATTCGATATCTTTTATGTCCTTCTCCACAGTGAACACAATTGAAAATACTCGTTAGTATCTCCCTCATCCCATGTAGTTCCACACATAGACTGCCTTATTGATCTTTTCGGGCCCCTATTGTCTCCCCATTTACCCTTTTGTCCGAATTCATATAATCTCGTGAAATTTCCATAACCCGATTTGACAAAGCTATCTCATATCCTCTTTTTGTCCTCCTGATTCCCCTCTTCAGAATGCTTGTATTGTCTCTGTGCTTTTCGAAGGGTTTACTTAATCCTGTTTGCCTCCACTTGACATATGCTTTCTGCTTTTTCTTGATTAAAGGCTTAACTTCTACATTTATCCAGCATTCCCTATATGTGCAACGCTTACCTTTCACCTTATTAGGAATATACTGTATCTGGACTCGCATTATCTCATTTTTGAACGCTTTCCAATTTTCAACCGTCACTAAACGTGTAAACATCTGCTCCTATTAAAATTTTGAAAGTCTAATGCCATCTAAATTATCCTTCCTTCAATTTAGAACTTTAACTTTTACATCGGGCTGATGGTTTTCGTTCAGTAGTTTAAAACGAATAGAATTAAGGTCGCTAGCTGCATGATGCTCCCCACTGACACCCCTGTCAGCTACACTGTCTTATTTCCCAAGAGAATATCAAGTTTTGCACATTTAATAGAGGAATCTGCACATGCTGAATCACAAATGTTTCTTGAACACACGTAACAAATTCCTCCCAATCACAAGTGTTAACACTGTAGCATTCCCGGTCTATGTTTGGAAAGTTAAAATCCCTGACCATAACCACCCAATTATTCTTACAGATAACTGAAGTGTCCATCCAGAATTGTTTCTCAATTTCCCGCTGACAAATAAGGGATTCATAATGCAATCCCAATAAGGTGATCATCCCTTCCTCATTTTCCAGATACACCCACATCACTTCCTTGGATGTAAACAAAATGTTACCTTGAAAGTATCATTGAGATGGCACTTGAAACGCTGGAAACTGGAAGGCATTAAAAAGCACTTTCGTTTTGGAGAAGTGAAATAAATGCCTCAAAGATGTATGAGTAAGAAAATGTACAAGGTTGCCTTCTGCTGTCCTTAATAATCTAATGTTTAGGATTCGGTTCTTTCAGTTCTTTGTTGATTCCAGGCAGGTTTATTCTTTCTGAGAGTGACAACATCAAAAGCTGAAAGCTCTGACAGGAATGCCTTCAATGTCGCAGAACAGTGAATGTCCCCGAGACCATCAGAGTTAATGTCGCTACTTTCCTGAAGAATTGTCACTGCTCAGTTCTCAACCCCACTCTCCTCTGATTCCAATTTTAAAACAAAAATGAGACTGGGCGTGTGCTGTGTCTCATTCCCATCGCAACAGCCACGGTGATTCGTTCGGTATATTTGGGAAATTTTAATAAGCCGTTTTGCGGTTTGTTGAATTATTTCAGCTTGCATTCCTTTGACGCTGTTGACTATGATGCTTCCCATAATTTTGCTCAATGTGCGAGGGGCAAAGAACTCTCATTAGTGCAGATAAGGAATTCAAACGTCTTTTTGGCTTTAGGGCAAAGAGAAACTTTTGCTTAGATGTGTCAAAACGCATATAGCAGGCGAAGCAGGGAGCGGACAACTTACATGTCACTGATCTATATTCAGGTGCATGCCCTAGCGGGCCATTGTGGGACACCTGCGTAGCAAAGTCCTCTATATTGCAGAGTTGTGATTTTAACCAGGTCATAAGCAGCAATGAGAAAATTCACAAGGTGAACAACCAAAAACCATAATCATTGTTTCTGCTTCACTTCAAAGGTCCCCACTTTGTGAAGCAGTCAATTTCACTGGCAAAGGAAGCGCATTTGTCCTGATGTTGATCTGAAACTCTGTTCCATTTTCCTATTCATAGATGCTGCAAGCCCTTTTGAGTTTCTCTATCAATTCTTGCGTTTGTGTCTGATTTCAAGCATCCTGTCATATTTGTTTTGTGTTATTCTGAATCATGTTTGGGACAAAATCATTTGCTGAACAACTCTACAGTTCATTACCTGCCTCTGAATGTTATCAGAAATACAATAATCAAGGATAAATAAGTAAAATTGAACTCTAATTCCCTGAAAAAACCGAGTCCTAACCATTAGACTAACATGGAAGGCATCAAGCACTGTTCTACTTTTTCTCAATGACGTTGGTTTTGTTTTTCATTTGTGATCATCTTCGTTTCAGATCAGCTTCTCCCTCCCCTCGAGATTGTAAAACGCGGGCAAACGACCATTCAGCCCATTGTGCAGCCCATTATCAGACATTCATCTACTCTCATCTCGGTTTTCAGCATGTGGCCCATATCCTTGTTTGTTATGATGTTTCCAGGGCAAATATCAATGTGATTCTCCCTGTGATTTTAAATGACACAACAATGGGACTGAACGTTGACATCGTCACACTGTGTTAAAGTGTCTTGAGGAAGTGATGCTCATTGTCAGGCATAGAGGGCGAAAGAGAACACATTCCCCAGAGAGGCAGAGTTCTCAGGATTATACCCGCCACTAGACCTTAATGCCCACTCGCCGAAAGCAGTTACCCTGACAAAAGGCAGATTTAGGTGGAACAAAATCGAGTTCTACACACAATGAGAGCCATTGCAGTGAGCTGAAATATGAAATGGACAGTGAGTTGTAATCGACGCAAATTTTACTGTCAAATTCGAAAACACATTTCCCGTGAAGATCCTGTGAACCTGACAAACTCGCTTCCAACTGTAACAAAGTGAAATGCTGCGCTCGAGATGGGTAAGTCTCAAACTTAAAATTGACTGTTTCAAATTGTAACACGTTATGCATTATGCCTCAATGCCGACCCAGTCCAGCTTTTCCATGTGTAATGCAGATATTTACATCGGTGAAACAGCATTCACAATGTGATAATTCAGCAAAGATGATCACCGCCATTGCTGTACTTCAGTAGTCCTCACTTTGTGAAGCAGAACCATTCCCTGGTAAAGGAATCACATTTGTCCTCAGGTGCATGCTGCAGTGCCGCCTGCTTCTCAACTGGAACTTTACATCGTTTTATTCACAGTAACTGTGTTCATTCATGACCCACTCCAGAGAATCATATTTTAAGTCAGGTCGCTTCCAGTCAAGCCCCTGAACAAATGCAGCGAGAAACATCCGGTCATTATTAGTTTGTGATCTAGAATCAGACCAGTTCAACTATGCCTTTACTACTGTCACCACAGCTCTGTGCCACAAAACGAGCCCCTGTTTTCATCAGCCTGTTTGCACCTTCTTTCAGTGCATTAGCTGAACAACGACAGCGAACATATGATGTTTTTGGATACCTGAAGAGAGAAACATTGGTGTTGAAGTTTGTTATGAAGAGAAGGACGTAAAAAAAGAGTGTATACCAGTCAGAGTTTGCAAGAGTTTGTGTCAGCATCACTGGAGTTCATTGCTTCGAGGTCTAAATTTGTATTTTCCAGACCTGAATGAAATGCCCAGTCAGGTAATAAAAATAATAAAAGATCTTCTCGTGAACTATCCAATTGAAAACCGAATCACTCGTTATACACAGAACACACACCCTAATCTTGGCAGAATCAGTGCAGTAATTGTTTGCATCTACCTCGAAGGACAAAGACAACTGATACACGGTAATGCCACCACAGCAAAACCACTTCCAATCATCGCACACTTTTAGAGTTGGAAATATCTCGCTGTTCCTTCAGTGTTGCTGGGTTTAAACCCCAGAACTCCCTCCATAGCGCACCATGGCTGTACTTTCGTGCTAAGTAATTCAAAGATTCAGGAAAGTAACTCATCCTCTCATCAACTCTGAGGTAATCAGGGGTGCACAAGGAATTCTATCCCATGGAGTGACGTCCATATCCCACGAATCCGCTTCTACAGATTGCAGTTTCCAATCGGACTTCGGCAACCTGTCGGAAATAAGTTTAGAAGTGAAATGGGGGAGTGAAATAAAAATGAAAGGCAACGATGATTGGCAGGTATAAGGCAGGAAGTCAGTGAGGAGCTGGTGATGCAAGTGTCAGCGTTGGTGCTAATGGGTCAGATTTTAGTGCCTATGCTTACATTTACTTACTCACCATTCCTGGTCAATTCACCACAGTGACTCCATTCTTCTTAGTGTGACGTTTCTTCTAGGTGTATTAACGCGTTTAATGGACCCCGAGAAAATGAATGCATACGCTTTTTCCTGTCAGATGAAACAGGTGAAAATTTCAGTTTGAAAACAATGCAAGAGGCGATTGCACTTTCTGCGCATTTTCAGTGGAAGATGTTCATCTGTGAACTGTCTGTTTTATTTTTCCAAAAGCGGTGGTTGATTGAAATTTGAATTCATCAACGTTTTTCTGAAAACAAATTTCCGAGTTACTGTGATCAAGCGATTAACGATGTTTGAATGCAATAATAAGTATATGCGTCCAGGCGCCATAGCTTAGCTTGTTAAAGAGTCTCTTTTTGTAAAGAGAAAAGCCTCAGCTCAAATCCCAGCGTTGCCTATTCCCTGTGTTGATCGCTCATCGCTTCCATTTTTTGCAAGTGTTGGGTTGCAGACCCAGTGGTGTTGTGTTCCATTCCTCCTGTGTTTCAGATCAGCCTGTTAAGAATTGGTGATACCTTGCTCACTTTCATTAGTGAATGCTGATTCACGTAAACATTTCATTCAGCCTGGTTTTTATTCCTTTGGTTCCGCAAGCAGTTTGCTTCTCCTCCTCTTTTACTCTCATTCCTTCATGACTTGATAGAGTTTGTTGTGGTAATAGCACAGAAAGCACAACCCGATCACCCTCATTCCCTCTAGACATCATTTCTTGCTTGTGCATCAACAGCAAATACATCATCTTCACCCTATAAAACAGTTGGAATTGTGTTTATTTCTGGTGGATTACGAATTATATTTAGCATTCCACGAGCTCAGAATATTTGGAGGGAAGAAATGTCACCTTACCCGAGGCTGAAGTGACTGACACATTAACCAGAGCATGTGAGCTCAATTCTACACACTCCAGACAGTGGGGAGAAAGCCTCTCAGCTGCTCCACTCTCATACTGTCTACGAATGTCAAACTTTTCAAAGACCAAAATTGGGAAATGAAGGACATGGACAGACAGAGAATCAGAGACTGTGAAAGATGGTCAGGTGGACACAAGGAGAGACAAATTGAGACACATATTGAGGTAAATCCGGAAAGGACCATTCTCCATGCGACATGGCTGTCCACTGACAGGAAGGGAACGATAAAGGTAACCATTTAAGCACAGTCGTCCACCAGCAATCGGCAAAAAGCAGCCTTGGAGCTGGTAAAGCCCTTTTAATATTGTATAATTGACAGTTGAAAGCTCATGAGAGATTTTGATAAACATGCTGATTATCCAAATAAGTCTGAACTTTTCCCAGCATTATAATATATTAATGTATGATTAACCTGCTTCTGTCTATATGAAATATGAACCCTGTTCATTCTTTAGATGCTGTCAGACCTGCCACTTCTGTCACTTCTGGTTTTTGTTTCAGATTTCCTGCATCCACAGTTGTATGTTTTATGCGAACCTGAATAATGTTTGGGAGAAAACTGTGTAGCAGCTAGCTTATTTCCTACTTCCTAATTCTTTGAGGATGTGACAAAATTGATTGATGAGGGAAGGACCGCAGATGTTACATATATGGACATTAGTAAGATGTTGGACAAGGCTTCACATGGAAGGCAGATGAACAAGGTGTAGTCTCATATGGTCCAGACTGTGCCAGCTAGATGGATAATGAACTGATTGGGCAAAAGGAGAGAGAAAGAGAAGGTGTGGAGCAGAGTTAATGGAAGGGAGTTCCCCAACATGGAACCATGGTGTTCTGAAGGGTTCTGTGCGGGGGCCACTGTTGTGTGTGGTATGTATAAATGATTTGGACGAACGTATAGCTAGTCTGATTAGTAAGTTTGCAGATGGCGCTGGAATTGGTGGAGCAGCAGATAATGAAGGGAATTGTCACAAAATGCAGCAGAATATTGACAGATCTATGCAGAGAAATAACAGATGGAGTTCAATGCGAGCTAATGCGAGGTGATCCATTCTGGAAGATCAAATTCATGTGCAAACTATACAGTCAATGGAAAATTCCTGCGTGAAATTGTTGTACAGAGCGATCTAGGTTTTCAGGTCCAGTGTTCCATGAAGGTGGCAAAGCAGGCCAATAGAGTGGTCAAGAAATTATACGGCATGCTTTCCATCATCGGATGGACAATTGAGTTTGCAGGTCATGTTACAGTTGTATGAGACTTTGGTTCGGCCACTATTGGAATATGTGCGTACAGATCTGGTTGCTACATTACTGTAAGGATATACATGATTTGGAGACAGTGCAGAGGAGCTTCACCGGGATGTTCCCTGTATGTGGGGGGGGGGGGGGGAGTGGGGGGGGTCTAAATATGAAAAGAGATTGAGTAGATGAGGACTATTTTCAATATGAAGACAGAGGATGAGGGTAGAACTGATTAAGGTCTACAAAATAATGAGAGTTACTGACAGCGAGTATAGAAAGAGGATTTATCCCAGAGTGGGGACTCAATTACTCGATGTCACAGTTTCAAGGTGAGAGGAGAAACGTTTAGTAGAGATATGCATGGAAAATTCTTCACAAAGATGGTAGTGGGTGAATGTAATGTGTTGCCATCAGATCTGGTGCAGATGGGCTCAACACCATCATTGATCATATATCTAAATAGAAACGTGAATGGGCAGGGACAAGAGGGATACAGACCCGAAGGAAATAGGCAATATCTTTCGATAGAGTATATGGATCATGCAGGCTTGGAGAGCCAAATGAACATGTCCCTGTGCTGCTCTTTTATATGTTCCTTGTTCTGTGTTCTGAAATGCGATCAGAAACCTTATTACGATGGTAAATGCGCAGAGCTCAACTCCCATTTCCTGATCAGGAATCAAACCCGGGCTAAAGTCGTCAAAATGTTGAATGTGAACCAATAGATTACGAAGGAAAGGGAAAGTGTTCGCTTTTCTCAATGACACAGTTTTTGGTTTTTAATTTCTGTACATTTTTGCGGAAGGTCAGTTTCTCCATGTCTTAGAGATTTCACAGCTTTGGAGAAAGACCATTTGGCTGACCGTACAATGCAACTTATTCTAAATCCGTCTATTCAAGTGCCAGTTTCCAGCAGTTGATCTTATTTTTTTTCTCTGCTGTGATGTTTCCACGGGAAAGTTTAATGAAATTCTCCCTGTGATCTTCAAGAACACAACAATGGGACTGAAGTTTGACGTGGTCACAATGTGTTGTAATCACATTGAGGAACTCATCTTCATTTTAATGCACAGAGGGAAACAAACAGACATATCCTCCGAAAGGCACAGACGCCTCTGGATTATATCGGCTCCATATGCTTCACATTTATTCCTGACCCTCCCACACAATTTTCTCCAATAAAAGGCAGCTTCAGTTGGATCACAAGCCACTTCTCCAGGCAATTAAAATCGTCGAGATGAGCTGGGATATGAAATTGTTTGTACGCTGGAATAGTCCTACAAGCAAACCCCTATCCTATTGGATATCAGCTCTGAACTATCTGAGATAGACATGAACGTTTGCGGAGAAGAAATCAATCCCTGGAACCACTCAGCCACGATTACAGAAGTACACTGCCAGCTTCACTTTCGAGGTCTCTTTTCAACTCGAGCAGAGGAGGAACGCATCATTCTTGACGTTTGGTTTAATCCAATGCATTCATTGGTTTCGAAAGGACTAAATCTCAGTACAATATAAGTCTACATGAAATGGACATTCAGTTAAGCACAAAAACAGAATCTGCAGGAGAAACTCAGCAGGTCTGGGAGCATCTGAAGGAAAGATAAACAGAGACAACGTTTCAAAACTTTATCAGAACTCTGTTTCTCCCATATGTACTACCAAATCTGCTCAGTTTCTCCTGAAATTTCTGTTTTCTTATTTCAGACTGCCATCATCGCCAACCCTTTACGCGAACTATTATACAAAACAGGAATACCTTTGTTCTCTCTACACTGATTAAGATTTCCCTTTGGGAAAGATTTTCCTGACCCCATTAAAACCCAGAAACTGTACAGTAAAGTTATTAAACAAAAAGGTGGACTAAGAACAGCAACCAATCTGTCCCTGGGGATTTTTGAATCATTAACCTTTCAATTTAAAGCAGAAATCACAGACCAGTTGCATCACAGAGACTAACGATACAGTAGTTTGCACGATCCCCGAAAGCAATCTGTTAGCAAATTCAAACTTCGGCCTGTACCACCTGAAATCATAGTTGCCCTCGAACAGTTTTACTTTTCCGAATTAAAACCTGGGGCATTCATTGTGCAGACATGGGAACAATCTGATCCCACCCTCTGCAGATACATCCTTGCAACTGGGAACCAGCTCTCTTCTAACTCAAACTTGCTCCGTTCGATCCTTTCCGTGTCTTGGCTGTTTGTGAGCTTTGTCATTGTCCCGCAGCCGAAATTGGTTTGAATTACTGATGTGCAGGAACGAGAATCTTTTCAATGTCTCATATCCGTTCATGGCCCGAGAACATCAGATTCAAAATGGCAATGCCCCTGAAAAATGTTGAACTTGCGTCGACTGTCCCTGCTCGGTTGGACAGTTCAACCTTCTTCATTCCCCTCTGATTTCGCTTCCCAAAGAATTTCTAAAAAGGCAGCCAGAAAGAGACTTGGTTTTCTGGTTTGCTTGCTTATCATTTTCCACCTGCGAACAGACAGTGATTGCTCAGAATCTCTTCCTAAACCTCCGCCTTTCACCATGTCCTCGGATGAGGAAATCGCATTTTGTGGAGAGATTCCAGAGACAGAAATTGTTTTCTTTGGAGCAAAGAATGTAAAATGGAGATTTCCTGGGACTGCTAATAATGATTAGGGAAGGACCGGTTGGGATAGGCTGTATGGTGATCTGTAGGAAGTGTTGCCACTGACTACAGTCAGTTCTGACAGGGAATACATTGAAGATATTTCATTAAATGTAGCATGTATGCAGAAATAATTCAGAGAATGCAGCAGGAAATCGACGTACGTCGATGTTTCTGGGGAAAGTGAAACAGAGCGACCATTTTGAGTGTGGCACATTTGTGGTTCAGAACTCGAGTTTCCCAAATGTTTTCAAACGACCAACCCGGTTTGTTGAAAAGTTTTTTTTTAAGGTTGAGCAAGAACTCGCTTTGTAGAAAATCATTCGAATGTTGAACTTTGAGGAAACTTTGTCAACAAGATTTCAACTGATACTGAGCAACGCCAATGGATTCGTAATGCATTGTCTTTACGACTCGTCCACAATGACACGTTTAGCATTTGTGCTTAACTTTTCATATGGAGTCGAGGTTTCAACAGGAAAGGCAAGTTCTTACCCTGCCTTGTCTGAGCCATAACCCCAATGTTTCCTGTTCTGCTCTATTTATTCAGAACTGGGGACACTGTTGGGAGAAGAATTGAACTGCAGATATCGATGAAAGATAAAGTGTATGGGAAAGATTGATTTCCATGTGCTGAAAGATTAATGAACGTGGAAATGGATCGAGAAAGAAAGTTCTAATTTTGTTTGGATAGTGCCTTGAACCGGCAACTGGAGCACAGCCAATGAAGTGCTTTTGAAGCGGATTCGTCATTGGCAAACCTAATTTGTAAAATCATTGCTGTTCTTTTAACTAGAAATAAGAAAAATAAAAAGATGCCAGTGAGTGCATATGTTAATTTAAGTGTTTGTTCTGCTCTGATTTGCACACGGGATAGTATACGAGCAGAGGGTCAATTCTCAGAGGAAGATATTACCCATTAAAGACACAGATGAGGCGTACATTCTTTCAGAGGGTAGCTAATCTGTGGAATTCTTTACAACAGAGAGCTGCTAAGACGAGGTATATTCAAGAGTGAGATGGACAGACATTTTGTTACCTACGGAGTAAAGTGCCAAGATGATAGAGCATAAAAGTGGAGGTGAGGGTTAACAAATCAGCCATGACTTTATTAAAATGTGTAGTTGTCTTGATGGGTGAAAGTGCTTCCATCCGTATCAACACCGTTTCTGTCATTTCAAAAATGCGAGAGAGCATTGTAAAGGAAAAAAACACAGAAAGTTTAGAAAAATTGTTGCAGTCTAACTTTGTCAACATCATTTTTGAAAGGAAAATCACACTTAGAAATTTTCCAGAGTTCTTTGTTGGCATGACAAGCAGAGCTGGCAGATGATGCATATTTGAATTTCTAGCAGTCACACAATTTGGCGCCATATAAAAGCTCATTGGACAAAGAGGAGGCAACGGTGATACGTAAAAACACGAGCATAGACCTTAAATTGTTTATTCAATAGAATACATCGAATTGGGATTAACGTTATTTTTCAAGTGGGAAAGACATAATTAGTGAAATGTAGAATTGTCAATTATATGGCTTCAACAATTCATCTCTGCATTCATAACTTGGAGGAAGTGCAGAGTGAAAGCTGTACAGGTTTGTTGAAGATACACAGAAGCTGGGAGGGCATGTTGTGTTGAGGATGGGGTAATCGACAAATTGATCTAACATCGATAGGTTGATTGAGTGGGGAAAACATGGCTGGTGCCATTTCATGTCAGCAGTGTGAGGTAATGCACTTTGGTAGGAAGAGTCAAAAGGAAGATTACTATTAAAATCAAGAAAAAGTCCAAAAAAGAGAAATAATTGCTGTGCAGAGGCTGTTAGGTGTTCTTGGGCATTACATTAGATTAGCTGCAGTGTGGAAACAGGCCCTTTGGCGCAAGACGTCCACACTGACCTTCCAAAGTGCAAACCAACCCGACCCTAACGCTACAGGCAATTGAGCATGACCAATTCACTTCATCTGCACATCCGGACCACCCGTAGTAAACCCACACAGACACGGAGAGAATGTGAAAACTCCACACAGGCAGCTGCACGAGGTAGGATTGAAACCCAGGTCCGTAGGATTATGAAGAAACAGTGCCAACTAATGAGCCACTGTGCCAACCCATGCAACACAAGTCGGTTTGTGGCATATTATTTTATTCTGGAAAAAGGGATGACTACGTTTCTCAATGCTCACAATGAAAGAGGTAGTGTTGAGGGGAAAGAATGCAACTGAGTAGAATGTAAATTAACTGAAGACTAAGTTATGTGTCATGATTATTTTTCCATCGGACATACTTGATTTATTAATTATGGTTCTCTAAACTTTCTTTGCAATGGAGCGGGGAATGGAGAGAGAGAATATTAAATCACGAATGATTATTGCTATCCTTTACCTCTCACATGTAATGTTTTTTTCCTTCGATGATTCAGTTCACGTTGTGGTTACTATGAGTGGGCTTGAAACCGACACTCGCTGGTGACTTCCTTCCTCAATATTCCTCGCCTCTCCATAATTTTACATCGTTATCTCCTGATTCAAGGTTGGCTCTAACCAATGTACAAATGTCACTAAAGCCTCAGCATTTCACAAACCTCTGTCTGTCATCTTGCATATTAATTGAACCTTCACTGTGTTGCAAATGCACACATTAAGAGAAAAATAAAGATAGACGCTGGTGTGACTGGGTTTCGAATGCAAAATAATGCAGCCACAACACAGATTTCTGCCTACGTAATAATGACAGAGGCATACACTGAAACGTCAGGAATTAATCCAGTACATGTCGGGAACAGCACCAGAAATACAACAGAGGTACTTTTCTGGGCTCGGATCTTGGGTGAAGATGTCTATGTATTGTACCGTTCAGCAAGTTAAAAGCTCGCAGAATGACCAGACACAACAACAGGTATTCTGAATAAAGTAATGGTGTAACATTTGATCGAAACTGTTGGGTTGCCTGGAGACGACAAAAAAGTTTCAAATTCGGTCTACTACTTTAAATCACACCCCGAAAGTACAAAATTTATTTCAAGTTTGAATTTAGTATATTGACAATGTTAAAAGCCAATGATACATTTCGATGTTTTAGTGCTATAACACCAGGAAAACCTGAACCATTGAAGGAGAACTGCCAAGCCACCAGCATGTACAGATTACCTGAAAAATCACTCTCGTAATGTTACCTTACAGATCAGTCACCTGTGAAACATGATCCCTCAGAAGAAGAAAAGAAGACAGAGGAAGACATAAAGGAAAGTCTCGACAGTTGGCTTGAATCGAAATTTGAATTTTTGGTAAATCCTGATCGGCCGTTTTATCAGATTAGTGTTGTTGAAGGGAGAGGCAAAAGATAGATTCGATAAAGCCATTGTAAATAATTGTTAGTTCAAGTATTTTCCGTTATACATTTTAAAAAATTGTTAATTTTCCTTTAAATAGTGATCTTTGAGACAGTTCCTGGCCTCTTGAACTTTAACAGATTATTCCATGCTTTACATCTTTTTCTGTTGCTGATTTCATTTTGTGGGGGAAGGTGCTAATAGTTTGGGTGTCGTCAGCGATTTGAACTACTTTAGTTAGGTTTGAATATATTTGTGGGAATAAAATTGCCAGCAGATTTAAACACTTACATGTTAGTGCCCTAGATCTTCAAATAAAACTTAGAGGAAGCAATTTGTTTACTACAGATGACTTGTGGTTCGTGACATTGAAAGTGAGAGACATGGCAATTAACATTTCTGAAGAAGTTCTTGGATTTGAAGACGATTCTCAAATTTGCCAAGAAAGTTGAGAAAGATGGAAAAAGGCCACACTTTTAGAATTAGCAAATAATTTAGATGTTTGTTTAAACAAGGACAAATGTCAAGCTGAAAGTGTAAGGGAGGTAATCACACACTTAGGTGCGTCGGCGAAACAGACAAGTGCAGTCAAGGCACAAAAACTTACAATAGCAGAAAAAAAATGAATGAGAAGGTAAAGAGAGATGAAATGGAAAGAGATAAAAGGTTCTTAGCTGAGTAAAGAGAGAAAGGAAGAGAGAGAGAGACAGAAAAAAGAGAGAAAGAGTTGAGAAAAAGAGAGAGATAAAAGAAAAGAGAGAAGTTTCTTAGCCCACCAAAAACAGAGAAATTGAACTTGAGAAGTTTGCAGTATCTCAGTCAAGTCAATATAACCGAATGGAGATTAAAACAGAAGGTGTCATATTTACAAATTTGTCAAAATTCTGCCTAAGTTTGATGACAATGATATTGAAAACTTTTAAAAAAAATTTCATTTGAAAAAAATGGCTCGGCAGATGCAGTAGTCCGAGGATTGATGTGTTACGCTAGTTCAGAAGAAACTGAGAGGCAGAGATCGTGAGGTATTTGTTGCACTGTCAGATGAGGGGCCAAAAGGATATGTAGACGTTAATCGTACTATATTACATTTTTATAACTGGTACCGGGAGCATATCGACAACGGTTCAGAAACACAAAAAAGGAACGAGGTCAGACCTACGCTGATTTCAAAATAATTAAATGTAATTATTTTGATCGATGTGTGCTCGCTGTAAGAAAGCATAAGACGTTTGCTCCTCTACGAGAGATTTACCTGTTGAAAGAGTTCCAGACTCGGTACGAAGCCACGTGAAAGAATAGAAACCGCAGAAAGTGAGAAGGGCAGCAGAATTAGGGGATGAGTAAATGGTGGTACATAAGAGAAGCTTCCGGCCAGAATTTCGTCCTGTGATGGATAGAAGTGGAAGAAGGGGAGATCCAACACTACGAAACCAAGAGTAGAGGTCACTGGTAAAAAATTGCCACAGAATGAAAAAGAATCCCAAGAGAGTGGAAAGGAGATGAAAGAACTCAGGTATTTCCACTTTGGTAAAATGGAAAACATAAAGTTAGAGTGCTGTTTGTTGAAGACAGGCGCTTTAGTAAAAGATGTGATAAAAGACGATAAGTCACTGGCATTAGTGACGGTTGTAAAGCAATTCCCAAGAAGAGCTGAGTAGCTGGAGGACAGTACAAAGCCTAGACAGGGTCTGGGTATGGCGTTAGTACATTCTCTGCAAAGAAGTTGCCTCTGCGGTTAAATTTTACTCATAAAAAAGGGGAAGAAGGACAAAATGTTACAATTTTGAGAGATACAGGATTTAAAAAGTCGCTCATCGCAAGAGATGAATGAATATGCACTCTTTCCGATCTGTTTATCGACAGTGTTGTAAATTGTGTCACAGATGGACAGATAATTAACGTTCCCTTCTGTAAGATCAAATTGGAGTGCCAACTCAAGATTGGGCACTTTACAAGTGAAAGTGATTGACACAGTGTCAGTTCCAGGATTGAGTTTGTTTTTGGGAATGATTTGGCAGGATCCCAGGTCGGAGTAACGCC
This sequence comes from Chiloscyllium punctatum, assembly GCF_047496795.1. Taxonomy (NCBI): domain Eukaryota; kingdom Metazoa; phylum Chordata; class Chondrichthyes; order Orectolobiformes; family Hemiscylliidae; genus Chiloscyllium; species Chiloscyllium punctatum. Next base: position 82,463,124 of record NC_092764.1, read on the forward strand.
CCTTGTTGTGGAGAAGCCCAAGGAAGACCACGAAACGGAGGAGTGGAAATGAAATATCTGGAAATTTCACAGACACGTAGTAGCCAGATCCCACCATCATAATCACAGCACAAAGCAAGAAGTAAAGGGAAAGCTGAAGGAGTTTAACTTCAGTTACCAGATACCCTGTTTGACGTAACGGTGCAGGAAAAACCTGAACCGGCAGAAGGTCAGACAGAGGTGTTTAGCACTGAAAAGTCCAAAGGACTTGCAACAGCATGACAAGATGACAAAAGATTATATCTGTGACTGAATACAACGACAAGGTGGCATAGAATGTTCCAGATGGTTAATACTTGAAAAATAGAATCCTAAAACGGAAATGGAGACCAAGGCAGGTGAATGCTCTGGGGAAATGGGCCGACGTGCACCAGTTTGTGTTGCCAGTAGTATCCAGACTGATGGAGTTATAGATAACACGCAAAATACCTGTATCAGGTCCTTAAGGAGTACGATAGATTCCTTGAGTTGGGCAAAAATGAATAAAAATGTGATTACATTTTGCTCTCGGTGTCGCATGTGCCAATTGTAGTTAAGCCACAGGCAGAAATAAAACCAGAACTTTTATTGTCAGTTCCACACATTTGAATAATCTTTCAGGTGGGTGGTAATTGATTGTGTAAGTCCCCTCCAGGAAACGAAAGTTGCAATAATGGATGTGTCTGCCAGATGTCTGAAGGCAATTCCATGACGGAGTATCAAGGTAAAATGGGATTTAGAGAAGTTAGTCCCTTTCTTCCAGAATCATCCTGAATCACAGGGAGCCTAAGAAAGTTGTCATCAGATCTTAAAGATCATGTTGAGATCATACTGTCAGGATTAAGATGATTGAGATTAATGTATCCCATTCGTGATCTGCCCCAAACGAATCTACTCAGTTCATTCGCTTTGAGTTAATATTGGAGCATCACGTTGCAGCACATTGAAAGTCATTAAACAAAAATTGACAGGACTAAGTTCGGAAATCTCACACTTAGATTATGTATCGGAGGTGAGGGAGAGATTAAATCGAGTAGGTCAGTTCGCAAAGCAGCATCTAAAGAGTGCATAGCACACAATGAAAACAGTGGCAGATAAACGCTCTGAGGCTCACACGTGTTCCCTAGGGCATGACGTATTAGGACTGTCACCAGTGAAAGGGGATCCCTTAAAGCCAAGTTTAGCAGTCTCTATGGAATTAAGAAAAAGTTGAATCGGGGGAACTATCTAGCAACTATTACAGATAATTAAAAAAACGGTATCTGGTATGGCATGTGAACATGGTGCAACTTTATTATACTGGAGAGTAACAAGCGGAGAAATAGATGTTAGTTACTGTCCTGCTAAGTGAAGAACCACACCAGATGATGGGGATTTTGATAGTTTTTTTTAAAGAAAATGTAGTCATTGAGGAGTGCGATAGGTTAGCAAGCTATCTGTCGTAAGGCCATATAATGCAGTTGCAAAATTATTTCATGCAGTATAAGGACATTATCAGAATCAGACGGCGAGGACTAATGCAATTCCAAATGAAGCAGAAGTGGGGATTTCTGCTCCTTCAAAATAGCACCGCTAATGAGCTTAATCCTCTCAAGCCAGAAGGTCTAAATTGAGGTGGAGGCCATGCTCGACGAGAGCATCATCGAATCAAGTCATAGTGACTGGAATTCGCCGATCATCTTATTTCCCAAACCAACGAGATTGAGCGAGTCTGCATGTATTATCGGAATGATAACACTGTGACAAGAGCAGGCTCATATCCAATTCCTCGATTTGAGGACAGTACCAAGAAATTTGAACAAGCTAGTCATCACCAAGTTGGACTTAATGCATAATTATTTGCAGATAAATGTATCAGAGTCGGCGACAGAAACATCTGCCTTGGTAGCCAATATGTGCTATGTCAGTTTAAACTGATGTCATTTGCAATGTAGAGCACACCTGACACATTCGAGAGACTCATGAACAGAGCTGTGGCCTGGTTAATAAACGGTGCAATACATTTGGACAATGTCATGGAAAGATCCCATGGTACAGTTGCCAGAGCTCTTTCAATTACTATGCAAAGCAAAACTGGAAATAAACTTAAATAAACGGGTTTCGTGAAAGGAGAGGTGACTTTCTTGGGACATAGCATCAGTCATGGAAGGTTGAACCCAAAAGAAAGCAAAGTTAAAGGCCATCCAGGAAATTCTATGATCAACCTCGAAGAAAGAAGTGCTTCAATTCCTCAGATTGAGATGATTCTATTGGCAGTTTGTTCCAAACTTCAACAGTGTAAAGTTACCATTAACCGATTTACTGATGAAGAACACAACGTTTTGGGTGGACAGAAAATTGCCATGAAACATTCAACCATTTGAAAGCCATTAACCACCAAACCAGTCTCAGCTACACCAAACTTTTCAAAACTTTTAAAGCCGCCGTCGAAAAAGTGACACAGGATTTGGAGTTGTACTCTGGCAGGAAGATGACCATGAGATTGAACAGCCAGTCGAATACTTGTCAAAGAAGGTCAAAACCCACGAGAGGAAATACTTCACAATAGAAAATATACTGGCCTTAAAATACATTAATGAGTATTTCACGAACAACGTGCCACAGACGGTTGTGTACACGGATCACAATCCTCTCAAATTCTTCGATGACTTTAAAGACAAGAAAATGAAACTATTTCTTTGGAGTCTTATGTTACAGATATTTATCTTAAAAACTGTACGTGTTGCGGGCCATAAGAATGCAAATGTAGATGTGTTATGTGTGTTACCATGGACTTAATTGATGAAGTTTAATTGAGATTTGTACACATATACACACACACACACACACACACACATCTCTATATACAGGAGCAAGTTAAGGTGAACTTATATGAAAGTTATCTGTATGTTCTTTTTAAAAAGGAAGAAAAATGAAGTCATCTTTTCATTACGATGGTTCATTACTTTTTCTTCAGGGATTGATCTTATGAACATGTGGGTGTACACTAACTTTAGGAGAGTTAGAAGCAAACGGACGAACTGACAGCCCCAAGTGTTCTTTAAAAAACGATACTATGTCAACTTTTTTGATCCAGCAGTTGGTGTAGCTCGTTGACTGGAGGCAAAATAAAACCGATCGAATTAGGCAAATCAGTTTAATATATAAGTCCCAAAAAATCAACGTCCAATCTAGTTTGAATTTAGTACATGGAAATCTTAAAAGCCAGTGACAAAATCCAGTGTTTTGGGTATATAAGCCGAGGGATAGTTGAACAGTTGAGAGGAAAATTACAAAGCCACCAGCCTGTAAGGCTGCCTGAAAAATAGTTCTCTTTAAGGTTCATTAATTGAACAGTATCCCGTGAAGCAGAATACCCAAGAAGAAGAAAAGAAGACAAGAATGCAGAGAAGAATCGGCAATTGCCTGGTTTGACGTAACAAGTTTTGTTTTGAAAATCTTATCCGGGATTTTTATTGGACCAGTATTTTAGAGGGGAAAGTTATAAAAAAGGGGTTAGTGGAGGCCGTGTAAAGAGTTGTAAGTTAATTATTCTCGATTTTACTTTAAGAAATGAAGTCGTTCATTTTCATTTGAAATAGTTATTGGCTTCTCGAATGTTCAAATTAGCAGGACCAGCATCTGGGCTTCTTCCTGCATCATAGAAGGTAAAATAGCAGGAGCGTCTTCTCTGCTCCCTCTTGTATTACAGAAGGTAAAGCAGCTGGAGCAGCGACTCTGATCCTCCTCCATTACGGAAATTAAACTAACAGGAGCAAAGTCTCTGCTTCTGCCCGGATCACAGAAAGTAAAACAGCAGGAGCAGTCTCTCTGCTTTCTGTTTTATTCTAGAAAGTGATGTATCAGGAGTAGCATCTTTGTTTCATTCTGTATCAAAGAACGTAAAGTAACAGGAGATGGGTCTCTGCTGCCTCCTGTACGATAGAAAGTAAAGAAACAGGAAGACTGCCTCTGCTGCCTCCTATGTCACAGCAAGTATTTTCGCCAGAGCAGTGACTCCGCTTCCTGCTGTATCATAGACACTAGTCTATGAGGAATAACGCCTCTGCTTCTTCCTGTATCATCGAAAGTAAAGCAGCATTAACAGCGTCTTTGCTTCCTATTGATAAGAGCAGGGAGCATTTGTACGTCAGGCTGAGGGAAAGGATTTTAATCTGATTTTAAAGAATTTCTAGCAGGACATATATTTGTGGATTTAGGAAATATTTGGCAGAGGGTATTGTCTCAGCCATAAAGAAGAGTCCTGCAAATGTTCAATCGTGCAGGGGATCAGTGGTTCACACTGCAGTCTCACAATGCTGGGGTATGGGAATTGAACACAGGCCCTGATACTACAAACATGGAATTCCAACTACTGCACCACCAGGTACGACTACTGTGACCTTTGCAAGGTTTCTTAATGACACTGCTTTTGGCTTTCATTTTTCACTGGAGATAGTCTTTTCCTCCAAAATGTATGAATGACTGAGTGTTTAAAGCATATAAAAAGGCACATCATCCCAGCTGTCCAAAGCTGGCCTGTTGGCTTGTCTCCTCTGACATTCAAAATGTTCATCTCAATGCATGTAAGTTTACTCCCAGAATTGGAAGGTTCGTTTCCAGACGATTTATCATCGTACAGTGAGCCTCCTAGTGAAGCACTGGTGCATTAGCAACTTTCAATTCATTTGTTTGGGTTTCCTTGGGTTGTTGATGTCATTTCCTGTGGTGACATTATTTCCTATATTGATGCCACATTTTCTGTTTCTAATTGTCAGGGGGTGGCAAATGCGATCAATGTCAATGTGCTTGTCGATAGAATTTCAGTTGTCATGTCATGCTTCCAAAACGTCTCTTGTGTTTCTCTCGTGCATTTATACATACAAAGCGTACTACACCGCCAGTTCTTCATTAGGAGGCTCACTGAATATGCTACCTAGTATGGTGATGAAATATCTAGAAACGAACCTTCCAGCTCAGCAAGAAAACCTACATCCAGAACCTCAACTTGAGAAGCAAATCTTTTCAAACTCGGTCCTCTCAATAATACTTCCCCCGAACGTTTAATCTAAAAAGGCACAATGAATGGAATGAATTTTGAGGGAGAAAAACGGTGTTCTCGCCCCTTGATTAACTGAAATTCATTTTCAAATGCACAACGAAACATCCAAACACATTCCCCCGAGAGTGACAAACGCTCAGACAGCACTTTTGCATGCACTTGACGAACTTTGCCTCATTTTGATCCGTCTGCAGTGAAAGGAAACATCTGTTCAGTCCCCTGTCCATGTTTCTCCCCTATTGATTCGCTGTCACTCTGCAGTTTATATTGCCTCAAGTCCCTCATCATGTGAAACCAGTACATTTCTTACGTCGGCTGCTTTCTAACCTTCTGAATGATCTTCCTCAAATTCCTGGAAAAACAAACAGGAATAGGGAATTTTAAGAACAATTTTAGCATAGAGGTCCAGTGTTCTAACCACTGAGCTACAGAATCAGTGCATTACCATAGGAGAGAGATGATTGCATGCAGGAAACATTGCAATGCAAATATGGATTGATAGCCTGTGTGTCATAAATCAAGCAAATATAACAAAACTGAGACAGTGCCGAAGGGATCTTCAAAAATGGGAGTCTGCAATGCTGATTTAGATCGTGTAGGAGGTGATATAGACAGACATCATCCCGGGGAGTCTGTTCATTAGGATGCAGTGCTTTCACTGCCATGATCTGTCAATAGTTACCATTTATAATAATCAATAGCAAACACTGACTGCTCTTTCGAAAACTAATCATGCTGCTGACCCGTCGGAATCACTCCCCTGCATGTTGCAGTCCGACAACAACTATGTCAGTTGCTATTACCTGATGTACAATCGGTTTAAACCAGAACAGAGGAGACAGCGGGAAAAGGGAGGGACAATGTTGGTTTCTGAGGGATTAGTATGGACTCATGGAGCCAAGCTCAGTGTGGGTGCTGAAGGTGGATTTGCCTGTTTACCCTAGTACACTGACAAGTCCGGATCAATCACTCACAATATGGGTGGGCTGAAGGAATTTTTGCCTGATTACCCTGGTACACTTTTCATTCTGGTTCATTCACGAACAATAACTGCACTTTGTGTGTCGTCCTTTGCACATCTCATCTCGGTTCAGTGCCACGAGGGGATCTTCACATATTTAACTTGGAATACTTTACCGAAGTCAGTTTTGAATTTTTGATATTTTGACACAATTCATTTTTGAGGCAGAAAAAGACCATTCAGCCCAAGTCTGTTCTGCAATTCAATGAGCTCATATCTCATTTCTTAATGCTGAAATGCACTTTCTTGCCTTTCTTCATAACCCTTCATAATTTTACTAACTAAAACTGTGTCGATCCCAGCCCTCATTAAACTTAATGTGCCAGACCGACAGTCTATTCAGTACACAATTCCACCAGAATGGGAGAATGGCAGAATGATAGTGTGTCTACCTGCCTAATTGGAAAACAAAAACAGTCCACTGGAGTGTGGTCAGGGGAAAGAGGACAAGATGACAGAGAATGCAACAGGTAAAATGGAAGAAAGGGAAGGAGTGGGTGTGGCTTCACCATCACTCTCTTGTTCCGTCTTTATCACATTCCAACCCCTGAAAATGAGCAAGTAAAATCAATTCTCCTGCAGCAGACAAACCCCTCTCCTCACTATTGCATACATGCAGCATCCTCCACACTTCTCATCACACTTCACATGTGATAAAGCGTCAGTAAGACTCAAAACATGAACTTGATTTCTCTCCATGGATGGTGGCTGACCTGTTGTGATTTCCAGCATTTGTTGTTTTCAGTACAGACCTCAGCTTCGGCAGTAACTTGTTCCTATTTTTTTCTCATCTCTGTCTAACAAGTGCGAACACCATTCTGATTTAAACACTCTGGTACGAGGCTGCCCAACAAGGGACCTGCCTGGACTGCTGCGCTTTTCCAGCAACACAATTTTCAGCTCTGATCTCGAGCATCTGCAGTCCTCACTTTCTCCTTGTCCAACAAGGGAACCAAACATTCTGCATTCAAGAAGTTAAATCTTGAACAAGCTTGGATTTTCAATAAGGAGTTTGTTGTTTGTTGCAGTACTGTATGAGTCAGGCAAGGCAATGTATACCAGCCCTCCTACCAATTAGCTCACATGTCTGATGTCAAAACTGTCAACGAGTCTGACAGAGCTGTTCCCTTTCCTGTCTTTACTGAGACGAATTTCTGTTTGCATTTTGGCGTTTGTACAGGCACAATAGATTCTCATTCCCTGACTCGGACTTAAATACAGGAAACAGCAGTGAGAGTGCTGATTCCTAACTGCTAGAGTGCCAGAGAAGGCGCGAGCAATACTTGCAAATTCTTGACATTGCTTTTGTCTTCTTGTTTATTTGCAAATTGATAGTGAGTTATTGAGTTTTACCAGCAATCAGACAGCCTCTTTGACTCACTATGTCAATGCCAGTCATCTCATCACACACTGCTGAAGAGTTTGCAGCACTTCACCTTGTGTGTTATGATGTTTAAGCGTGCATCTAAATAGTCATTCCATGACTTGAGGGCTCCAATGGAAATAACAGTTCATTTACTCAATGGCAGGAAACATTGCGCTACATTTTCCTCTTTGCAGACATTTCTGAAAAGCATACCATTTCTCCGAGCAGTTTTCCATTTTTCCACATGTTGTCATCAGTTTTGGAGTAAATCTGCCAGGCTACCACGAATGACTCGTTTTGCAGCCCCTCTGCTCAACTGTCGTGTCTTGTCCCTCAGATTAAACCACCACCAGTGGTCTCTCTCCAATGACAGTCCAGAACTAAGATGGTGACTTTTGCGTTAAGTATGTGGCTCACTGTCAGACGTTGTGCAATTATAGCCCTGGAGCAAACAAGGGACATTTTATTCTCTGTTACATGCATTATACAGGTCTATAGATAAAAACAAAGATTCGTTTTATGATTAAATCAAATACACTGATTATTTACAATGAAAGCCTCATAACCCAGCACAGCGACTTAGTGATTATTACGAAATAAAAATCAAATGAAGAGCGAATGTTGTAAATTGGAAATAAAACCACAACTTGTGGTAAAGACACAGCAGGTCTGGAAGTATTTATAATGTAAAATCAGGGTTAATGTTTCCGTTTCGCTGAACTGTGGAAGCAAAAAGTTAACTCTGACTTTTCTTCACAGATGCAACCAGAACTGCTGAATAAACGATGCAGTTCAGCTTCTAGTGCTGTGCTCTGCTATCTGTGAAAGTTTGAAATGGCTTTTTGGCTAGTGTGACACATTTAATGTGATTCTGAATCAATATCAATCCATTGCTCCTTTTAACCTCTGCTGTCTTTGATCAACTCTCTGTCAAGGTTTTTCTTCCGTTATCTCCAAGAATGCGTTCAACTATTTAGATACTTTATTATTCAATCCATTACTCTCCAGATTAGTTTTCATTACAGCTGAACGTAGTAGCAATAAAATAAGTAGTTATTCACCAAGAAATGACGAAGGGCCTGCGATTTGTGTCCAAATCAATAACAATTAAATGATAACATCATGGTGCGAGAACCAACTTTCCGGAGCAGAAAAATAATAATGTATGAGCGGGGTTACAAAATATTTTCTGGCCAAATATGTGGTTTGTAATGAGTATTTTAAAGTTCAAAACTGAGGTTGAGACAGAGGGAGGTTGAGTGAACATTTGTCATAATTCATGGCCGTCACGGCTGAAGGCTAAAGGCACCAAAGGTGTAATAGTTAAAATCTAAAATGCTCAAGAGGTTAGAATTACATGTAACACAGATAAATGGAAGGGCATTTGAAAAAAAAATCATTCTCGGAATGTGCGTATCGCTGGCTGGTTTAGCAATTATTGACCTGCCCTTATTGCACTTGAGAGGGGTGGAGGGTCGAGGATATTAGAGGTTTAGGTCAAGAGCAGACGACCAAGAGATGTGGATACAAGGAGGTGAACTTTACAATATTTCTGTAGAAATACGAGTTGGTGGGTGAACCAGACTTGATGCAAATACTGACAATGGAGCAGAGTTATGGATGATGTGTAAGTTTTGTTGAGTAAATAACCTATAAGCCCTTCACTTACAGCATTTTTGGAGCTCGGGTGAACAGATAAAACTGCTAAAAGTGAGAATGGACAGTGGTTAAAACCTCATTCAGATGCAGGCAATGGAAAGAACAATAAAACATTAAACAGAACTCATGCAAACTCATTTTTAAAGGCAGACAAAATCAGACAGGTGCCGAGAGGGAATGTGGGAGGACGGTTCTCAGCATATTAGGAGTTCGGTCCACAGGGAGCAAAGGAATTCATGAGAGTTTCAGCAGCAGATGAGCAGAAACTAGGTCGATTCGGGTTATGTAACTTAGGTGGGCAGTCTTGGTGATAATGCTAATTATGGTTGAAAACTCATCTCGGGATGAAGTATTTCACCATGTTAATGACGCGTTTATTTCACACTCAGACAGTTGCCAGGGAGAGGGATGGAGACAATGGCGAGGCGTTGGAGTTTGTGTTGGAGTCTGAAGAAAAGGTCATAATTTTGCCACGATTTAATTGAGGAATTTTTTGCTCGACCAGGACCGGATGTCAGACAAGACAGGATGTTGTGCATACTGGAGAGAAATCTGCAGACCACTGAGCGGCACGGTTGCTCATTGATTAATGCTGCTGCCTCACAGCAGTAGAAGCCCAGATGCGATTCCAGCCTCGAGTGTCTGTCTGGACGGAGTTTGCAGATTTTCTCCCTGTCGGTGTGGATTTTTTCCAGGTCCTCCGGTTTGTTCCCAGAGTGCAGAGATGTGCAAGTCCGGTAAATTGCCCATCGTTTTATGTGCATTAATAAGAGACAAATGTGCCTGGGTGGGTTACTCTTTGAAGGGTTGCTGTGTATTTGTTGTGCTGAAGTGCCTGTTTCCACACTTCAAGGAAACTGCCCTGATGGAATCAACCTAAAAGTGATGGTGTTCACATCAGCCTGCTACGCTGATGGTTCTCGGTGGTGGAGACTGAGTGTTTGGAAGCTTCTGACAACGCTCCGGTCAAGTTGTTGGTGTCTGTATTCCCTCTCCTTCAGTCACAACCTTCACATAGAAGACAGAGTCTTGTGAGACTTTATCTCTCAGACACGTGTTCTTTTGTTTAACATTAATTTCACGGGATATTAGAAGGTAAAGACTTACAAAACATGATATGATGTGGTTGTCAATTTCATCACAAATGATACGTAATCAGATATTGAACATGGAAGGAAACATCCCTTTTACAGTGGGAGAGAAACCTTATATGGGTGTTGTGTGTTTGGGCAAAGTTTCAGCCAATCATCAGAGTTCACAAACCACGAACGCAGTTACATGCGGGAGGAAACTGTGTAAATGTAGGGATTGTGGGGAAAAATTCATTTTCGCAAATGAGCCGGAATATCATTGATGGAGTCACACCTGTTCAGTGTGTGGGAAGGGATCCACTCAGATATCTCACATGCCGCATCAGCAGCTCGTTCACGCTGAAACAGGCCATTCCAATACACAGTGTCACAAAAATGCTGTAAAACCTTCAGGGACCTTTTCGATTACCAACATGTTCACTCTGAGGAGCGAGCATTCAGGTGCTCTCTCTGTGGAAATGGGTTCAGGTAACTAACTGACTTCATGGAGCACCAGTTGGTTCACATTGGGACGAGACGGTTCAGCTGTTCCCAGAGTGGGAAGGGATTCACTTGTTTGTCCAACCTGCTAAGACACTGGTAAGTGCACACTGAGGAGAGATCTTTTCTATGCTTACACTGCAGGAAGTGCGACATAAGCTGCCTGTTACTGAATTGTCATCAACGTGTGCACGCTGAGAAGAGACCTTTAAAATGCTAAGACAATAGGAATTCCTTTAGAAAGTCTGTGCAACTGAAGTCCCATCAACGTGTTCGCACTGAGGAGAGATTTTCTAAATGGTCTTAATATGGTAATCACGATACAAACTACTGGGGACTGTTTTGTCATCAGCGTTTTCATACTGATGAGAAACCTTGCAAGGGCCTAGTCTATGCGAAGTGCTATTCAAGTTCTCTGGAACTAATGTCTCATCAACATTTTCACATATTAAACACAACGTGGCATGTCGTTGTAAGAATGTGTACAAAGAGTAAATGAGTGATCGGCAGAACTTCATCAAATCTGATAGAATTCTTTGAGGAGTCACATACCAACACACTGCAAATCTCAGCTCTTTGATTCTCTCATTGCTCCTCTTCTGCACACACTTCCTCCATCCTATCCCAACCACATTTGCCTTACAAAATTTCAAATGATGTTTACTCATTTCCGACATACTATGTTTATTTCTCAGAACATTCATCAATATGAGAACGGAATCGAAAACAAGAGATAGACCAGCCAGTCGAAAAGCTTTGAAAATGATTCAGCATCTTCTTAACCACCATGAAGTGCTGCAGTTCGTTTGGTGAAGGTTATCACAGATTGCCATTCAGTAAGGAGTTATAGGATTTTCATTCAATGATATCTCATATGTGTGCTGATATCTGTGTCAGGTTTATTTTTTCATATTACCTTTAAATGTATATAAACATAGAATATTGAAACAGGAGTAGATTGATGTTGTGTGTGATCCTGCTGCAATGTTCACTGTGATCAAGTCTGGTCATTGCATTCAGTAGTCTGTTATTACTGTAGACCCGTAATGTTTGATCCCTTTAGACCACTGAACTATATTTTCTTCATGGAAGCATTCCGTGGTTTGACTTTAGCACCTTTCTGTGGCAGAACATTCCACAGGATCACCCGTCTGACGGAACTAAAAGGCCTGCCCGATATCTTAAAATTGTGAACCCCACTCCTTTGGGTCTGATCTCCGTGATCATGAGTATATCCTTCCTACATTTAACATGCTAATCTTGATAGAATTGTCTTCGTTGTTGTGATGTCCTACTTCTTTCTTCTAAACATCAGTGGATTTCCTTCGAAACAATCCAATCTGTGCCTAAAGTTCAGTCCTGCCAGCTGAAGAATAGCTCTGTTAAAACGTTTTTGTACAGTCTCCACAAGCCAAACGTGCATATGACACTCCACGTATGGTCTCACAAAGACACTGTACAATTTCAACAAGATATCCCTGTTCCTGTACTCAAATACTCTTGCTACAAAGGCTAACATACCATTTGCCTCCTTTACCTCCTGCTGCACCTGCATGCTTACTTTCAGTAACTTGCGTACACAGGCACCAGGAGCAGTTTCTTCTTTCCCTTTCGTAAATCCATGCTAACTGATTCTGTCCAATCCTGTCATTGGTTTCCAGTGTTACGCCATCTGGTCAGTAATTCCATGTTTCACATCTACCTCTTTTAAAAAGGGTGTGGACACATCAGCTATCTTCCAATCCATTTAAACTTGTTCCAGATTCAAAATTATCTTCAAATTACTCTACTTAGGTTCTAGCTCCATGTTTCATATTAGCTCCATTATCTCTTGGGCGACTTTCTTAGATTTGCTTCGTTGGAGAGTAGCATTCCTGTGATATCTTTGCTTTTATTCCTATAAATTTCCACAACACCATTCCCCAACAAATACTGACGTTTCTTTTCAGACCTCTCTTTAATGTGCTTCTCAGCAATTTTGGATTTTATTTGTCATCCTTTGGAATGACAGAACCAAAATACAGCATATAGTTAATTGATTACGCATTATAACTTCCCCTGTTTTTGTTTCCATTAATCTTTTTTTTTGTCTTCATCTAACGCCAGGAGATTTTGCAATGAGCTTGTATTTCACTTGCTTATTTATATAGGTTGCTTTCCCTCTTAATCACTCCCTAAATTGTGCTGAAATCTGAAATACACTCAGTCTTCGGGTCTGCTGTTCTTTTTAGCCACTTTGTACGCCTCTCCCTTGGATTAAGTGCAATTCCTAATCTCCCTTCTTCGACATGGTAGAGTCACCTATCCCATTTTATTTTGTGATAGATAGGAAAGACGAAATGCGGCAACTCATCCAAGGTCTCGATATTTATTTGCCATGCAGTTCAGTTATGCTCCCCAATTTATTGTAACCTTCTCCTCCTGGTACCATCGTGATTTTCTCTATTCAGATTTTATCCCGTCGACTCAGAATCAATTCTGTCAATCTTCATCTTAATGAAGAGTTCTATCATTGCATTCTTCAATCTCCCACAAGGGCCCTCACACAGCTAGATTGCCAATTATTTGCTTCTCATTATACAAATGAAGTTACATAATTAAAGTTTCCGTAACCCCAGAGACTATAGGAGCACTGCCTCATTTGTGAAAGAGAGACTACTGATGGTGCTTGACCCGAAGAGTCACTGAGCCTCAAGCAAGGGGCAAGGTTAAGAAAGTGAAATGCTCAGGGCGACCTTAGCTGCGACGGGGAGTGAATGCGTGGTGTTCCTGTTACTCTGAATCACAAATCAACCGTCGACCCAATTGAGCTAATCCACTTCCGAACACTATGCATTACTGTGGGGAGGGTGGTGTGGGGAAGCAGGAAGTGCCGAAACTTAAGTGAGGCTGAAATACTAATCATGACAGATTTGGCATGCTTCGTCCATCGGGTAGCATCACCAAACGGTCTGTGGCACTGCATTTAAGCGCCAATCTCTATCGAGTTGTGGATTTGAGCCCCACTGATGCCGTTATCGCAACTCCACTACTGTTGGCACTGTATACGCATTTTCTGGTGGTTTTCATTTGAGTGTTTGCGACTGTTGATCTCTCGGTCGTGGACTTGAACTGTACAATAGGTGCTACCATTTTCTTATTGGATCCCTGCTCTCCATTCCACTTCCACTTTGGGCACTCTCACTCTTTCGTTGACACGTCAAGTTCTGAGGGAAACGCCTCTTCACTTCACTGCAAGTGGCAGAGACAGTTCGATCAGTGTAGGCAAATGTACGATGCATGATGCCACTTTCAAAGGTGCATGTTCCACTCCGACTGTGCATTAAAATGGCCACTTGGTGAGGGGTCTGTAAGTTACGGATCCATTTCAAATGGTGCTGAACCGAAATTAACTGATTCGGAAAGTACTGATGGAAACCTTATGAAACTCTCCCTGAATGTTTCACAGTTCACATGGAAAATGATCTTCTTGTATACCCATGCGGGTTGACGCAACAAACAGGTTATTTTCAGTAAGTGGCATGGGGTGGGTTTGGGCAGGGTTGTGAGTTTTCAATGCTGGATGAAAGTGATCTGTGGGAAAGAGGCAGTCAAACTTTCCAAGAGCAGGGACAGCTGATTGGTCGAGGATAACTATCCCATCTTCTGTTTCTGTAACAAACATAGAATTTGCCCGAAAATATCAGCACGTCTGGCAGCATCTTGAAAATGGAAAGCAGAGTTAGCGTTTCAGGACCAGTGACGCTTCTTTTTTTCATGTCCATCTCCCTCTGCTTTTCTGCACGCTCCCTTTCTATTGAATATCTCTTGACTTGTACCTTTATCCTGAGCTTCTCTTTTATTATTTCCTCTCCGGCCATTTCAACAGTCTCAAGATTTTTTTCAGATATGTCACATCTCAACATTTTTGGCATTTCTGACGGGAGTCCTCGAAATGAATAAATAACTCTATTTCTGGCTCCTTACGTACCTGATGGCCAGAGACCACAAGGTAGAGGAGGCCGGTTAGGCCTTTCAGACAATCTAGGCTGCTCTGCCATGTGATCATGGCAGATGTGGGTCTCAACACCAATCTCCAGCATTCTCCCTGAAATGCTTCCTCTAAGTGATTTTAGGATCCAGTGTGTATTCCAATGTGGGTCTGAACCCGGCCCCCTCCATATGTATTGGCAGTTGTTGCAATGTCTCTCTGTGTGACTGAGTTTAGTATGATACCAGTGCGGCAAACACGATCTCTCGTGAGCAAATAATACCTAGTATCGTGCACATTCCTGGAATCAGTCTACAGGATAATCAGGAAGATAATATCGTCGTGCCACATTACCCAGCCCTGTGCAAGCCCTTGTGTCTTACATTCCCTGGCTCTGCTTTCGAGACAAAGATTGCCCGCTTGATCTGTTTGTGTTTGTATCACGGAGTTGGACTTTCAGAGGAAGCTGGAAGTGAGATAGGGACAGAAACAGAAAGAGACGAGACTTGAAAGTGCTTCGAGTTTGCGTTTGTAAGTTGGTTTTAGTGATGAATGTCTGCTGACTGCTATCCTGTCAGATCTTACGAGGCACAGGGACTATTTTGGTGAAATTTGGGTATTTAAAATTACACACGAGCAGCGTGTTGGACTATTTCAAAACAGTTTCTATTTCATACCCCAGCTCACCGCAACTGTTCACATTTTCTGGAGATATGCCAAGTGTTCCACGTGATGCTTCCTTTTTCCAGAGGAACTTGCGGACGTGAAGCACATGGAGCAGGTATAACGGTGATGCCTCAGACACTGTCAGATCTGTGCTGGTGTGTCTGCCTTAGTGAGTGAACATGAGAATACCTTTGTCAAGAGGGGTACAACGCAGTATGACCATGACAAATGTCAGACCCATTGTTGTGTCATTCAACATCACAGAGAGAATATCATTGGCATTTGCCATGGAAACATTAAAACACATACGTTTATGGGCCAAATGCTGCAAACTGGGGCTAGAATATATGGACATCTGATGACATGGACTGCACGATGGAAGATTGATCCTTTGCTCTCACGCTTTTAAACATCGAAGACAGAGAGAAATTGATCTGACGAGAATATCTCTTTACAATCTGACATAACGTTTTGTACTGTCCACTCTGCTCCCAATCTTGATGTCATCTGCCAACATACTGACCATACTTTCTATATTTTTATCTAAATCATTTACATGAATGAAAAACGCGCTATAATTGATCCCTGTGGACCATAGTTGGTAACAGTCCTCCAGTCTGAAAACTATGCTCCACCACCGTTCTCAGCCTCCCACCATTAAACTAATTTTATATCGAATTGGAAAGTTCACATTGAATTCTATGTGATCGAACTTTAAAAATTTACCTACCTTATGGAACCTTTTAAAACGATTTATTAATGCCCAAGTGAGTAATGCCGATCACTTTATCCTCATCAATCTTCTTGGTCACATCCTCAAAAAACTCAAGCATGTTGTTGAGACACAAATTCCCTCGTACAAAGCCATACTGAATGTCCCTATTAATTCCTTGTCTCTCAAAATGCTTATAAATCCTATCGTTCAGAATTGCTTCCAACAACTTACGCACGGCCAAAGCCAGCCTCAGAGGTCTATGGTTTTCAGTTTCCTCCATTTATCCCTTCTTCAAAGCCACTCCCCATTTATTCGACACATCACTCAAAGTAAGAGATTATTTCTACCAGAGAACCAACAGTTTATTTCCCTGATTTCCCACAAAGCCCTGGGTGCACGAGATCAGATCCCAAGGAAATATCCAACTTTATATTTTCCTAGTCCTCCGCAATTTCCTCTTTTCGAAGTGAGCAACTTGCAAAACAACAATTTTTTTGTAGCCAACATTTCGTTCTCCACATTATAAACTAATGCGAAATGAACATTTAATATCGCTCCCATCTGCTGAGGTTCAATACAAATGTGAGCTCTTACATTTTTCTGGGATCCTATTTGGTCACTAGCTCTGAGTGTACTTATAAAATTTCTTTAGATTATCCTTAACTTTATGTGCTAAGGCTATCTAATATCCTCGTTTTTGCCTTCATGATTTCCTTTGAATAATGCCCCTCCACGCCTTATATTGTTCAAGGGATTGACTTGAGAAAGTGTGTTTGCATGGAAACTGTGCTTTTAAAACAAATAAATTCTAAGACGACATGTGCTTCATCCCTGCGATCAACGTTGTTATAATAGAAACCTGACAATGTGGGAACAGGCCATTCACCCCAAGAAGAACCCATGAAACATGCGAAGATCATTGCACTCAAACTCACACCTCTACCAGATTCCTGTAACACTGCATTTCCCATGGACAAATGACGTCAACTACATATCTTTCGTCTGTGTATGAAACCCAGGCAGATACAGAGAGAATGTGCAAACTCATGACAGTCTCCCGAAGAAGTAATTGAACCATCGTCGCTGAGGCTGCAAGACAGCAGTGCTCACCACTGTGTCAGCCATTGTAAACCTCTTATACACCACTTATAATATATCATTCCTTCGACATTGGGCCAAAAGCTACTCCTGACGATCCAAATGCGTCTGACGAGACCCTCTTATCACGTCAGTTGCAAACCTCTGCGCTTGTTTTATAACTCGCTTGAAATGAATGCCGGTATTGCAATTACCCTTCCAAAAGCCAAAAGAACCAACTAGATCTCTCAACTAGATCTCTCAAGTGCCTTTAAACTTTAGATCACTGAATCCTTTCCCTGTCACAAAATAGCCTATGCCTTGAATCATTCCATCACTTTATGACCTCACTGTTTTCCACACAGTATTCTAACTGCAACCTTTTTATCCGAGCACTCAGCCCGTTCAAGTCATTCTGCATTTGCCTGCTTCCTCAATACGATCTGTCCTTCCACCTCTCATTGTGTGTTCTGTAAAGGGAGCAACAACACTCTCAGTTCATTTGACCCGATCATTCCTGCATAACGGGAATAGTTATGGTGACAAAATTGACCCCTGCTGAACTCCACACGTCACGCGCTGCCATCCTGGAAAAGACATCTTCCCCCAACTGTCTGCCTTCCGCCAGTCAGCCAAACCTCAAGCCATGCCAGTACTTTGCACCTAACACCATGGACTCTTATTTCGCAGCTTCTGGTGCTGCACCTTGACCAATGCCTGCTGCAAATTCAAACTGATCACATTCACAGAATAGACGTTTTCTCATTTGCTCATTAACTCCTCAAAGAATTCTAATACATTTGTCCTTGAAAGCCTTTGCAATTGCTTCAAGTACTCTGTAATCACATCCTTCTATGACATTTAATACAAAATTGATTTGTTTGACATTTATCTAAAATATTATAACTTTGCTTTCCTGATGAAGGGCTTTTGCCCGAAACGTCGATTTCGCTGCTCGTTGGATGCTGCCTGAACTGCTGTGCTCTTCCAGCACCACTAATCCAGTATTTCAGTCCTTATTGTCAGGAACAATGAAGTCCAATGACAGTTGAGATGCGTGAACTTTCTCAGCAGGCTCGATGAGTGAGTGAATTCCATCCCCCAGTGGATCTCTCTGCTGTCGCAGCAGGGGCGATGTGTGAGCTAACTGCTTTTCTCGAATGAGGCAGGTAAATACTTTTTGCCCACTGCACTCGCTGGTATATTGAGAATTGAGATGATTACCTCAACCTTTTACTACAATGAAAACAATTGAAATATCTCTCATCTTGTGAAAATGTCGATGGAGCATCAATCCTGCAGAGACTGGAGGGAACATCCCACAGACTAGATATTTGATAGTGTCTCCTCAATGTGAAGACGTTCATGATAAAACGATCCCAAGGAAATTGTATAGCGATTCCGACAGTTGAGCATTTAAAAGATATCTTCTTTGTGAACGCGTTAATGCACTGTCAGCCCTCAGGAACATTTGCAGCACTTCCCACGGTCTGGGTGTTGAAAAGACCTGTTAATAATGTTGATGGGACTTCACGTCACTTGGAATTTGTAGCACGTCCCACAGTTGTGAAATTGAAGATGTCTGTCCTTCGGGTAAGCACGTGATTGGGACGTCAGGTGCCCAGAAGTTTTAATGGATTCTCATTCGTATGAGCACATTTCCCATGCATCAATTACACAGAGGTCTGATAGTATTTTCAACAGTCTGGACAAGTAAAAGGTTTCTCATTAGTATGAGCATGGTGTTGGATAATCCAATCACTGAACGTTTTAAAGCATTTTCTGCAATCCAGACATTGAAATGATTTCTCCTCATTGTGAATAAGTAGGTGTTGCAGCAGGACAGAGAAGGAGTGTATCTCTTCACACATACTGAACTTGTTCCAGGTATCGTTGCTTTCATGGGGATCCAGCTCAGATGGAGAAAGGAATACTCACATGTCTACAGTCTCAACTAAATATGACAGCAAATGTATTTTGTGAGTTGTGATGGTAGCAGAAGCCTTGTCCGCAAACACAAGTGAACGATTCACTCCCACTATAACCAGAGACTTTTCCTTCCATGTTTAAACGCTGATCAAATTTTATTTTGGAAAAAATGCGCGACTTCATCAGATCATGGTGGAGTGAGTGGTTTTGAATTCTTCACCTTCTAATATGCTGCGAACTTGATGTTATATAGGGTGTAAGCTTGCTAAATGGGCTGTAGGTTTGATATCCAGACTTTTCATTACCTGGCTAGGTAACATCATCAGTGGCGACCTCCAACTAAAGCCACTTGAAGGTCGCCACTGATGATGTTGCCTAGCCAGGTAATGAAACGTCTGGATATCAAACCTACAGCTCAGCGAGCAAACCTACACCCTAAAACTCAACCTGAGCTACAAACCTTCACAAACCTTGATGTTATATAGTTTAAAAAATCAAGAGAACGAGAAAGAGTCTCACAGACTCTGGATTCTGACTGAAGATAGGGACTGAAGTTAAGGGAGATAGACATCAACAATTTGACCGGAATTTTGTCGGAATCTTCTATACACAGCCTTCACCACTGAGAAGGAGCAGGTCAACAGGTGGATGTGAACACCATCACCTCCCTGTTCGCTCCATTCAAACACTGTCCTGACTTGTCTGACAACCTCTGCCGTGGGAGCAGACATTTCCTACAATTCAGTCATACAAAACTTAGGCATTTGTCTTCAGTCCCAACACAAATCCACTGCCTCGCCATTGAGTCGAGAGTGTTGTCTTGGAAAAAAAACACAGCAGGGCAGGGCAGCATCCGAGGAGCAGGAGAATCGACGTTTCAGTAAAGAGCCCTTCATTTGGAATGAGGCTTGTGAAACGAGGCGGTAGAGAGACAAATAGGTAGCTGACAGTGTGATAGGTGGTTGGAGGTGAGGGCAATTGTGATAGTTCGGAGAGCAGGCTGGAGCGGAACGTCGAGAAGGAAGATGGACAGATAGGAATGGTCATGTCAATGCTGCCAGCTTGGACCATTCGAAATGTGATAAGATGGGGGAGGAGAAATGAGAAATGTATTGAAGTCCATATTGCTGTCGTATGGTGGAAGATGAGATGTTCTTCCTCCTGGCGTCAGGTGGTAAATGTGCAGCGATGGTGGATGCCCATGAGCTGCATGTACTTGGCTGAGAGTGAGGGAGATTTGAAGTGTTCAGTCACCGGGCAATGATGACGTTTGGTGTGGGTGCCCCAGAGATGTTCTCTGAAGCGCTCTGCATTTAGGCATCCTGTCTCTCCAATGTAGAGGAGACTGCATTGGGACCAACGGATAGCGTAAATGTCCTGTGTGGAAATGCAGGTAAAAATCTGATGGATGTGGAAAAATGCTTTGAGCCTTTGTACTGAGTTGAAGGCGAAGGTGTGGGTGGATTTTGCAAATGGTGTGATGGAATGGGAAGGTACGTGGTGGGGAGAGTGGTGTGGTAGGTGGCGTGGTCCTGACAAGGGAGTCACGAAGGAAATGATCTTCACAGAATGTAGCTAGTGGTGGGGAGGGAAGTACATCTCTGCTGGTGGCGTCCGTTTGCAGGTGGCGGAAATGGCGGAGGATAATATGATGTCAACGGAGGTTGGCGGGGTGGAAGGTGATGACCGGGGGCTTCTGCCTTTTTCATAGTTGGAGGGGTGAGTCTTGAGTGAGGAGTTTCTGGAAGTGGATGAGATGCGCTGGAGGGCAGCATCTGCCACGTTGGAGGAGAAATTGCCTTTCCACTGACTCAATCCTCTCTTTGACAATTGTCTGAGTCTGAACCAGTCATGTCATAACCATGGTGACGTATCTCACCACGCATGCCTACTTGCACCTCATTAACTTCCTACGGCTCTTCCACATCTCTGCTCTGCTGCAGAACAATCTCTCTTCCATTCCTTTGGACGAAACTATCCTAATGCACTTCAATCCGTCCTCTCACATTCCCTCTCTACTCTGGTCAAACGTCCTCTGCCTCTATTCATGCATGTACTTGATCTCTATTCAGCGTTTTATTGTGATTTATTTGAATGACGTATTTATCACCGCCAATTTTCCCAACCATGTGCTGCTGCCTTCACAGCTTTATTATTCCACACAGGTTCCCACGTGGTGGAAGGGAAGGAGTTGCGGGTTGTTCACCCAATGATGCAATCCTGACGTTTTCGAACAACTCTGTTGCACGTGGGAGTATTTTTAACAGGGATTGTTCACCCATCACCGCTCAGCTAATTCTGTAAGTTTTCGTCATTTATTTTCAAATCTTTTAACTGTCTCCGCTCCATCTATCATTGCAATGTCCTACAGCCCACTTAGCAATTAGAGATGATCAATAAATACCAACCCAGCCAGCGAACCCGACACTCAAGATTTTCTATTTAATAAAAACACTCTCAGTTATCTGCAGTCACTCGAATTCCCACCTTCTGATCATGCTCGATTTTAACTTTTTCATGTCTGATGCCCGAAGCTTCATGTATCAAGGCCATAACGTATGAAATATTTTCACTACGTAGATCACATAATTCCGTTAGGGAAGGAGTTACTCACCAAATGATGAAGAAAAATTGTGATACGTGTTAATTCAATGGCAGCAAATTTTATCAATAGTACACCGTGCCTTTCATATAACGCCTCTGAAGGGCATTTAAGCAAATTTTGATCGCAATCACATAACAAGATGTCAGGAAGCTGGCAAACTGTTATATCCAGTAAGTGTTCAATCAGGACGTTTCTAGTAGTATTTTAAACCACAAAAATCAGATTGCATCGCAAACTTCGGGTGATGGAGTTTGTTTGGCTGGAGATCATCATTCCTTTGACAGTGTAATAGCAGGGCATTTGCTCATGGTTCCACAGCTCAGTGATTAGAACTCTAGTATTATTAACCAGTAGTTATGAGCTTCTGTCCCAGTGGGGCTTTGCTGCATTTTCTCACAAATACTGCAGCAAGCATCCGAAGTTGCTTTCTCATTGCAATTCAGAATTATTTCTGATGGAATAGCATAAAGTCATTCTCTCCCGGGCTAATCTGGTTGAGTTTTGAATTACACTTCTGTGTTTCTCCTTCAAGGAACATGAGGATAGCAAGCAGATGACGCGAAGAATGCTCCAGTGTGGCAGGAAGAACAACGTGAGACAGTAAAAGCCGTAGAGTAACAGGGAAACACTGAGAGATGAAACATACAGCGAAGCGGCTTAATGCTTCTATTCCTTATGTAGTGACAAAACAACTACGGGAATCCAAAATAAACAGGCAGTAGGCTGGAAGTTCACAGGAAGCCAGGCTTCCTCAGGAGGTGTAGGTTCAGCATGTATCAAATCTTCATGGCTGGGCTTGTACTCGAATGGCAGCCTGCTTCCTGTTTACCCCTTTGCTTACGTAAACAGCCTCTGGTTTGAAAGTCTAATGGAAGAAGAAGTCAAATGGTTAAATTCCTCATTTTCTTAAAGACAGTCTCTCCTGTGGCCTTTTTCATTGTCGCGAGATGTGTCTGCATATTTCCCTGTGTGGGTGGAAATGAGGTTCAGTTCTCCTGCGGGTCATGGACAAATTTTATCGAATCTGACTTCACCCCCATTAGTTGTACCATTTGGGGTGAAAAGTTTGCAGGGAAAGTCTTATTGAGATGAACATTTCAGAGGCCACGCTGCGGGCCAATTGCTGATAACTGGAAATGAGAAAGGATGAATGTTTGATGAGTGGAAGTGACATCCTGTATTGTTCTATGCTGTAAAAGCACGGTATCACGAACATCTTTTTTGGGGAAGAAACTTCTCATGACAGGAAAACAAAGCTATTATGTTAACAGAATATGCATTTGCACATGTCGGACTTCCAGGACGATTAGTGGTTATGATTTAGCACTTTCGCCAATGTAATTTGGGTTTATTTCCTGGTCAGAAAATCAGGAATTACTGTTCCTGATAGGGATAACAACAAAAGCAGAGCATATCTGACATGAATCGCATTTCATACGTGTTTGTATGTGACTCGCAATTTTGCTGCATGGCCAGACGGTGGCTCACTGACTAGCACTGCTGCCTTATAGCGCCAGACACCTAGTTTCACTCCAACATGGTCGACTGTCAGTAAAGTGACTTATTCAGGAGCGAATGACAAGCAATAAAGTAGGTAATTGGTTTTGGAGGGCTAATCCTGGAGGGTTGGTGTGGATTTGTTGCACTAAATGGCCGATTTCTGAACTTTAGGCATTCTATGATCCATTACTATGTTGATTTCGCACATAGAGTCACAGAGTCATAGAGATGTACAGCATGGAAACAGACCCTTCGGTCTAACACGTCCACGCCGACAAGATATCCAAACCCAATTTC
The DNA here is from genome assembly GCF_047496795.1 of Chiloscyllium punctatum. Lineage (NCBI taxonomy): Eukaryota > Metazoa > Chordata > Chondrichthyes > Orectolobiformes > Hemiscylliidae > Chiloscyllium > Chiloscyllium punctatum. The sequence continues at coordinate 82,486,559 of NC_092764.1, forward strand.
GTCCCAACCTGCCAGCACCTGGCCCATGTACCTCAAAACCCTTGCTATTCATATACCCATCCAAATGCCTCTTAAATGTTTCAATTGTACCAGCCTCCACCACTTCCTCTGGCAGCTCATTCCATACAAGTACCATCCTCTGTGTGAAAAGATTGCCCAATAGGTCTCTTTTATCTCTTTTATATCTTTCCCCTCTCACCGTAAACCTATGCCCACTAGTTCTGGGCTCCCCGGCCCCAGGAAAAAGACTTTGCCGATTTGTCTTCGCCACCCCCCCCCCCCCCCCCCCCCCCCCCGCCCTTCATAATTTTCAGAGAGGGGAGAAAAGTGAGGAATAAGAGTCACTTCCCCGCCAGGGATTGATCCAATGTTCGACAACCAACCGAATCACCAATGACTGAACTAGAAAAGACAAGGCGGGGTTTCATGGGGTGATGGAACAAACCAATATATCACATGGTGTGAAACCAGGAAAAACTGGGTTGTGTCCATATGGAAGTTATCCAGAAGATGTAAGTTTGGTGAGAGTAAACAGGAGGGAAATTCCCGCAGACAAATAGATTGAAAACTGGAGTTTAGAACTTCAAAACCAGTGATTGATGATAAAGAAAAGTTTGGCGCATGGTTTGTTTTTTAGTTCATTCTACAGTTATTGAAATCGGGAATGATTTTTTACAGAAAAAGTAGTTTCAGAAGCTAATTCTGAAATATTTCTGAAGCGCGTAATGACACACAAGGAATGAATTTAACCGGGACAGGGAATCTGCCTGTCGGGATGGGGTGGTGTTAAGTGTATACTCTCTATTTGGATAACGTTAATTGGAAAAAAATTGCATAATGTCTGCAACTGAATACGAATATCCGATGAATAGGAAAGGTTTAGCAGCTTGATTGAAATAAACTTCTATAAATTCGAAAAGCACTTTGCTGTCTGTGTTAGCTCAGCATGAAATGGAAGCTGGTTAGCTCAGTCCAATGCATAACTAGAATACGATGCAAAGTGGCACCAACAGTGTGGGATAAATTCTCGCAACTTCTCAGTTTAACATAAGGATCCTGATACCCCCACTCACCTAATCCATTAGACGATGGCGAGAATCAAAGGGAAATTATACCATAGTGTGTTGGAACTGACCTGTCGATTAAAAACACCTTTTTTTCATCCGTTGCCTTAGACATTTGGCTCGATCACAGAGAAGGGATTGAGTCAATTTGCTACTCACTCATCTCCCCCCACAATATCCATTGACAAGACTCGAAATATAGTCCTGTTTGAAATCTCTAAGATTTACAGCAGTACAGCAGTCGTGGGCGGCACGGTGGCACAGTGGTGAGCACTGCTGCCTCACAGTGCCAGAGACCCGGGTTCAATTCCCGCCTCAGGCGACTGACTGTGTGGAGTTTGCACATTCTCCCCGTGTCTGCGTGGGTTTCCTCCGGGAGCACCGGTTTCCTCCCACAGTCCAAAAACGTGCAGGCCAGGTGAATTGGCTATCCTAAATTGTCTGTAGTGTAGGTAAGGGGTAGACGTAGGGGTATGGGTGGGTTGCGCTTCGGCGGAGCATTGTGGACTTGTTGGGGTGAAGGGCCTGTTTCCACACTGTAGGTAATCGAATCTACTTCAAAATCTTTATCATTTCGATTCGAGTTCTTCCAACAACATTCAATCTGTCCAATGAGATAAATATCATTCATGTTGTATTGTTTTATAACCTGCGTGAGTTTACAGCAATGGCAACGATATGAAACGTGACCAGCATCCTTTCCACAGTTTAAAACAGCGCAGGATCATCGTTATGAGAAAGCTAATCCATCTCAAACGGCACCTTTGCATATCTATTGAGAGATGGATATTCACCTTGGGAATATTTCTGGCTGGTCATAAATGAAGCATTACCAACGGACAGAACACTCCACAAAATCAGAAGCTAGATTTTTGGAGCAATTTCTGTTTTATTCAACGTTCTTTTGCAACTTTAAAATATATATGGACACACATACATGCATACATGCACACACACATTTATATTTATATATGTGTGCGTGTGTATAAGAATTCAGAACGTTGGGAATTGATGGCTGGCCAATTGAATGTTCTACGTGTAGAATTCGGGAGGAAAGAATCACCAATAATGTCCAAGATATCTCCATCTGCGGGAAGTGCATCCAACTCTTGTTCCTTGGAAAGTGTGTTAGGGAGTGGAGCTAGACGTTGGATCATTCGTGAGGTTGAGGAGGTAATTGAGAGGAGTTAGAGGCAGTCCATAACACCGCAGAAAAAGAAAAAGGTCGATGGGTTTCAGTCGGGAAACGAAAAGAGAACTGGCAGACATTGCATGCATCACATACGGCCGTGCCCCTCAGTTACAAGCACACCGTTATTGATACTTTTGAGGGGGAATGAATTACCATGGGAAATTCATCGGGTAGAGGTTTCCCGCGCAGAGTTTGTCGCTGTTGCTAAGAGAAGAGAAGAGGAGAGCATTAGTTTTGGAGACTTCATAGTGAGTGGAACTGAATTCAGATTCAGTGGGTATGAGACACACTTAAAATTGGTGCGTTGCCTCCCAGCTCCCAGGGTTTGTGATGTCTCGCATCGTGTTTTTGGGATTCTTAAGGCAGTGGGGGTCGGAGGAGTGTATGTGTTAACAGACACAAGTCATCATCCACATATGCACCAACAACATAGATAAGAAAAGGCATGTGGATGTAAGGCAGAAATTCAGGGCACTAGAGTGACCTCTTCCATCAAGGTCAAACAGAGTTGTTCACTCTGATTTGTCGCTCATGACACGTCGTAGAGAGATGAAGAATAAGGAGAGAGCTTTTGAACACGTGATTACAGGGATGGTACAGGGGGGAGGGATTCGGATACCTGGACAGTTGGGTCTCATTCTGGAATATGTGGTACCTCTACAAATCGGATGGCTTTCTCCTGAATCACAGGAGAATCAATATCCGGAGGAATGGCGGGATAATTTGCTCTTGCTATTCAGGGGGCTTTCAACGAATTCAACAACGGAATGGGAACTGAACTGGAGCTCCAGTTCACATGAGGTTTTGCGTTCTGAGGACATAAATAGGTTTTTAGTTTTGCAAGAGTATACCAGCAAATATGAAGGTGGCTTGAGGCGTGTTTACATCAACGCCAGGAGCATCTGGAATAAGGGAGCTGAATTGTAGCACAGCTTGTTAACTTGGACTTCGAAGTTGTGGCCATTTCAAATACATGAATAAAGCAGTGAAAGGACTGGGTGTTCCTGGTGCCGCAGTTTCGATTTTACAATAAGAACAGGGAAGGTGGTTAAAGAGGGCGAGTTGTGGCATCATTAGCCAAGGACAGTATTACTATAGCAGAAAAGATATGTGGTGAGGACTCTACACAGTCTACTGAGCTAGACTTTTCTGAGATTAGACTCAGGAAAGGAGAGATCACTGTGAATGGAGCAGACTTAATGGGCTGATTGTGCCTTTCTGCTCTGATAAAGTATGATCTTAATATGAGGCTGCAAGCTTGCCTGAGTAAAGTTGATTAAGTCAGAAATGAGTGGATCCCATCGGCGCACTGAACCGAGATGAGATGTGCAAAAGATAACACACAAAGTACAGTTATTATTGTGATATAAAAAGCAGTCTTCAATACCCTCATTAAGCCTGGCTCCATGAGGCCCATAGTCACCTGTCACAAACCACCATTGCCCTCTCCTTCTCCTGCCTTCCCCTCTGTTCTTGTTTTAAACCAATTGCACATGAGGCAATAAAAGCTGGCATTATAGATGTGGGATCCTAACATGCCGGGAATTTACTTTAACTGCGTGATGGCATGATCCTTATCTTCGGATCAGGCTGTATTTTGTACTGGTTACCTGTAAATGTTACCCATTAATAGGCCATGGCAGTGAAAGCATTGGATTTCTTTGAGTAGACTACATGGGAAGATCTCTGTTTATACCACTCCAAACACTTACTTATTTTGCATTGCATTCTCCCATCTTTCTTGATATGATCCCTTTGCACTGTCGCGGTTTCGTTGCATCTTGATTTAAAGTACAGAGTCCCTGATGTTATCTGTTACATTTCAGTTTTGAGTGCATGTGAACTCCTTCTTTAGTGGGCACCATCTTGACTTTGTCCTCAGAGAACCGATGTTGTAAGACTGCAGCAGGAGTTTGCATCTCCTGGGGTCGTGTATAAGTGATTCCACGCTTGCTGCACCAAAAAAAACACGCTGCTCTCACTAGACCCTTGTGTTAAAGTCTGAAATAGGCCCAGTCAATGCAGTCCCATTACCTTGATACAGCCTCTCTCTCTCCTGGTGCATTTTTTTTTGTATTTCCCTCATTGAGTGAACATGTTTCCGTTCCTTGAGGGGGTGTGAGTGTAGATTTCTCATCAAAAACAAAAACTGGCAGGAGAGGCTGGTTCTGAAAAAGCATCATTAGACTAGAAACGTAAAGTCAAGATTCACGTAACAGATCCTGCCAGACCTGCTGAGGTTTTCTACCAAATTGTGCTTTCGTTTTCCATCTCGCGTGTGTGCTGTCCTTTGAGATTAAAGATTAATGAGATAAACACTTGGAACATCAGAGCACACAAGTTTTCACGCAAGTGTTGGAAATTGGGATGATGGGCCTCTTTCCGTGCTGTAAAAAAACTCAATGATTTGATAAATTTGAAGAAGAAACTTCTCTCCACGAATTTTAAGAAATCCAAAAGCTGTACGATTAAGAAAGTATGCAAGTGGTTTGGTCCTCATCGCTGATGGACTGGGTGATAGGACACGTAGCTTTAACACCCCGGCATGAGTTGGATTCCAGGTTTGGGAATCAGGGCTTATTGTTCTTGATAGTGACAACAGAAAAAGAAAAGCACATCTGACGGGAATAAGTTCAATGTCTCGGATTTGTGAATCGCCCCGAGAACATCAGAACCACCTCTGAAAGAAGGGGAGGATGTATGTACTGTCTCTGCTTAGTCGCACAGTTTAATCTTCATTCCCCTCTGATTCCACTTCCCAAAGAATTTTTGAAGATTCACAAAAACGAGTTTTATGTCCTTTCCTTTCCCACAGTGATTGATTCAGAGTATTTGGGAAATGTAAATGTGCCCTTGAGCAGCCTCTGAGACAATGTGAGTTTGAGTTCCTCTATCGGGGTTGTGAGATTCACACTAATGTACTCGGGGAAATTTATTACAGTGAGACTGTGAAATGTCCTCGTTCCTGCAAATCAGGAAGTCAAACTTCATTTCGGCGTCAGGACAACGCGGACGATTAGTTTGAAAGTGCAAAGTCGCAGGGAACTGCACGAAAGTCAAGTAGGAGCCGAACCTATAATCTCTGGATCTGTAATCAGACAAATTACCCAGTGTGCCCCTAGTCCTGAGCCCCCTTGCTGCAGAGTTCTGATGTTAACACAGGAATGGGAACACTTACAAGGTGACCAAAAAGCAAAGATAATAGCCCGTCATTGCTTCTCTTCAATAATCCCCACTTTATGGAGTAGTGACGTCCACTGACAAAAGAGACATATTTGTTCTTAGATGCCTGTTTCAGGGTCGCTTCCTTCTCTGCTGGAACGTTGCACCAGTTTATTCACATCCATGTGCTAATTCATGATCCAATCCATTGAAATGAACTTTCATACTTTGAGTCTTGGTCTCTTTAATCAAGACCAGGAACAAGTTCAGCGAGTAAACTGTAGTCATTTCTCGCACAGAATCTGGAATCAGACGAGCTGAACAACACCTTTATTGGTGTTGCCCATGCACCGCAGCTCAGCGCCTCAAAACCAACTCCTTTTGCATCAGCTTGTTCTGTGCCTTCCTGTACCACATCTGCTGAACAACATCAGATTATCACAGCTCCGCTTTCTTCACATTGAAACCCAGGGAAGTAACATGAACTGTTTGGAAACTTGCAGAGAGAAACCTTGCTGCCGAAGCTGGTTATGATATAAAGTATAGACACAAGTGCATGTACAAGTCAGATCGCAGGGCTTGCTGTCAGTGTAACTGGGTGTCCCTCTTTAGGAAGGAACTAGCATCAGCCAGTCCGGAAAAGAAAACTTATTTCTTTTCTTGTGAGTTATCTGAATGAAAAAGAATTCCTGGTTACACTCAAAATGCACACGCAGATATTGTAAGAGTCAGTCCAGTAATGTTTGCATTCATCTGGAAAGACATTGGCAGCATCTATACGGGAAAGCTACCACCATAAAACCACCTCCAGTCATCTGACCTTGTTTGATATTTTTGAAAATATTTTGCTGTTTCTTTGATGTCGCTGCGTCTAAATTCTGGAACTCCCTCTGTAGCGGCATCATGGCTGTACCTATATGCTCAGGAATCCAAGGGTTCAGGAAAGTAACTCAACTCCTCCATCTCTAGAGTATTTGGAGGAGGGCAGTGAATCCTATCCCATTGAGTGTCGACCACATTCCAGAAAGCCGCTTATCATACTTGTATTTTCTAATCGGACACCTGCAGATGTCAGGAAGAATTTCAGAAGTGGAGCGGGCGATTGAAATAAAAGTGAAAGGGAATGACTGACGGCATAAAGTAGGAAGTAAATGTGGAGCTGGAGTTGCAAGACTCAGGGTCGGTGCAAATTGGTTAGCCTTAAATGCCCACTGTTCATGCTAATTCACACATCACTCCTGGTCAATTCACGACAATGATCCTGTTCCTCTTGGTGTGAGGTTTCCTCTGTGTGTATTAACGCAGTTAATGGGCTCCAACAGGATGCACTCATCCTCTTTTTTCCTGTCTGTTTAAACAGTGAAAACATCATTTTGAAGCCAATGATAGATGAGATTGTATCTTCCTGTGCCTTTTCAGTGGAGATTGCTCAGCTGGGACAGTTATCTTTGCAAAAGCAGGGGTTGATTGCAATTCATATTGAGCAACATTGACACAGAAAGCACCTTTCCGCGTTACTGTGACCAAGTGGTTAACGGACTGCACATATGAGTGGAAAGTGAGGACTGCAGATGCTGGAGATCAGAGCTGAAAATGTGTTGCTGGAAAGGCGCAGCAGGTCAGGCAGCGTCCAAGGAGCAGGAGAATTGATGTTTTGGGCATGACCCTGAAGAAGGACTCATGCCCGAAACGTCGATTCTCCTGCTCCTTGGATGCTGCCTGACCTGATGCGCTTTTCCAACAACACATTTTCAGCTGCACATATGAGTGAGGAAGTTTGATTGCATTGTGGCTGTGTGCCTCATTTGGTTAACGCACCTATCCTGGAGACTGGCGATGCTCATCCGTGTTCGAGGTGAAGTGCTCCCTCCTTACTCTATCGACTGCTCCTTCTTTCAACTTCATGGAAGTGCCACGTTGCTGATCAGGTAATTTAATGTTGTGTTTGGGTTTCGGCCTGATTTGCTCTGGCGATTGTGCTTCTTTTCCCTGATTTAGTTCAAGCAGTCAATGTTGTTTCGTCTGAGCAATTAACTCAAACTGGAGTTTCTTGAGGCTTTTCCCACAAGTACTGCTGCTTCACCTCCTCTTTTCTTCTCCCTGATTCATTCCCAGTCTGTTAGGAGTAGCCAGATGAGGCAAGAGATGCTGCAGACTTGCCGGGGCATGTTGTGTTAATAGCACAGACATCATGAGGTGACTGCACTCTTTTCTTTGCTATCACCATTCATTCATTTTAGACCAACAGTAAATACATCATTGTGCTCCGATAGTTGAAATGCAATTGTATTTTTTTCAGGTTGATTAGGAATTCTATTGCCAATTCGAAAATTTTTGAGGAACAAATGTGCCCTTACCTGAGGTGGAAGTGACAGTCACATTATCAGGAGAATTTGAGCTCCGTTCTACACACTCAAGCACGGGAGGAAGAAACCCTCTCAGCAGCTCGATTCACAAACTGTCTCCGAGTGCTCGGGTTTCAAAGAACACAATGGGAAATGAGCGATATGAACAGAGAGTTGGAGAATATGTAAGTGGTTCATCTGGATATCCAGAGATATTTGAACATTTGACGATGCAGATGAAGTGGTCCAAGAATTTATGGGTAACGTAAACTCAGACTAACCTGGTAGGCAGAGCTAATGAGGTAGTTGCCACGATGGCAGATGGTTTACTTTAAGTGTTCATGAATTGGTACCAGAAGCATGTAGACAGCGGTTCAGAAACACAAAGAAGGAACCAGCTTAGATTTATGTTGAGTTCGAAAGTTTGAAACAGCGAAATTTTGAATGATGGTTGCTTGCTTTCAAAAGAGTTAAGAGATTTGACGCTATAAGGGAGATTATTCTGATGTAAGAGTTTAAAAACTCTCTTCCAGAAATGTCAACGATTCACGTGAATGGAAAAGAAAGCTCAGGAGGTGAGAAGAGCAGGAGGATTAACAGATGAGCACATGTTGCTACAGCTTCCAGAAGGAATTTCGTACTGTGACGGATTGAAATTGGGAGGATGGAATATCCTACACTACTAAAACAAGAATGAACAAATAGTGGTAATATTTTGCTGTAGGTTAAAGAAGCGCAAGACAGTGGGCGGGAGGTGAAAGGCTTCAGGTGTTTTCACTATAACGGAGTGGGACACAGAAACGTAGAGTGCGAGGGGTTACAGAAGGGCACTGGGAAAAGTTGTTTTCACTGCCAGAAGATGGGGCAGGTAAAGGCACGCTGCTGCTCGTGAAAGAAAGGTGCTGTGGGAGGAATGTCATTAAAGTAGCTAAGCCAGTGGCATTAGTTAAGATATTAAACTACACTCCACCATCCAAGAAGAACTGAGAAGCTACAGGAGAGTGAACTGCCTAGGCAGTGGCTAGGTACGGAGTTAGTACCTGATCGCTGTAAAGAATACGCCTCTGTGTGCAAAGTTTACTCAGAAAGAACAGGATCTAAACAGTCGCTCATAGTAAGGGGTGAGTGAATATGCACTGCACAACAGGTACAGCAGCTTCGGGGCAGCTGGAAAAAAATCGAACTTTCGGGGAAAAGCCCTTCATCAGCAATGTGGTTTTGGAGCCTCATGAGTGGAGAGATAATTTGGAAGGTATGTGGGGCTGGCTAGAAGGTAAGTGAGAGTGTATGATATCAGTCTGAGGAATTCAGCTTGTTGCTGGGAATGATTTGGCAGGATCCAAAGTGTGAATGACATCCTTTGTTGTGGAGAGGCCCAAGGAAGTCCAAGAAAATGTGGAGTTAAACAGAATTATCCTGGTATTTTACCAGAATCTGTGGTAACCTGATTCTACCATCATAAGTCATAGCACGAAGTGAAAATAAAAGAGAAGGATTAAGGAGTCAAGGCCCATGTTGCAGAAACCCTGTATCTGTAATGGTGCAGGAAAAACCTGAACAAGCAGAGCGTCAGGCAGAAGAGTTTAGTTCTGAAAGGCGAAGAGACTTGCAACAACAAGACAAGACAAGAAAATATATCTATGGGGATTCGTACGCTGAAAAGGTGGCAGACAATAAACCGGAGGGTTATGATCTGAAAGATAGAATCCTCAGACGGAAATGGAGAAGATGGCAGGTTCGTGCAGAGGAGAAATGGGCTGAAGTGCATGAGATTCTGTTGCCAAGAGCATACAAATAGGAAGTGTTACAGGTAGCACGTGAATTACATGTAGGAGGTCAACTCGGGTTATGGAAGACTCAGATATAAGATATAAAAAAATTTGTCCAGGCCAGGAATGCACAAGGATGTGGCTAACGATTGCTGTACTTGTCATACAAGCGAAATGTTGGTACGCCACAGGCGGTAATACAGCCTGCACTTTTTTTGCAAATTTCATTGAAAGAAACTTTCACGTGGATTATCATTTATTGTGCAGGTCCCCTCCCAAGAACTAAATTGGGAACCAGTACTTGTTACCCAAGATTGATGTGTCTACCAGATTTCCGGAGGCAATTCCATGGCTGTGTAAGAAGGCAAAAAGAATAGTAGAGGAGTTTGTAGCTTTGTACATACGGTATGAGCCAAACAAAGAGATAGAATCGGACGAAGGATCAAAACTTACCGGTAGCCTGTTTAAGGAGATTATTGGATAGTTTATGTATACGACACTTTAAATCCAGTGCATATCGTGCTGAATCCCAGAGAGCTTTAGAATCGTGGCATGTGACCTTGAAGCCCTTGTTGACAGCAGACTGTCAGGATTACCCGAATGATTGGGATGAAAGTATCTCATTCATATTGTTTGCAATTCGAGATGCCCCAAATGAATCTATTCAGTTCACTTTCTTTGAATTAATAAACGGTCATGAACTGAGAAATTATTTGAAGTTAATTAAAGAAAAATTGACAGGGCCAAAGTCCGAGATCTCACACTTTGAAAATTTATTGCAGTTGAGGGCGAAACTAAATTGAATAAGTGAGATTGCTAAACTGCAGCTGAAGAGCGAACATTGTCGAATGAAGCAGGTGGCAGATAAATGCCTTGAGACTCGGACGTTTACCCAAGGGATAACGTGTTCTTACTGTTACCGGTGATAGGTGTTCACTTCAAAGCGAGTTACAGTTGTCCCTATCAAATTGAAAAAAAGTTGAGTCAGGGAATCTATTTCGTAAAGACGTCAGATCATAGAAAATGGTATCAGGTATGTCATGTGAAAATGTTGCACCAGTATTACATTGGTGACAAAGAATTCAAAAAACAGGTGTTAGTTACTGCCCCACAAAGTTAGAAAACAAATCTGGATTATATGGATTTTTGGTGCCTCAAAATAGAGTAAAAATGAAGACGTTCTTGAGCAGTGGGATAGATTAGTAAGCTATCTGCCTCAGGAACATAGAACGCAGTTGAAACATTAGTTATTACCGGAGAAAGATAATGTACTTAACAGCTGGGGATGAACTAACGCTATTGTACATGAAGTAGACGTAGTGGCTACTGTTCTAATAAAACAACAGCACTATCGGCTTAATCCTCTCATTTCAGACAGTTCCAGCTGGAAGTGGAGGCCATGTTCGATGCAAACCTCATCGAACCAAGCCAGAGTGAATGGAATTCGCCGATCGACTTAGTTCTCAAACTAGCTGCGACGCAACAAATCTGCGTAGATTATCGGAATGTAAACACCACTACAAAATCTGACTCATATCCAATTCCTCGGTTATCTGACTGTGTGGCGAAAGTTTCACAAGCTAGTTACATAACCAAGATGGACTTAATGCGTCGTTAATGGCAGTATCTTCATCAATGATGCCAAAAGAAATTTATCCGTTTGTAACCCTAAAGAACCAATGTCAGCTTAAAGTGATGGCCTTTGGAATGAAGAATGCGCCTGGCATATTCCAAAGACTCATTACCAGAGACACAATTGGGTTAACAAACTGTTCAGTCTATTTTTAGATGTAGTGATCTTTCATACGTCATGAAAAGATCACATGGTACAGTTGACAGAGATCTTTGAACCACAGTGAAAAGCAAAGCCCGTGATAAACATAAATAAAACTGTATTTGCGAAAGCAGAGGTGACTTTGTTTGGGACATAACATCAGTCATGAAGGTTGACCCCACGGAACACAAATACAAAATGAGGTATTTCCACTACCAACCCCGAATAAAGAGATATTTGGAATCTCATATCTCAGCAGATTCAGTCGGAGGTTTGTTCCAAACTTCAGCAGTGTATTTGCACCATTAACCGATTTGCTGTAAATGAACAAAACTTTTCATTGGGCAGAACTATGCCAGAAGTCATTCGAACATTTTAAAACAATATTAAACACCAAACTAGTTTCAGGTACACCAAACTTTTCGAAGTCGCCATCGATGCTAGTGGCAGAGGAATTGGAGCTGCACTCCACCTGGAAAATGAGGATGATATTGAAATGCCATATAGTTACTTTTCGAAGAGGGTCAACATACACCAGAGGAAATATTCCACAATCAAAAATGAACTCTTGAGTTAGGAACTGGCCTTCCAGCATTTTGCTCTGTATGTCATGAATAATCTACCAGAGATGATTGCGTGCACTGACCACAATTAGCTTGCGTTCTTAGAACGGATTAAGATAAAAATATGAGACTATTTTGTTGGGAACTTATGTTACAGAATTTTCATTTAGAAGTCATATATGATGCAGTCCCGAAGAATGTAGTCGAAGACGCGTTATTGCTGGTTTTGCTGACAGAGTTTAGATGAGATTTGTCTTTTTTTATATAACACACTGCATGTATAGACATATGGGAAGATGTTAAGGTGAATTTACGTGAAAGTTAACGGTATGTCAGGGACATATGCATAAAAGGTAGAAAAACATGACGCCATGTTGGCAGTATGACATTTCCATTTTTCTGAAGTGGGTGTTATAAAGATGTGGGTGTACCATTAAGAAAGTTAAATGCAGCCCAACTACTGATCAGCGCACCAAGTGTACTCAAAAAGGTAACAATGTAACATTGAATCGAACAACTTGATTAGATGGTTTCTTAGAAACAAAAATAAATTCGAATTCGGCCAATCTGTTTAAATTCTAACCGAAATATATCAAACTCCAATCAAGTTCGAATTGAATATATTGACAATCTTCTAAGCCAATGACACAAACCGATAGTCTGAGTATATCTATGTATATGTTATGACAACCATCTGACATTAGTCCCATATCCAAAGCAGATTGCATGGTAGTACACAAGTGATCTACCATCTCCAAAATTCCTTCCCTCAGTCGTCCTCACATATCCCATCCTAAACGTGGAATTTTTAAATAACATTTTGCATTGTTATAAGATAGTATTGAACGGAAAGGGGTTAATTGGAGCTATTTGTTCAGCGACTGTGATTGATGTCAGTCTCCGTGGATCCTAAATGTGTCACTGGAGGGTTTGCTTCTACTATTAATTGTAGTCTCGGCTCAATAAGTTATCTCATAGCTTGATTGGGAACATCACTAACTGCACTAATAAGCATCAGCAGCTCCAGAAGGAAGGAGAGGACAGATCATTATCTTGGAAAGTTAGACTGGAATGTTTTAATATTGGATCAGAATTAGAGAAGAGAAGACTGGAATGTTCCAACAATGGATCAGAACTTGAGAACAATGGACAGGATTTTATCCGAGGGTCTTTCCATGCTTTCTCAACCTTGGACATCATTAACATCGCGGATCTATCATGTTCTGATTGTTATTCAAGCTGGTTATTTTCCCATCCTCGCTATAATTGGTGTTCCTGGTAAGTAATTATAGCTGTCGTCTAAACCATGTGAAACTGAATTGATATTCATATTAATTAACATTTCCCAAATTGGAAGTGAATGTTTCCAATTCGATTGTAAGATTTCACTCCTTACGAATTATGTGGAGCAAAGTATTCATGGCAAATTACTCACCAATCTGCGAAAAGGAACTAGAATGTTGTCACACTTCATAACCTTTTTTGTCCTGAAGAGGGGTGCATTTCCATATCATCCCCACTCAGTACACATGACAGGTACTACGATCAGTGCAACTTCTAAATAAACTGTCGTTTCTGCCTTTGTTAAATCCGCATACAACTATTCCAAGTTCATTCTAACCAAATGTCCATGATAGAAGAATTGCATTTGAGGATTTCAGACTTGTTCACGCCACTGAATATTTCCTACGGGCAGACAGTACACGATGCTTAAGTCATTGACTCATGATCTCCAGCTAGAAAATAATAGTCTGTTGATACCTGCTTGCCCCATGTCTTTTGGAGAAGTCAATCAATCATCCTTCCCTAGTCAGGTCTCTGAGTGACTGCGAACAGACGGCAATGTGCTTTATTCTTCACTGTCCTGTGGAACAACTGAACCAGCCACTCAGTTCAATATGGGCACAACATGCAGGCCTGATCACGGCTGCACATATCAAGTGAGGGAAGAACAAAAGTAAAGATTGCTCCGTTCCTTTGCCTGTTTCCGATATTCCTAAAGCTAATTTTCATTCAGGTAGGTAACCATACCCTATTTCAAGCGCACTTTTCCTGATTGAGTCTGTCCCCAACTGTGAGGTTCCGCTGGTGCTGGCCTAACTGATGTTGAAATACCGATGTCAGGAACTTTCAAATCCATAACAGTGGCAATGCAAAGAGAAGCAATGGCTGTTTTATGTCTCAAGAAAGACAAAGATATGGACAAGTGAGTGCTTGGAATTATTGTGACCATCCTTGAGAGTGTTGTTGACACAGCATTTGGGTTATCGTGGACAGATTTGCCATCCATTAAAAAGAATTATCTCATTGCAACAGACACAGGGTAAAGGAATTTCACCAGACTAAGCCCTGCGATCATTGAAGCAGAAGGAGTGAAGACTATTCTGAAACGTTGTGAAAAAAAAGGCAAAAGGCAATTGAATTGAAACTTGACGGTGATAGACAATCACTCATTATTGTCTGAACAGAAACTGAGAATGTGATAAATTCTCTCGATTGCACTTTTTAAAAGTTTGGGATACTTGATTCTGGACTTTCAGTGCTGTTGAGGATACAACCGTCATTTCAGTGCTGCCTTGATATCAGGCTCATTCACTCTTATCAATGTAAGTGGGTTCACCTTCTTTGCTAACATTAGTACGTTATGGTATTTGTCGAGGAAAGTTGTCTTCTCACAGGGGGTAGCAAATGTCAGCAATTCTCTGATCTAGCAAGTTCGGGGGGGGATAACACAACAAGTATTTAAAGAGGAGGTCGATGGATGTTTGACCTGTATGGGTGTAAAGAATTGGGCACAAAAGAGAGGTTGCTGCCAACAGTTTGTCACCCATGATCTTATACAATGTTGTAAGCGTCCAAATTACCCACTGCTGTTTCTTCTGTCTTCATATTCTGTAATTGGAAAGTTAATGGTTGTGATTTCCCTGAAAGTGCCTTTATTGAATGTTGAGTTCAGCGAGAGAAAAGTATTTTGTGAGCCGCCTCTCGGCGTGAAATGGTGGCGATGTTCATCGTGAATCTGGATCGACAACATGACCCACCAATGAAATACCAGTTGCAGAGAGGAGAAACTCTGTAAAGAGTTGGGAGGCCTCTTTCGTACTCAGCCATGATTTACCACACACATTTTCTGACGCATACCAAATCATATGTAAGACTCTTGAGGAACCGAATTATATCCTGTGTTACTGTGGACCAGGTATTTGGAGGAAATTGTCTCCATCTGCTTCTGTGCAGGCGGTTCTATGAACTGAATGGAATGTAGGAACATAGGACTGAGGTGCAGGCGTGGCTCATTTGACACGTTTTCACTGCTCTACCGGGAAGGAAGAGTGAATACGTAACTCAGTTGTAAGATTATAGGGTGAATAGACAGCAGCTTTTCCTTTTAGTCAATGTGTCAGCGTCCTTACGGTCTGAAACCAGGGAATGTATAATGGAGAGCAGGGAAATAACAGAACTGTGACACAGCAACTTAAGTTCTTCCTTCACAGATAAAAAAAACACATAAATAAAGCTTTCCCAGCAATAGGAGAAAACCTAAGTCTGATGAAAAAAGGAAATAGAATGAAATTATTAAATAAGCCGATTTGGAAAACATTTTGGAAAAGAAATTAATGGACATAGGAAAAGTAAGCATACATTTATGAAATGCTAAACATGTTTGAGAAACCGACTCCCTATTAGGGAGAAGCAATTGAGGTAACGAATTTGATTTTCGAAAATATTTTTGACTGACTTCTAAATCTAGTGTGCAAAGTAAAATTATGTGGTTTAGCGATTGATACGTGGACATGGTGTTAAAATTGGAGAGCTGATCGGAAACACTGAGTTGGAAAAAATGGATGCTTGTTTGGAGTGAACGGCTGGTGGTGACATGGCAATGCTCGGTGCTTGGGCCCCAGATATTCCTAAGACATATCAGCCATTTGGTTGAGAAAATCAAATGCAATATTTCGAAAGATGTTGATGGCCATACCAATGTCGGATTGTAAGTGGGTAAGGAGCCTGCGAAGACGCTCAAAGTGACTGAGACAAGTGAAGTGAATGGGCAAATACGTGATAGATGAAGATCAGTGTGGTTAGATGTGACATTATGTATTTTATACGGAACGGTAGAACAATATCCTGCCATTTGAAAAGGGATTGGTTGAGAAATGTTGATCTATAAAGGGCAGTGAGTTGAACCCAGAAGCCAATACTGAGAATGGCATCGGCACACAGTGTACATAGACTCAGCAAGTGGATAGCTGTAAGACTGAAAAGAATCTGGATTGGCTTGTATGCTAGTCACTGAAAGCAATTTTGCAGGAGCAGAAAGCAGTTAGGAATATAAATGTTGTCTTGACCACCATTTCATAGAGGTTAGAGTACATGGGTAAAGGTGTCTCACTGCAGCTATACAAGGTCTTGGTGAAATCCCATTTTGAACATTGTGCAATATTGTGCGCAATTTAGTTCTGCTTACCTAATAAAGGACAAATCTGACATTGAGGGAGTGCAATGAAAGATGACTACACTGATATCAGGGGTAACATGCCTGTTTTGGGATCGGAATTTGGGTCAACTGCGCTTTTATTTTATGGAGTTTATGAAAATGAGTGGAGACATCAGTGAAATATTTCAAACTATGACCGGGGGTGATCATTCTACTGATTGGGATGCCTAAAACAATGGCCATATTATTATGTGCAGGCAAAACATTCTGCATTCAGATGAGTATATACATCTGCACTCAGAGACTGGTGAACATGGGGAGTTCTCTACCACAGAAGGCTATGAAAGTCAAGGCACTCAATATAAATAGACACTAAGTAAAGCAAGAGAGAGGAGGAGAATGTTGTGGGGATAGGGGAACCGCCATCACGAAAATTCGATCCCCAATAATGTGGTAACTATAATCATCTGGAAAACTGTGTTATTCAAAATCATGCAAAATCAATAATGGGAGAATTTATGACTGGATGTGGTATGACTGCAGATATTCGATCTTATCTCTTAACTTCGAAATCATTTCACCCTCTCCATCAGTTGTTGGGTCTGCTGTCCAGAACGTAAGCGGTCAAGCCTGTTAGCATCAACAGGTTGTCATCATGTTTCGGTTCACCCCGGCATGTTTACATACACTCGTCACTGGACCGTAGGCCAGCTTGACGGTAATGTTAAACTGAGGGATTATCCCTTGCAAAGCAAGTTACAGACGGTGTTCAAATGTAATTCAGCTTTGACTGCTACTGTAGTCTACAGCACAACATCAATATTAGGAATTCTACTTTCAAAGTATCAGAAGCTCGATCTATGAAGTGTATTTTTGACATAGAAATGAAATTAAGGCAACAGAAAACTGGTGTTGAAAGTGATGCGGTAGAGTTTTCGGCTCTTAGAATTATACAATATGCAAGCAGAGATGTCGGCCCAACTTGTCCATGATCACCAGGTTTGCGAAAGTGAACTAATTCTATTTTTCGGGATTTGGCTCATATCCCTCTAAACCTTTCCTATTCATATACATATCCAGCTGTCTTTTCAATGCTGTTGTTGTATTCTGCTGTACTGCTTTCTAGGACAGTTCATTACATATTCAGAGCCAAGTCTGTGCAAAGCATTTAACTCTTAGATGTCTTTTAAATCTCTTGTACTCACATTAAATCTGTGCCTTTTGTTTTTGGAAACGTCTTCTCGAGGGAAACGGCTTTGGCTGTTCACTTAATCCATGTCCCTCATTATTTTATATCCCTTTTTCAGTCATCCTCAGCCTCTTACGCAAAAAGGATAGATTCCCAGCCCATACAGGTTATCCTTATATCTCAAAGCCTCTAGTCTCTGTCATGTCTTGTTAAATATTTGCACCCTTTCCAGTTTATAACATCCTTCCTTTAGCAGGGTGACAAGAATTGTACTCAGTACTTCAAATGTGTTCTTAACATTCTCTTATGAAACTACAGAATGAAATCCCGATTATTAATTGTAATGCTCTAACCGATGAAAATAAGCGTGCCTAACGCTGCCTTCACTCCCTTATCTACCTATTACAAACTACTTAAGACACTTAAAGAAAGTTCTGACTAATGAAGATAAGCGTGCCTAACACTGTCTTCACTGCCTAGTCTACCTGTGACTCCACTTTCGAGGAAATATATACCTGCAACCCCGGGTCTCTGTGCATGATACCTCTGCCCAAAACCCGTTAACTATGTCAATCCTGCCCAGATTTGTCGAACAAAATGTAAGACCTCACAGTTACCTGCATGAAGCACCACCTGCCAATCCTTGGCACACTGCCCCAGTTGATCATGTTCTCGTTTTCTTTTTAAATGGCCTTCATCACTGTCTATTACAACAGCCATTTTGGCATAGTCTACAAACTTACTTTCCATGATGTAGAGATTGTCATCAAAATTATTTATAAACATAACAAACAACAGTGGACACAACATTGTTCATTTTGGCACATTGCTTGTCACAACACATCTCTGCAACCACCCTCGATCCCCTACTATCAAGCCAATTCTGTATGTAATAGGTTAGCTATCCATGATCTGTTGTGATATTTCCTTATTAAACTGCGTCACAAGCCTTGTTTATTCTCACTATGGTCCCCATAGATAACGTATGTAGCTTCTCCTTAATCTATCTTCCTGATCATCTCTTCAATATTAACACTCAAGTTTGTGAGACACGATTTCTCATTTGAAATGCTGTACTGATTTTCCAAAGTCAGTCCTTGGTTTCCAATCGCATGCAGATCCTGTATCTCAGAATCTCCTCCAAACACTGAACTCTGCTTAACATCAGACTCACCGGTCTGTAGGTCCCTGTCTTTTCTTTGGAGCCTTTTTACAAAATGATGCCACAACATTAAGTGTCTTCCCGTCCTCCGAACATCACCCATGGCTGTCAATGATACAATTAAATTCTCAGTCCCAGATTCCAGACAGCACTGACCCCAATCTCCACAAAGTACCAACCCAAGTCTCCAGGCTACACAGGGTCTAGTCGCCAGGCCCAAATGGCTCAGTCTACAGATCGCACAGGGCCCAGTCTCCAGGCCACGCTGGACCCAGTCACCACACTGCACCAGGCCCAGTCTCCCGGCCACACTGGGCCCAGTCTACAGCCCACATCGGGCTCAGTCTCCAGGCCGCATCATGCCCAGTCTACTGACAGCAGCAGGCACAGTCTTCAGAGTGTAGGCCCAGACCCCAGACTACACCAGACCAATCTTGAGTCATCACCAGCCCACACCTACCTCCTGTCTGCCACTCACCTCTTCCATTCCCGTCTGTGTTACTTGAAATCTTTAAAAGTTTGGAAAGAAAAATGCCTCCAGAAACCAAAAATAAAAAGGAGCGACACAGAGGAGCTCCACCTGAAACGTTCCAACCCTTCTCCCATCTTTGGGATATTTCACGTTTGTTTCCTTCCTCAAGGAATGACTTCATAAATTCAGAGCAGTTTTGTCCGATTCCATGTAATAGTCTACCTAAGGAGGCAATGAACATTCCTGTTGATGGCCCGTATGCTGCCATTGGGTTTGGTTCCTAACATTACAACCCATTCCCACTGTAATTTTGAAGGCTGCATAAAAACAAAAAGACATTGCAAATTAGAGAAAGTGCCTGAACACCTTCGCCTTTTGCAAAGTGCTTCACACAGAGGAGCCTGAATGCAATTATACTGCTCCGGTCTGCATAGCTCCCGGTGCAGGACTGGAATCGACAGTGAGTTTGTAGATGAATGCATTGGGTAGGCCTCTACACTTGCCCCCGTTCGTCAGATTGCCGAGTTGGACCAAGAGGAGCTTGAACCACAAGGTACTGTGTGCTTAACAGATATCTCCTCTGGGTAAATGGTTTTCTGTGGTGCATTGAGAATTTGATATAACTAACCATTTCAGCACGATCGGACAAAGCCTTTATTTCTCATTCATGTCATTGGCCCTTCCGTTGCTCACTCAGTAAATGTTGCACTGTGACCACACATAATGCATCAGATTGATGAATACCCACTGTCCTCATAGCAGCCGCAGCCTCTTCATTCAGAAGCAGTCTTCCATTCCATCTTGCTCGTTCTCCACGTGGACAGAAAGGACGGCCTCTCAGATGAAGGCTGTCTCCTTGATAGACAGCTCAAAGCACCCTCCCCCGACCGATCCACGCGGCCAAACAAGCTTACTAAGTATCCCATGTGTACTGAGAGCAATTGGGCCACTGGGAACGTCAGGTACTAGGTTGTCAGAGAGATGGACCCGCAATTCCTGTATCTGAACCTGTCAGAGTGAATCCTCCACGACAAACTGTATGACTACGTCCTGGATTGTCTCTCCATTTTAATAACATGCAGCCCGTTATTCTTCCTGAAAAATTGCAGGTTCATGGTTACCCATGTTACAGTCCAGCTACCACATTGTAGTCCATTACTTATCCAAGTGGAGATTCTCTACCTCCAGAGTTCCTGCCTAACTTAGTTAGAAAACACTTGTTCCATTTATTTAAAACGTTGATATAGGTTGCAAATAATTGAGGCACCAACATTGATCACGGTGTCATTATTTTGTGTTAAACTAATGAAGACTGATTTATCGCTAATTTATACCTGCTCGCCGTTCAGTAACGAGCCCTCCCTGTAGTTTTTGTTCAGTATCTTTGAAAGGCGGAATATTCCATTCGATGTCCTGTCCACCAGTCATGAGAGATTAAATGCCTCACATGGTTGAATGGTTTCATTCTCTTCCTGTTTAAATATCTTGATGGGCTGAGTCGCCTGCTTCAGTGTAGGTGGAGTTGTGAGTGTTACTGAACATTTTGGACTCATCAGTGAACAACCCACTTCTGACTTTACAATAGGGGGATAGCCATTGATCTGCAGATGCTGGTAGCCCCAATGCCTCATGAATGCCCAGTTTCCAATTGCTCTGTCTTTTAGAAGTATGGCCTACTTCACAGAAGTTAGTGCCACATAACACAATAGGCAGTGTATTCGATCTGAGGCTGAGACTTTCCCTCCACAAGGGCTGTATGCTGGCTGTTGCTACAGATACTGTTAGGGACAGATATATCTGTGACGAGTAGTTTGTTGAGCATGTTTCCCTCTTGTTTGATCACCAACTACCTCCCCAACTACTAACTGTCTGCTGTTTTTGAGGCCTTGTACTGCTCAGTCAGTGGTGAGCTTGTGGAGACATTCTTGGTGATGGGCATTGAAGTCCAACCCCCAGAGTACTTTCTGAGTCTTTGTCACACACAATGGTTCCTCTGATTTATTTTCACCCAGGGGCGACGTGGAGGGCAGTAGATGTCCATAATTGAGAAATTTTCTTTACCTTTTTTGACTTGTTACCATGAGATTTCCCAGTTTTGGAGATCTGTTTGGGGGAATTCCAGGGTAACTCATTTACTAAATGTATCGCACAGTACCCCCACCACCAATAGGACTGTCCTGCTGGTGTGAAAGTATATACCCAGGGATGGTGATGGTGCTTCATATAACATTACACATCAGGCCTGATTCTGTGAGTATAACGATGCCAGACTATTTCCTGACCCCGTCCATATGTGATATAAACGTGAAAATGGAACAGGAAATAATGGGTTAAAAAGCTATGTGATATTTGAATGGGTCTTGCATTCGCAAATTGGAGTGAAAAAATCAGTGCATACATTGAGGGAAATGGATATTGTTTCATGGCATTAGATAGGCCGAGAGACAGGGTGACCGATATTGTGAACTAATTATTCAGAACATTTTATTTTTGGGAGTGATAGACAGAAATGAAAAGGAAATTAAGGAGATCTGGGAATAAAGGATGGCGTCTGTATGATTGTAAAACTGGGTCATAGATCA
The DNA here is from genome assembly GCF_047496795.1 of Chiloscyllium punctatum. NCBI lineage: Eukaryota > Metazoa > Chordata > Chondrichthyes > Orectolobiformes > Hemiscylliidae > Chiloscyllium > Chiloscyllium punctatum. The sequence goes on from NC_092764.1 coordinate 82,508,271, forward strand.
GATGATTGAGGCATTGTCTTAACTGCATTGTTTGTGTTGCGAAGTGCCAATTTAGTTGACTTTGGGGGGAGTTTTCCACCGTGGGGCTGACTGAGTCTCAACAAACTCATTGGGATGAAGGGAGTGTGATGTGGGTCTTTATGACCCAATCGCATTCCGTATCGGACATTCTCCAGCAAATTCTGTACCCTATATTTCCTGGAACATGCTATATGCAAAATTCACTGTAACATTCTATAGCCGCCATTTCCTGGAACATTTTAAATCCTACCTTCTGTACTTGATATTCACCGGAACTTACTACAACTGTCATTTCCTGGATCATACTGTACAAAACATTCTATAACCGAGATTACCCAGAACATTCTATCATTGACATTATTTGTTAAGGTCTGGCCATCAGTGAATTGAACAAACGATAAGATCCAGATGGAAGCGGTCCCGTTCCAGGGAGAAGGAGATACCAAGCCGAAGTCCCTTCAGTTAAATGTATGAATATGTTTTACCTGCATTTACGTTTCTTCAACTCCCAGAATCTACTACAATTTCGACAGAAGGTTCGAAACTCCATTTGTCATCAAAAAACTGGGAGAGTACCCTCAGGACAGCAACGTTTTCATACTCCATGTTAGGATCTGGAAAGAAGTGACCTGTGTCTGCTCTCGCGTGATCATGTATATAGCAATGTTCCAGAAATCATCTGTTTTTAATGGATGTGTCTCTATGTGTTTGAGGAGGGACGGTTTATTGTGTTTTATGACACATTTTTGCCGGTAATTCAGATCTTCTTATTTGTTATTTCGACTACAATTATTTTAACAAATTTCTAAATAACTTGATATATTTGAAAATCTCACTAGGTTCTCAATTAAACTGGCCACATTACATTCAGGCTGATCTATAATGTGTTGTCCTTCTTCACAGTTAACGTAGTGACGATATACGTCCTGCTTTGTAAAGATTGTGGATTGTCTCCATGTGTCAGACGTTACCTGGGAGCCATGGCAGTGGCGGACCTACTGGTCATTATGCTTGACCTGGTACTGAGACACCTCCCCATTGTTTTCCGGGAACAGTTTTATTTCCTTTTCTCAATCCCCGTGTGTAACATCCATGCCGTCCTGGTTTATACAGCTGCTGATTGTTCGGTCTGGTTCACTGTCACATTAACCTTCGATCGATTTGTAGCCATTTGTTGTCAGAAGCTGAAAAGTAAAATTTGCAGTGAGAAAACGGCAGCTGTGTTTTTGGGAGCAGTGACTGTGCTGAGCTGTTTAAAGAACATTTTCTGGTATTTTATGCACACACCATGGTATTGGCTGTGGAATGGCCCCTGGTTTTGTTGGGTAAAATCCGCTGATCAAACCTCCCGTGTCTGGGGCACAATCGAGTTTCTCCACCACATTCTCACTCCGGCTGTGCCATTTTTTTTAATTTTGCTGCTCAATGTTTTGACTGTCAGATATATTTTAGTGACCAGCAGAGCCCGCAGCAGACTCTGGGCTCACACCAATAAGGACGTTCAGCCTGACACAGAAATGAGAAACCGAAAAAAATCCATCATTTTACTGTTTGTTATCTCGGCCAATTTCATGCTTTTATGGTCAATGTTAATGGTGTATGCTATATGGTACCGGATGTGGCTAACTGGGTTTGCGTCTGTGTGTCCATACCGATTCGTGCGGGAATTGGGCTTCATGATGCAGCTCCTCAGTTGCTGCACAAACACCGCGATTTATGCTGTAACCCAGACTAAGTTCAGACAGCAGCTGAAGAACGTGCTGAGACTGCCCTTTAAACGAATTCCTCAATCAAACAAATCCACTCATTAAACAATCCGTCTGGGATTTTGTCATTTGAATTCAGTGTTCCAGCAACGAAGCCGCCTGTCACTACGTTAACAAACTGAAGGTCGTGCCGGTTTGGTCAACCTTATCCCGCGGGGTGGGGGAGGGGGGCACAGGTGACAGGGACACATGTCAATGTTTCTCTCAGTTTATGGGCGAGTGAGAAAAGGCACCTCCCCACTAACTTTAACGAATACTTCAATTTGTTAACAATAAAAATCTTCGGTAAAAAGTGCTAAGTAGCAGAGTGAACAAGACTGTTGATTGTCTTTATTTTGTAAATGCTGAGATGAAGAGAGCCAGATTCAGCCCCAAGCCCAGGTGCTCGGGGAAGGGGCAGGGTACGGGCCCTCAGCTCAGTAGTTGGGTTTCAGTCACTCTGTCCTTGTTTTCATCTCTGGTTCCCTGACTCCAACCTCGTCTTTGACAGAACTTATCAGTCTACCCCGTTCCCCCATGTACACTCAAAGGCATCCATCTCTCCCTCTCTGTCTATCTCTCTCTCCGTTTCTCGATCTCCCTCCTCCCCTGAACCACCTCCATTGTACTCTCTCCAGATTTCATGTCGTCCTCTGTTCCCCTCATTTCTTGCCGTCTCTCCACATAGTCTCTTTCTCTCCCTGTTTCGCTTTCAATCTCTGTCTTCCCTCCAGCAGTCTCTCTCTAACCCCGTGTCATTCCACCTGCGTCCACTCTTATTTCTTCTCCAGCATTTCTCTCTCACTCTTCTGTTCACTCTATCTTTCTCTAGCTTTTAAATATATCTCCCATTTAATCACTTCCGCAAAACAACCCTCCACAAAACTCTCACCTCTCCGCTACCTCCCTAAGCCACCACCTCCCCCCCCCACCCCCCCCCCCCCCCCCCTCACCCAGCCTCTACAGTGACCTGCCGTCTTTGGGTCAGGAGAAGCGGAAGGAAAATGGGTGAGATGGAGAGTGATTGAAGGAGGGTGAGCATTCAGTCAGATGGCAAGAATGAGGGAACAGAGACCGCGGGGTGAGAGAGCGGGGAGAAATAGAAGTGGACAGAGAGATAGAGGGAGATATCTAGAGAGAGTGGACGAGACAGTGGGAAAGAGGTAGGAAGACATGGAATCGGAGGAAATGGAGAGAGGGAAGAGGATAGAGAGAGAGAGTGGCAAGGTATAGAGAGAGTGGGGGAGGTCTAAGAGATAGAGACAGTGGGAAAGTTGCAGAGAGAGAGTTGAGAGAAGAAGGGGTGAAGAAAGAGTCGGCAGAAGTTGAGAGAGGAAAGAGAAGGAGAGGGAATAGAGACTGTTGAGAGTGGGGAGGCAGAATGCGAGGGATTGGAGAGAGAGTGATTGAGGATGATGGAAAGAGTGGAAGGAGAAATGCCGAGTGACAAAGATTGGGAGGTAGTTACAGACAAAGTGAGAGAAAGGGAATGGGGTAGGGAGAGAAGAAGGGTATAAGAGAGACAGTGAGTGGGAATGGATGCAGAGTGAGTAAGAATGGGAGTGGGTAGAGATAGATAGTGGGAGAGTGTAGGGAGAGGTTGAGTTCGAGAGGGTAGAGAAAGAGAGAATCCGAGGAGGGTAGAGAGGAAGGGTGGGATACAGAGAGGGAGAGAGGCGGTTACGGAGGGATAATGTGAGGCGCGTAGAATAAGACTGTAAGGGTGATGTTAAAGAGATACACACAGTGGGATGGTATGTAGGGAGAGAGAGGTGTATAGAGAGGGAGTGGGAGGGATGCAGAGCGAGAGTCGGACAGGGAAGAGAGAGACACAGAGTGTGGGGTGTTAGAGAGTGAGTGAGAGAAAGATAGAGAGAAGTGGAGTGAAAGACGGAGAGGCAGACAGAGAGAGAGAGAGCGACAGAGAGAGCGAATGGGATGTAATTAGAAAGAAACTGGGAGGAGGCTACAGAGTCAGAGAGAGAATGAGCCTCGGTAGGGATGATGTTGGAAAGTTAAGAGAGAGACTGTGCGAGGTTAGAGACAGAGATTTTCTGGGAGTGGTGAAATGGGATTTGGGGAGAAAGGGAGACACAGTTGAGGAGGGAGAGATTCGCAGGGGTATAGGGAGAGATTGGAAGTGGGTAGAGAGAGTGGGGGGTAGAGAGAGAGGTAAGGTGTACTGCAGAGAGAGTGGAAGGAAGTAGAGAGAGGGAGGGGGGTTGAGAGAGAGTGAGTGAGAGCTGTTCAGAAAGAGAAAGAGTAGGACGGTGCAGTGAGATTGGGATTTGAATATCTAAGTAGAGAGTGGGAGGGCGCAGAACGAGGATGGGAGGTGATAAAGAGAGGAAGAGGCAGGGGTGCAGAAACAAAGAGAATTGGACATTGGTAAAGAGAGAGCGTGGAGAATAGAGTGACAGTACGGGGAGAAAAAGGTGGAGGGGCATAGTCGGAGAGAGTGGAAAGGCAGAGACAGTGTAGGGGATAGAGAGAGAGTGGAGGGGATCGAGAGTAAGTGGGAGGTGAAAAGTTGTTAGGGTAGAGAGAGAGAAGGTGTACATTGAAAGTTGGATGGGAGTAGAGAGAGAGGGAGATGGGAGAGAGAGAGTAGGAGTGGACAGAGAGAGAGTGATAGGGGTGCCCAGAGAGAGTTGGTGAGAGAGAGTGGGAGGGGTTAAAAGAGAGCGTGGGAGGTGTTACAGTGAGAGTAAGAGAGAGTAGAGAGAGAGAATGAGACTGTGACGACTGTGACGACACAGCGAGAAAGAAAGTATGGGCATAAGGTAAGAACATAGAACATAGAACAATACAGCACAGAACAGGCCCTTCGGCCCACGATGTTGTGCCGAACTTCTATCCTAGATTAAGCACCCATCCATGTACCTATCCAAATGCCGCTTAAAGGTCGCCAATGAATCTGACTCTACCACTCCCACGGGCAGCGGATTCCATGCGCCCACCACTCTCTGGGTGAAGAACCCACCCCTGACATCTCCCCTATACCTTCCACCCTTCACCTTAAATTTATGTCCCCTTGTAACACTCTGTTGTACCCGGGGAAAAAGTTTCTGACTGTCTACTCTATCTATTCCTCTGATCATCTTATAAACCTCTATCAAGTCACCCCTCATCCTTCGCCGTTCCAACGAGAAAAGGCCGAGAACTCTCAACCTATCCTCGTACGACCTACTCTCCATTCCAGGCAACATTCTGGTAAATCTTCTCTGCACCCTCTCCAAAGCTTCCACATCTTTCCTAAAGTGAGGCGACCAGAACTGCACACAGTACTCCAAATGTGGCCTAACCAAAGTCCTGTACAGCTGCAACATCACCTCACGACTCTTGAATTCAATCCCTCTGCTAATGAACGATAATACTCCATAGGCCTTCTTACAAACTCTATCCACCTGAGTGGCAACCTTCAAAGATCTATGTACATAGACCCCAAGATCCCTCTGTTCCTCCACCTGACCAAGAACCCTACCATTAACCCTGTATTCCGCATTCTTATTTGTTCTTCCAAAATGGACAACTTCACACTTGGCAGGGTTGAACTCCATCTGCCACTCCTCAGCCCAGCTCTGCATCATATCTAAGTCCCTCTGCAGCCGACAACAGCCCTCCTCACTGTCCACAACTCCACCTATCTTTGTATCATCTGCAAATTTACTGACCCACCCTTCGACTCACTCATCTAAGTCATTAATAAAAATTACAAACAGCAGAGGACCCAGAACTGATCCCTGCGGAACTCCACTTGTAACTGGACTCCATGCTGAATATTTACCATCTACTACCACTCTCTGACTTCGACCGGTTAGCCAGTTTTCTATCCAATTGGCCAAATTTCCCTCTATCCCATGCCTCCTGACTTTCCGCATAAGCCTACCATGGGGAACCTTATCAAATGCCTTACTAAAATCCATGTACACTACATCCACTGCTCTACCCTCATCCAAATGCTTGGTCACCTCCTCGAAGAATTCAATAAGACTTGTAAGGCAAGACCTACCCTTCACAAATCCGTGCTGGCTGTCCCTAATCAAGCAGTGCCGTTCCAGATACTCGTAAATCCTATCCCTCAGTACCCTTTCCATTACTTTGCCTACCACAGAAGTAAGACTAACTGGCCTGTAATTCCCGGGGTTATCCCTATTCCCTTTTTTGAACAGGGGCACAACATTCGCTACTCTCCAGTCCCCTGGTACCACCCCCGTTGCCAGTGAAGACGAGAAGATCATTGCCAACGGTACTGCAATTTCCTCTCTTGCTTCCCACATAATCCTAGGATATATCCCGTCAGGCCCGGGGGACTTGTCTATCCTCAAGTTGTTCAAAATGTCCAACACATCTTCCTTCCTAACAGATATCTCTTCTAGCTTATCAGTCCGTTTCACACTCTCCTCTTCAACAATACAGTCCCTCTCGTTCGTAAATACTGAAGAGAAGTACTTGTTCAAGACCTCTCCTATCTCTTCCGACTCAATACACAGTCTCCCACCACTGTCCTTGATCGGACCTACCCTCGTTCTCGTCATTCTCAGGTTTCTCACATACGCATAGAATGCCTTGGGGTTATCCTTGATCCTATCCGCCAGGGATTTTTCATGCCCTCTCTTAGCTCTCCGAATCCCTTTCTTCAGGTCCCTTCTGGCTATCCTGTATCCCTCCACTGCTCTGTCTGAACCTTGTTTCCTCAACCTTATGTAAGCCTCCTTCTTCCTCTTTACTAGACATTCAACCTCCCTCGTCAACCAAGGCTCCCTCACACGACCATTTCTTTCCTGCCTGATCGGTACATACATATCAAGGACACGTCGTATCTGCTCCTTGAAAAAGTCCCACATTTCCACCACATCCTTCCCTGACAGCCTATGCTCCCAACGTATGCTCCTCAAATCCTGTCTTACAGCATCGTAATTTCCCTTCCCCCAATTGTAAAAACTTCCTTGTTGTGTGCACCTATCTCTCTCCATAACCAAGGTGAAAGTCACAGAATTGTGGTCGCCATCACCAAAATGTTCACCCACTAACAAGCCCACCACTTGTCCCGGTTCGTTACCGAGTACCAAATCCAATATGGCCTCCCCTCTGGTTGGACAATCTACATACTGCGTTAGAAAAGCTTCCTGGACACACTGCACAAACACCGCCCCATCCAATCTACTTGATCTAAAGAGCTTCCAATCAATATTTGGGAAGTTGAAGTCGCCCATGACTACGACCCTGTGGCTTCTGCACCTTTCCAAAATCTGTTTCCCAATCTGTTTCTCCACATCTCTGCTGCTATTGGGGGGCCTATAATAAACACCCAACAAGGTGACTGCACCTTTCCTATTTCTTACTTCAGCCCATACTACCTCCAGAGGCAGATCTCCCTCAAACTTCCTTTCTGCAGCCGTTATACCATTTCTAATTAGCAATGCCACCCCCCCTCCTTTTTTACCACCCTCCCTAATCTTACTGAAACATCTGTACCCAGTAACCTCCAACAGCCATTCCTGTCCCTCATCTATCCATGTTTCCGTGATGGCTACAACATCGTAGTCCCAGGTACCGATCCATGCCTTAAGTTCACCCACCTTATTTCTGATACTCCTTGCATTGAAGTATACGCACTTGAGCCCATCTCTGTGTCCGTAAGTAGTCCCTGTCAGTGCTACCTTCTCCACAGCCTCCCTACAGTCTTGGACATCCTGACACACAGCTAGCTTACTTGCTGGACTACAAGGTAGAAAGAGAGAGTTGGTGAAATTAGAGAGAGAGTTGGCGAGTAGAGTGAGAGAGGGTGTGTTGGTGTTCGAGAGAGCGCGAGTAGGAGAGAGTAGAGAGAGTCAGAGGGAGCAGAGTGGAAGAGAGTGAGAACGGGAGAGTGAATGGAGTGCGTGGAGAAACAGAGTCGCGGGGTGGAGAGAGAGTGAGAGTGGGACGACTTTAGAGAGATATATTGGATGGGTGGTCGACTGAGAGAGAGAGAGCGATACTGAGAGAGAGATAGAGAGAGAGAAAGTGAAAGAGATAGAGAATTGGAAGAGGCACCAAAATAGAGCGAGGTTTAGAGAGAGGTAGAGTGGGACGGGATTAGACAGTATGAGGGAGTACTCAGGGGTGGAGTGAGAGAGGTGCAAGCAAGTGGAGAGAGAGAGCAAGAGAGTGTGAGCGGGCTGTAGAGAGACAGTGAGATGGGGAAGAGAGGGAGGGAGAGAAAGAGTGGAGGTTGGAGAGACAGTGAGTGAGAGGAGCGCTGAGTGAGAGTGTGAGTTGTGGTGGGGAGAGACAGAGATATAGAGGGACTAGCGTGGACAGCGAAGAATAGAATGAGATAGCTGGAGACCAGTGTAGAGAGAAAAACACAGAGACAGGCAGTGAGGTATAGAAAGAGTGGGAGGTGTGTTTAGTGAGACAGTGGGAGGCGTGTTTTGTGAGAGACAGACTGGAAGCCAGTAGAGAGAGAAAGATAGGCAGGTGGGTATGTGAATAGAACAAGAGAGGTGGGATGGGTTAGAGGGAGAAAATTTGAGGTGGAGAGGAAAGAGAGAGGGTCGAGAGAGTGTGGGAGGAGGGTTTGATGGAGTTGGAAATAGGCAGAGGGAGAGTTGGAGGTGCTAGAAAAAGCGAGAAGATTTAAGTGGAAGGGGCAGAGAGAGAGAAGGTGGGAGATAAGATAGTGGGAGGGTTTCAAAGAGACAGTTCTGCAGATTGAGAGACATGGAGTGGGAGTCGGTAGAGAGAGCGGCAATGGATATGATAGAATGTGTGGTCAGAGAGAGAAAGAGCAAAAGAGTGTGATAAGGGTGAAAAGAGACATTGGGATTTATGTCGTGAGTCAGAGTGGGACAGGAGTAGACAGAGAGAGTGGAAGCGTGATAGAGACAGAGAGTGAAAGTGGTAGAGAGCTTTGGAGTTGTTGGAGAAAGGAAGAGAGAGAACGCTGGAGGGGAGGTCAGAGAAAGAAGGATGTGGGAGACAGAGTGGAGGAGGGTTTTGAGAGAAAGGGTTAGGGTAGATCGAGTGAGAGGGGGCAGAGAGAGAGAATTGGTGGGTGGGGGAGAGTTAGAGACAATGGGAGTTAAGTAGAGACACTGTGGGGGGAGAGAAATAGAGAGTGAAAGAGTAATAGAAAGGGAGAGTTGAATGTGTGACAGAACGCTAGAGAAGGAGAGTGGAAGGCGTTTTGCGACCATAGATAAGGAGGCGGGCGACAGAGAGAGTGGGATGGAGACAGAGACGGATGGGAAAGAGAGAGTGAGACGAAGTGAAGGTGTAGAGAGAGAGTGAGGCTGGATGTAGGGAAGGTAGAGAGAGTGGGAGGGTAGTACAGAGAAAGACAGAGAGGGAATGGGAGGGGCGGAGAGACAAAGACAGAGACAGAAATGGGGTGGGGAGATAGTGTCAGGGGTGTAGTGAGAGAACGTAGGGACAGAAAGAGCAGGAGGGGGATATCGAGAAAGAGAGTGGAAGGTGCAGAGAGTGAGCAAGAGAGATGGATGGAAGATTTTAGAGAGAGGGTGTGGGCTGGGATTACAGAGAGGAAGTGGTAGAGGTAATGGGGAGAGAGTGTGTGGTGGAGTGTAGAAAGAGAGTGGTGCACAGAGAGTAGGAGTGGGAAAGAGGTAGTGGGAGGAAGGAAAGCGATAGTGAGGGGTATAGATAGAGTGTGGGAGAGGTGTAAAGTTACAGGGTGGGAGAGGCATAGAGAAAGAAAATAGGAGAAGTAAGAGAGTGAGTGTGGGGGATAGAGGGGGACAGCGAATGAGAGTGGGAATGGGGTAGAGAGAGAGAGTGCGATGAGAAGAGAAAATGATTGGGAGGGTATCGTGAGAGAGAATGTGAAGGGGAGGGATTAGACGATCAGAGTAGGCATGTATACAGACAGAGAGAGAAACTGGGAGTGGGGTAGAGTGACAGATTTGGAGGAGTGAGAAGTGAGTGTGGGCGAAATTGCAGTCAGAGACGTAGTGTTAGAGAGAGACCCAGTGGGATCTAGGAAGAGAGACAGAGCGGGCGAGGAGTCGAGAGACAGAACAGGAAGGCGGTAGATATTTTTTAGATTCCTTACAGTGTGGAAACAGGCCCTTCGGGCTGACAAGTCTACAACGACATGCCGAAGCACAACCCACCCAGAACAATCCCCTACATTTAGCCTGCATTACACCACGGCAAATTTAAGCATGGTCAATTCACATAACCTGCACATTTTTAGACTGTGGGAGGAAACCGGAAAACCTAGAGGGAACCCACACAGACACGTGGAGAATGTGCAAATGCCACATAGTCAGTCGGCTGAGGCGGAAATTGAACCCGGGTCTAAAGCGCTGTGAAGCAGCAGTGCTAACCACCGTGCCCCCCATCGACAGAGAGAGAGAGTTGTTGGTGTAAGATAAAGAGAGAGAGGGAAAGTGGGAGGGTAATGGAGAGATGGAGAAGCGGGTGGCTGATAGACAGCGCAGGAGGGGTTAATAGAGAGACTTGGGAATAGAGGGATGAGTGGGAGAAGACAGAGAGACAGAATGGGAGGGCGTATTCGGTGTGGAGAGAGTGATCGAAGAGAGAATGGGAAGATTGGTGAGAGAGACAGTGGGAGCTAAGTGGAGAAATGCAGTTGAAAAGGGGAAAGGAGTGTGTCAGAGAAAGCAAGAAAAGGAGAGTGAGAGGAGTCAGAAAGAGGTAAGGAGGCGTAAGACATTGTGAGTGGGGGGATTAGGAATGATAAAGTGCTGGAGTGTGGAGATAGAGCGGGGGATGCAACGAGAGAGGGGGAGGAGGCAGAGAGAAGGAGGAAGAGGGAGGGAGACAGAATAACAGAAAGAGTGGGATTGCCAAGGAGTAGTGAGAGTGCGAGATGGGTAGAGAGAAAGGGAGGGTAGGTGGCCGATAGAGAATCACAGAGAGATCGAGAGCGAATGGGAGGGGGCAGAGAGAGGGTATAAGTAGAAAGAGTACTGAAGAGTGTAGAGAGGACAAAATACAGGGATTGGGATAGAAAGAGGGTAAGTGTGAAGGTGTTCAAGATCAACAGGGACTGGGAGGGTGCAGAGAGAGATACAGAGAGTGTGAGGTGGAGGGGTGTAGTCAAAAGAAAGAGACAGAGGATAAGGTGGAGAGAAAGTGGAAGGGGTGTATAGAGAGAGGGTTAGATGCAGAGGGAGTAGGAAAGTGGCAAAGAGAGAACACGGGAGATAGCAGAGAGAGGGAGTACTAGGAGGCAGGGTAGAGTGAGCGAGCAGAGTGTAGACAGAGAGTGGGATCGGTGAAGAGGAAAAGAGTGGAAGCCAGAGAGATGAGGCAAAGGGGACAGAGAGAGCGAGAGTGGGTTGGGGGAACAGACAAAGAGAGAAGGAGAGGCAGTTGGGTAGAGACAGTGACTGGGAGGGGTGTAGAGATGGAGAGTGGTAGGGTCAGAGAGTAAGAACGGGATAGAGTGGAAGGGAAAGTGAATGAGCGGGGTGTACAGAGAGAATGGGTGATGGGTAGACGCAGAGAGTGGCAGAGTAGTAGACAGTGGGAGTAGGGTCGACTGAGAAAGTTGGAGAGGGTTAAGGAGAGCGAGTTGGGAGGTTGCAGATAGAGAGCGAGAGACTGTGTGGGAGAGGTAAAGAGAGGGAATGAGATGAGGAAGAGAGAATGAGAGGAAGACTGGGGGTGCAAAGGGTAAGTGAGATGGGGAGTTGCCGAGAGAGAGAGTGGTAGGGAGAGAAAGACAGATCGAGAGGGAGTCGGAGGTAAGTAGAGAGAATGAATTATGGGGATGATGGAAGAGAGAAAGATAGAAAGAGAGTGGATAGAGAGAGAGAGTGGGAGGGTGGCAGAGAGAGATTTAAAGGGAGGGGGAGAAGAGTAGGGAGTGTTAAAGAGCGAAGAACGGGAGTGTGTAGATAGAAAGAGGGAGGAGGAAGGGGCAGTGGGGGGTATCATGAGACAAAATGAGTGATAGAGACGGGGAATGGTGTTGAGAGAGTGGGCTGGGTGTTTTGAGAGAGAGAGACAGTTTGGCAGAGACAGAGAATAGGAGGGTTGTAGAGAATGACAGTGATAGGAGGGAGTAAAGAGAGCGTGGGAGGGTGCATAAGTAGAGAGAGTTGGGGAGGGATAAAGAGAGTGTGGGAGAGGGATAGAGAGACAGATTTGGAGACGGGTCGATAGAGAGAGTAAGAAGGTGGAAGAGAGAGAGACTGAGCGGGGAAGAGAAAGAAAGTGGGAGTGGCAGTTAGAGCGAGATAGAGAGAATGAAGTAATTGAGAGAGAGAGAGAGCGGAATGGCAAAGAGAGAAAGAGACAAAGAAGGCAAGAGTCGAGAGAGATTGAAAGTGCGCGTGGGGTAGAGAAAGATACCGGGTAGGCGAGTGTTAGACAAATGGAGAGAAACGGAGGGGAAGTGGGAAGGGGATAGAGAGAAACATAGAAGGGATGCAGAGAGAAACAGAGCAAGGGAGTGAGGTAGAGAGAGAGACCGAGTGGGATTGTGGAATAGAGAGTGTTTGGGAAGGAGAGGCACTAGGAAGGGCATAGAGGGAGACATTTAGAAAGAGAGGGAAACAGGTGTCGAGAGAGACAAAGTGACAGGACAAAGAGTGAAATGGGGGTATAGCGAGAGAAAGTGGAAGGATTAGACTGAGTGAGGGTGACGGGGAGAGGGGGAGAGAGCGCAAGTCAGATGGATTACAGAGAAAGAAAAAGGGCGAGGCAGTGGAGTAGACAGAGTGGTCGGGATGGAGAGAATGAGAGAGGTCAGTGTCGAGAGAATCTGGGGGCATAGAGTAAGTGAGTGTAAAGAGAATGTGGGAGGGGAGTATAGATTGAGCGACTGGGAGAGGGATCGAGACAGAGTGGGAGAGGAGTAGAGAGAGAGTCAGAAGGGGTAGAGTGACTGAATGTAAAAATGGTTGATAGAGAATGGGAGCATTGAAGAGAGGGAGAGAGTGGTTGAGTGGTGGGGGGGAATGTGCGAGGGAGAGAGAGAGAGGAAATGCGAAGAGAGATTGAGATGAAGTGAGGGTGTGGAGAGATTGTGACACTCAGAGCAGAGTAGGAAGAAAGTGACAGGATGGTGCAGACAGAGAGAGGGACAGACCGACAGAAAAGGAATGGGAGGGGTGGAGAGGGGGAGGGATGCAGGGAGAAAGAGTGAGACAGGGAGTTGCGTGGGAGAAGGGGTGAAGAGTTGTAGAGAGAGAGACTGTAGGGGCAGGGAAGGCGGGAAGGTATTTAGAGACCGAGAGTGGAAGGGGACAGGAGAGTGCACAATAGAGACGGTGGACGCGTGTAGAGACAGAAAGTGGGTTATGGATACCGAGAGGGAGAGGCAGTGGTCGACGGAGAGAGTCAGAGGAGTGTGGAGACAGTGGGAGAGAGAGAGTAGGAAGGGGAGGAGAACGTGGGAAGGAGTAAAGCTAAAGTAATGGGAGTATAGGTGGAAAGAGTGGGAGAGGTTTGAAGAGACAGAGTGGGCAAGGCATGGAGAGAGAAAGTTGAAGGATTCAGGGGAAGAATGAGAATTGGAGAGCGGTAGAGAAACAGAGTCGGCAGTAGAAGATAGAAAGCGAGAGAATGAGTGGGAGGTGTGTAGAGATACAGAAATAGAGATATAGAGGCTGGGGTACAGAGAGAGATACTAAGTGTAGTGTTGCGTTGTTTTAGAGCGAGAGCGTGTAGAAAACGTGGGCGAGGGAGAATGGGATGGGGTTAGAGAGGGAGGGGGAAATTGATTGAGCAGACAGAGATAGCGAAGAAGAACTTGGGAAATGATTAGAGAGAAAATGGGAGTAGGGTAGAGGAAGAGAGAAAGATTAATGTAGACAGAGTGTGTGTGGGAGGGGATGGGAGACAGTGTGAGGCAAATAGAGACACAGAGAGTGTGGGGCGAGGTAGTCAGAGTGAGGGAGGCATGGGGTAAAGAGGAAGAGTTAGACTGGAATGGAGAGAGATAATGGGGAAGGAAGAGAATGGGAGGGTTGCAAGTTGATCGAGTTGGGGGAACATAGAGAGAGACTGGTGGAAGGGAGAGAGCACGCAAAGATGGGCGAAGGAAGAGAATGGGGCGGGTGGTATGATGAAAATCGGGAGAGGGGATGGAAAGTGCGTCAGTTAAAGCAGGTTAGATACAGAGAGTGGGAGTGGGGGAAGGAAAGAGAGAGTAGGGAGAGAGAGAGAGAATGGGGAGAGGCGTGACAGGGAAGGGTGTATGGGAGTTGGACAGGGCAAGACAGAATGGACGACGGTGGAGAGAGAGAGTGGGAGGATCGCAGAGGGAGAGAATGGGAGGGGAATAGCAAGAGACCGTGGGAGGGGTAGACAAGAAGAGAGGGAGAGGTGTAGATTGTTAGCGAGAGTGTAGAGTATGATGGGATCAAGGGAGAGAATGTGGGACGGGGTGGAGGGAGAGAACGTGGGAGAATGGAGCATGTGAATGCGGAGTGCAGAGATTGAGAATAGGATGGAGCGGAAAGAGGTTTGGAGAGGAATAGGGAGAGATGATATAAAGAGTGGGTGGGGGTGGAGATAGAGGGACAGTTGGCAGAAGGTAGCAACAGAGAGTGGGACTGTGGTAGATAGAGGGATGTAGTGAGAGAAGAGGTATAGATATATTGAGAGGGAGAGTCCTGTAGAGAGAAACAAAGACAGAGTGGTGTTGAGAGAGAATGGCAGCGTGTAGAGAAAGTTTGTGGGCGGAGTATAGGGAGAGAAAAAGTGGAACTGGTGGAGGAGAGAGGAGGATGGAGTAGAGATAGAGACAGTGGGATGGGGTAGACACAGAAAATTGGGAGGGGTACACACTGTGTGAAGCAGGAGGAGAGAGAGTCTTTGAGGAGTAGAGAGAGAGAGCGACAGCGTTTGGGAGGGTGTAGAGATAAAGAGTGAGATGAGGAAGTGACAGAGTGAGAGAGGGAGTGAGAGAGAGTGGAATGTGGGTACAAAGAGATTGGGACGGATGCAGAGAGAGAGAATTGGAGGTGGTAGAAGACCAGATTTGGAAAGGGTAGAGAGTAAGATTGAGGTATTGGTAGAGAGTAGGAAGGGGTGAGAGTGAGAGAGTGTCGTGGGGAAGAGAGAGGGTTAGGGACAGAGAGTGCAAAGGGGAATAGCGCGAGTGGGAGGGGCTGACAGAGGAAGAAGGGAAGATAGTGGGAGGGGTTAGAGGCCGACTGTTGGGTGGAGAGATAGCGACTGTGGTAGGGTGAGAAACGGATGTAGAAGGGAGAGGGGGATGGAAATACAGAGTAGGGTCAGAGAGTGGGAGGAGTCGAAAGAGAGAAAGAGGTTGTGGAGGTTACAGAGGGAAAGAGAATGAGAGTAGAGAGAAAGGGTTCGAAGAGTGGAGATAGAGTGAGGCAGCGGGTAGATAAGGAGAGGGATAGAGTGAGAGTGAGAGAGAGAATCTGAAGGAGATAGAGACAGGGAGCGAGGGAGACAGTGGAAGCAAGCTAGAGAGACAGAGTGAGAGGGGTTAGAGAAAGAGGCGGAGGGTAGTAGAGAGTGGCACATAGGTAGGAGAGAGGGAGCAGGAGGGCAAGAGAGGAGGAAGGAAAGGAAGAAAGTAGGGTAGTGGCAGAGTGGGAGTGGTTAGAGAGAGTGTGTTGGAGTAGAGAGAGGGAGTGATAGAGAGAGGGAGTGGAAAGGGAGAGAGAGATCGAGAAGGAGAGGGGTAAAGAGTGACAGTGGGAAAGGTCAGAAAGCGTGGTAGTGTTGAGGTAGAGAGAGGCCGTGGGATAGAGAGAATGAGTGAAGGGAGTTAGAGCAAGTGAGTAGGAGAGGGTAGAGAATGAGAGGAGCAGGTGTCGAGAGTAAATGAGGAGAAAGAGAGTGGGAGAGTTCAGAGAAGGCGTGCAAGGGGAATAGAAAGACAGACGGAGGTCTAAATGGAGACAGGGCAAGGCGAGTAGAGAGAGTGCGTGTTCGGGATAGAGAGTAGGAGGGAAAAGTGAGAGTGGGAGGGCTTGAGGAAGGGAGCGTGGTGGTGATAGCGAGAGAGGGGAATTAGAGAGAGAGAGGAGGGGTTAGAGATGGAGAGAATGGGAACAGTAACTTGTGAGAAAAAACTGTGTGCCAGAATACAAACAGGGCGCAAGAATGGGAGTGGAGAAGAGAGGCAGGTTGGAAGGAGTTTCGAGAGTATGGCAGAGGTTCGAGAGAGAGTGGAAGTGACTCAGAGTGAGAGGGAGAATGGGAGGGTGGTAGAGAGAAAGAGAGAGAGAGGCAGAGGGCGTTCATTAGAGAATCACAGTGGGAGACGGGTAAAGAAACAGACGTGGAGCACAGTAGAGAGGGGGACATGGGTAGATAGAGAAAGGGGCAGTGGTGGAGAGAATGGGAAGTGGCAGAGAACTGAAGGGGAAAGAGTCACAGCAGTCGGGAGACAGAGTGAGAGTGTTTAGAGGGAGAGTGTTGTGGTAAAGAGAGATGGAATGGTAGAGAGTGAGTGGAGGTGAGTAGAGAGTAGTAGGAGAGAGAGTGTGGGAGAGTGGGAGGGGGTATAGAGAAAGTGTAGGGGTAGAGGTTAGAAAGGCAGTTGGACAAATAGACTGTGCAAAGGATGCAGAGCGAGACAGTGGGAGAGATGTAGAGAGAGACAGTGAATAGACATAGTGTAAGAAAGAGTGAGAGGGGCTGAGAGTGAGACTGTGGAGATTCATAGAGTCATAAACATATAGAGATGTGCAGCGTGGAAACAGACCCTTCAGTCCAACACGTTCATGCTGACCAGATATCCCACCCGAATCTAGTCACACATGCCAGCACCCGGCCCAGATGCATCCAACCCCTTCCTAGTTACATCCGCACCAAATGTCATTTAAATGTTGCAATTGTACGAGCCTCCACCACTTCCTATGGCCACTCATTTCATACATGTACCACTCTCTGAGTGAAAAGTTTGCCTCTTAGGTCCCTTTTATATCTTTCCCCTCTCACCTAAATCTATGCACTCTAGTTCTGGACACTCCGCCCACCCCCCACACTCCAGAGAAAATAATTTGTCTATTTATCCTATCCATGCCCCTCATAATTTTGTAAACCTCCATAAGGCCTGCTCCTCACCAAGCCAGTTAGGGAACTAGAACTGGAGTTGGATGAACTGAGGATTATTCGAGAGGCTGAGAGGGTGATTGATAGAAGCTACAGGGACATAGTTACGCCGGAGAACAGAGGTAGCTGGGTAACAGTTAGAGGTGGGAAGGGGAAGAAGCAGGCAGTGCAGGGTTCCCCTGTGGTCGTTCCCCTAAAAAATAACTATACAGTTTTGGAAACTGTTGGGGGGGGGGGGGGGACAGCCTTGCAGGTGTAAGCTGCAGTGAAGGGGTCTGTGGCTCTGAGTCTCAGAAGGGAAAGGGGGAGAGGAGGAGAGCGCTCGTTATAGGGATGGACAGGCGGTTCTGTGGCCATGGGCGAGACTCTCGGATGGTTTGTTGCCTCCCGGGTGCCAGGGTCAGAGACGTCTCGGACCGTATCTTCAGAATCCTTAAGGGGGAGGGTGTGCAGCCAGAAGTCGTGGTACACATTGGCACCAACGACATAGGTAGGAAGAGGGGTGGGGAGGTCATTCAAGAACTCAGGGAGTTAAGCTGGAAGCTAAAAGCTAGGACAGACAGAGTCATCATCTCTGGGTTGTTGCCGGTGCCACGTGACAGTGAGGCAAAGAATAGGGAGAGAGTGCAGTTGAACACGTGGCTGCAAGGATGGTGTAGGAGGGAGGGCTTCAGATATTTGGACAATTGGACTGCATTCTGGGGAAGGTGGGACCTGTACAAACAGGACGGGTTGCACCTGAACCAGAAGGGCACCAATATCCTGTGGGAGAAGTTTGCTAGCACTCTTCGGGGGGGGGGGGTTTAAACTAACTTGGCAGGGGGATGGGATCCGGACTTGTAGTCCAGCAAGTAAGCTAGCTGTGTGTCAGGATGCCCAAGACTGTAGGGAGGCTGTGGAGAAGGTAGCACTGACAGGGAATACTTGTGGACACAGAGATGGGCTCAAGTGCGTATACTTCAATGCAAGGAGTATCAGAAATAAGATGGGTGAACTTAAGGCGTGGGTTGGTACCTGGGACTATGATGTTGTGGCCATCACGGAAACGTGGATAGATGAGGGACAGGAATGGCTGTTGGACGTTCCTGGTTACAGATCTTTCAGTAAGATTAGGGAGGGTGGTAAAAATGGAGGGGGGGTGGCATTGCTAATTAGAAATGGTATAACGGCTGCAGAAAGGAAGTTTGAGGGGGATCTGCCTCTGGAGGTAGTATGGGCTGAAGTCAGAAATAGGAAAAGGTGCAGTCACCTTGTTGGGTGTTTACTATCGGCCCCCCAATAGCAGCAGAGATGTGGAGAAACAGATTGGGAAACAGATTTTGGAAAGGTGCAGAAGCCACAGGGTCGAAGTCATGGGCAACTTCAACTTCCCAAATATTGATTGAAAGCTCTTTAAATCAAGCAGATTGGATGGGGCTGTGTTTGTGCAGTGTGTTCAGGAAGCTTTTCTAACGCAGTATGTCGATTGTCCAACCATGAGGGGAGGCCATATTGGATTTGGTACTCGGTAATGAACCGGGACAACTGGTGGGCTTGTTAGTGGGTGAACATTTTGGTGATGGTGACCACAATTCTGTGACTTTCACCTTGGTTAAGGAGAGAGATAGGTGCGCACAACAAGGTAGATTTTACAATTGGGGGAAGGGAAATTACGATGCTGTAAGACAGGATTTGAGGAGTATACGTTGGGAACATAGGCTGTCAGGAAAGGATGTTGTGGAAATGTGGAACTATTTCAAGGAGCAGATACGATGTGTCCTTTATATGTATGTACCTATCAGGCAGGAAACAAATGGTCGTGTGAGGGAGCCTTGGTTGACGAGGGAGGTTGAATGTCTAGTAAAGAGGAAGAAGGAGGCTTACATAAGGTTGAGGAAACAGGGTTCAGACAGAGCAGTGGAGGGATACAGGATAGCCAGAAGGGACCTGAAGAAAGGGATTAGGAGAGCTAAGAGACAGCATGAAAAATCCTTGGCGGATAGGATCAAGGATAACCCCAAGGCATTTTATGCGTATGTGAGAAACCTGAGAATGATGAGAACGAGGGTAGGTCCGATCAAGGACAGTGGTGGGAGACTGTGTATTGAGTCGGAAGAGATAGGAGAGGTCTTGAACAAGTACTTCTCTTCAGTATTTACGAACGAGAGGGACCGTATTGTTGAAGAGGAGAGTGTGAAACAGACAGGTAAGCTAGAAGAGATACTTGTTAGGAAGGAAGATGTGTTGGACATTTTGAACAACTTGAGGATAGACAAGTCCCCCAGGCCTGACGGGATATATCCTAGGATTATGTGGGAAGCAAGAGAGGAAATTGCAGTACCGTTGGCATTGATCTTCTCGTCTTCACTGTCAACGGGGGTGGTACCAGGGGACTGGAGAGTAGCGAATGTTGTGCCTCTGTTCAAAAAAGGGAATAGGGATAACCCCGGGAATTACAGGCCAGTTAGTCTTACTTCTGTGGTAGGCAAAGTAATGGAAAGGGTACTGAGGGATAGGATTTATGAGTATCTGGAAAGACACTGCTTGATTAGGGACAGCAAGCACGGATTTGTGAAGGGTAGGTTTTGCCTTACAAGTCTTATTGAATTCTTCGAGGAGGTGACCAAGCATGTGGATGAGGGTAGAGCAGTGGATGTAGTGTACATGGATTTTAGTAAGGCATTTGATAAGGTTCCCCATGGTAGGCTTATGCGGAAAGTCAGGAGGCATGGGATAGAGGGAAATTTGGCCAATTGGATAGAAAACTGGCTAACCGGTCGAAGTCAGAGAATGGTGGTAGATGGTAAATATTCAGCCTGGAGCCCAGTTACAAGTGGAGTTCCGCAGGGATCAGTTCTGGGTCCTCTGCTGTTTGTAATTTTTATTAATGAATTGGATGAGGGAGTCGAAGGGTGGGTCAGTAAATTTGCAGATGATACGAAGATAGGTGGAGTTGTGGACAGTAAGGAGTGTATTTGTCGTTTGCAAAGGGACTTAGATATGATGCAGAGCTGGGCTGAGGAGTGGCAGATGGAGTTCAACCCTGCCAAGTGTGAGGTTGTCCGTTTTGGAAGAACAAATAAGAATGCGGAATACAGGGTTAATGGTAGGGCTCTTAGTCAGGTGGAGGAACAGAGGGATCTTGGGGTCTATGTACATAGATCTTTGAAAGTTGCCACTCAGGTGGATAGAGTTTGTAAGAAGGCCTATGGTGTATTATCGTTCATTAGCAGAGGGATTGAATTCAAGAGTCATGAAGTGATGTTGCAGCTGTACAGGACTTTGGTTAGGCCACAGTTGGAGTACTGTGTGCAGTTCTGGTCGCCTCACTTTAGGAAAGATGTGGAAGCTTTGGAGAGGGTGCAGAGAAGATTTACCAGGATGCTGCCTGGAATGGAGAATAGGTCGTACGAGGATAGGTTGAGAGTTCTCGGCCTTTTCTCGTTGGAACGGCGAAGGATGAGGGGTGACTTGATAGAGGTTTATAAGATGATCAGAGGAATAGATAGAGTAGACAGTCAGAAACTTTTCCCCCGGGTACAACAGAGTGTTACAAGGGGACATAAATTTAAGGTGGAGGGTGGAAGGTATAGGGGAGATGTCAGGGGTGGGTTCTTTACCCAGAGAGTGGTGGGGGCATGGAATGCCCTGCCCGTGGGAGTGGTAGAGTCAGAATCATTGGCGACCTTTAAGCGGCATTTGGATAGGTACATGGATGGGTGTTTAATCCAGGATAGAAGTTCGGCACGACATCGTGGGCCGAAGGGCCTGTTCTGTGCTGTATTGTTCTATGTTCTATGTTCTATAAGGCCAGCCGTCAGCCTCCAACACTCCAGAGAAAACAACCCCAACCTATTCTACCTCTCCATATAGTTCAAATCCTCCAAACGTGGCAAAATCCTTGTAAACCGTTTCTCAACACTTTCAGATTCCACAAAATCCTTCTGTTATGAAGGAGGAAAGAATTGCACACAATAATCCAAAAGTGACCTAACCAATGTCGAGGACAGCCGCAACATGATCTCCCAACGCCTATACTCAATACTCTGAACAATAAAGGAATTCTTCACAATCCTACAAATCTGCAACTGCACATTAAAGGATCTATGAAACTGCAGTCTATGGTCTCTTTGTTTCGAAACACTCGTAAGGATTTTACCATTCAGAGTACAAGCCCTGCTAATATATGCCTTCCCAAAATTCAGCACCTCGCATTTATCTGAATTAAAATCCATCTGTCACATTTCAGCCCATTAGCCCGTTTTGATTAAGATTCCATTGCAATTTAATGTGACCTTCTTTGCTGTCCACTACACCTTCATTTTTGGAGTTTCAGGAAACTTACTAACTATACCTCTTATACTCACATCCATATCATTTATATAAATGATGACAAGTAATGTACCCAGCGGCGATCACTGTGGCATTCCACTGGTCACAGGCCTTCAGTCTGAAAAAAAACCCTCCACCACTACCCTCTGACTTTTACCTTTGAACCAGTTCTGTATCCAAGTGCCTAGCTCTCCCTGTATTCCATGAGAAATAATCTAGCTAACTTGTCTCCCAAGAGGAAACCTTGTCAAACGCCAAAATGAAGTCAATGTCGATCACAACTACCGCTCTGCCCTATCATTCCTCTTTGTTACTTCATCAAAAAACTCAATCAACATTCCCACGAACAAAGCCATGTTAACTTTCCCTAATCAGTGCTTGCCTTTCCAAATCCATGTACACCCTGTCCCTCCGGATTCCCTACAATGATTGCTTTACACCGGCATCAGGCTCACTGATCTATAGCTCGCTGGCTTGTCCTTACAACTTTTCTTAAACAGTGGCACCACATTAGCCAACATCCAGTCTTCTGGCACCTCACTTATGACTATCGATGATCTAAATATCTTAGTAAGAGGCCCGGAAATTAATTCCCTGGCTTCCCACAACGTTCTAGGGTACACCTGATCAGGTCCTGGGGATGGATCCACTTTTGAGCGTTTCAAGACATTCAGCACTTCCTCCTCTATGATATTGACATTTTTGAAGATGTCACCACCATATATTTCCCTGCATTCCATATCTTCCATTTCGTTTCTAAAATACATACTAATGTATGGGACTCTTTTAGAATATTTCGCACCTCCTGCGGTTCCACACAATGGCAACTTTGCTGGTCTTTGAGGGATCCTATTCTCTGCCTAGGTATCCTTTTGCTATTAATGTATTTGTAAAAACTACTTTGGATTCTACTTAACTCTATTTGCCAAAACTATCTCGTTTTGCCTTCCTGACTTCTATGTTCAATATATTTCAGTGGAGAGAGA
Organism: Chiloscyllium punctatum; assembly: GCF_047496795.1. Taxonomy (NCBI): domain Eukaryota; kingdom Metazoa; phylum Chordata; class Chondrichthyes; order Orectolobiformes; family Hemiscylliidae; genus Chiloscyllium; species Chiloscyllium punctatum. The sequence goes on from NC_092764.1 coordinate 82,530,355, forward strand.
GGGAGAGACAGTGGGGTGGAGGTGAGGGGTGGGGGGCTGCTGGGTGCGGTGGAGAGAAGAACAGACTCAGCGGAACAAAGAGAGAGACAGACAGCAAACGGGTGGAGGCCAGAGAGAAGGCCACAGGTATTGGGAATAGGATGGAGAAGGAGAGCAGCAAGGTGTTAGATAGAGAGACAGAGAATGACACGAAGGTAGAGAGGGATGGTGAACAAGATATAGTGTCGGGGGATGTGGAGAGAGTCGGCGGGTGGTGGATGGAGAGCGAGAGAGAGTTGGACGAGTGTAGGCAGAGAGACAGAGACATAGACTGGGGTGGTGCAGAGAGTGAGAGAGATTTCAAGTGGGATAGCGAGATTTTGATAGTTTAGAGAGTTAGAGTGAGGGAGGGAACAGAGAAAGGGAGAGAGTGAGCATGGGAAGGGGTACCAGAGAGAGGGAAGGGTGCCTTGAGGTAAAGGGAGAGAGTTAGAGGGGGGTTACAGAGAGTGAGAGGGGAGAACGTCGATAGAGAATGGGAGAAGGCGAGAGAGAGGTAGAGAGAGAAAAACCATGAGAGAGACAGAGTGAGTGGGAGTTGATTATTGAGAGAGTGGGAGGAGTACGGAGAGAGGTTCGGAGTCCATTAGAGGGGGAGTCCAATGGGAAGTGAGAGAGAGAGTTGGATGGGTTAGATAGAGAGAATGGAAGAGGGTGTGGGAGAACAGAAATGAGGGTGTAGAATATGAGACTCGGAGCAGAATAGAGAAAAAGAGAGATGGGAGCGGTGGAGAGAGATTGGGAGGAAAGAGAGTGGGAGGGGAGAAGGAGGGTGTGGGAGTGGGTAAGAGAGAAACTGAATGTCCGGATCGGTCAAGAGAGAGCGAGGAGAGTAAAGAGAGAGTTTAGCAGCGGAATCGTGGATGAGAGTAGAAAGAATGTGGTATGTGGTCGTAAGAGTGAGAGAGCACCAGGGTAGACAAGGGCTATTAACAGAAATAGAGGGAGTCTGGCAGCAATTTGGGGTTTGTAAGAGAATGGGAGCTTGTAGAGAGAGATTGGTGGAGTGCAAAAAGAGCGAGAGAGGTGGGGTGAACAAGTGAGGGACAGAATGTGGGAGGGGGTTAAAGGTAGTTTGGGAGTGGCTTAGAGAGAGGCAGTGGAATAGGGTGGATAAAAGGATACAGAGAGAGATGAGAAAGATAGATAGAGTCGGAGGTAATTAGAGAGTGAATAAGCGGAGGCTGAAGGCAGAATGGGTGGACCGTAGATAGCGAGCAGGAGTGATAGAGACAGTGAGAAAGAGGAAGGGGGTTGAGAGGGAGAGAATGGGAGAGGCGTGGAGTGAGAAACTGGGAGGTACAGAGGGAGTGGTGGAGGGGAGAGACAAAGTGTTAGGAGGCTAGAGAGAGGGAGTGACAGGACGGTAGAGAGAGCTGGGAAGTGGATAGAGAAATAGACAAAGTGGAGCAGTGTAGAGACGGAGAGAGTGTGGGATGGATGGAGAGTGAGAGACTCTGTAGTCGAGAGAGAGCGTGGGTGTAGGATAGAGAGGAAAATAAAGAGTGAGAGGGAGCGAGAGAGATAGAGAGACAGAGAGGGTGAGAGAGCAATATGAGGTACAGGAAGAGATTGGGAGGTATATCCAGAGACAGGGCGGGAGTATGGTTTCGGTTCGAGAGAGAGAAACAGAGAGAGAGAGAGGTGGAAGAGAGTAGACAGGATTGTTTGGAAGGACTGGAAAGAGACAGAGTGGGATTTGGTAGAGAGAGATAGTGGGTAGGGTGACAGACAGAGTGAATGGACGAGTGACAGAGAGAAAGTTAGGGTAAGATGGAGAGCTAGATTGGAAGGAAGGTCGACAGAGTGAGTCGGAGAGTGGTAGAAAGCGAGACAGAGAGAGTTGGACAGGATAAATGGAGGCGTAGAAAAAGGGCAAGAGTGTGGGAGATCTGCAGACAGAAAGCGTGTTCTGCTGGGGTAGAGAGTGAGTGAGTGGAAGACTGTAGAGAGAGAGAATGGGAAGGGTGCAGAGAGAGGTTGGGAGGTGTCAGAGACAGCGTGGGAGGGGTTGGAGACAGAGATAGAGAATGAGAGGGGGTAGAGAGTGAGAGTGGTACTGTGGTAGAGACAGAGAGATTTGTGGAAGCCATGCAGAGAATGAGGGTAGCGAGGGAGACTGGGAAGGGAAACACGTGGATGTTAAGTGTTGGACGGATGTAGATAGGGAAAGAGTGGGGAGTGGAGAAAGCGAGATAATGGGGGGTAGCAGAAAGTTTCAGAGGGAGACAATATGAGATAGGTCGAGAGAGCAGGAGTGTCGAGAGAGAGACTGAAAAGTTCGGTAGAGAGACAAAGGAAGGATACAGAGAGATTGTGGGAGATTGTAGAGAGACAGTGGAGTGAGACTGTGAGTGAGGAAGTGAATGGGGAAGACAGAGAATGAAAGAATGTCTGGGGGTGGAGAGAGTGAGAATGGGAGGAGAATTGAGAGAGAGTCGGAGGGTGGTGGAGAGAGAAATAGAGAGTAGAGTGGGAGAGAGGGTTAGAGCGTGGTAGAGTAGGAATGGGAGTAGGGAGATGGCATATAGATAGAGGTAGAGGACTATAGAGAGTGAGAGGGAGGATGGTAGAGAGAAGAACGGGGATTGAGAAAGAGAGAGGAAGAACGGGACAATTTAGAGAGGGAGAGAGAATGAGAGTCGGAGTTTCGTGGAGAGTGAGAATCGGACGTGGAGGTGAAAGGGTGAAAAAGATAGGGAGAGAGTGGGACAGTAACAGACAGAGAGGTGTAGAGTGAGAGAAGGGAATGGGAGGGAAGTACAGAGAGAGAGACTGGGAGTGGGGTCGAGTGACAGAGTGGATGGAATGAATGTAGAGAGACTGAGTGAGAGGGGTGATAGGGAGAGAAAGAGTGGGATAAAGGTGGAGAGAGGAACAGTGAGAAGGGATGAGAGGAAGTGACAGGGAGTCAGGAGAGACAGTGGGTCAGGTTAGGGAGAGAGTGGGAGGGGGTCAAGAGAGAGCGAGAGTGAGTATGGAAGAGAGAGAGGATGAAGAGACAGTGAGAGTGCGAGGGATAAAAATTGAGAATGGGAGGAGGAGGATGGGTTAGAGGGAGAGAGGTGTAGGTTGGTAGAGAAAGGGAGAGCGGGATGGTGGAATCGACTGACAGAGAGAGGGAGGGGACAAATAGAGAGAAAGAGGGTTGGAAGCAAGTGGAGAGAGACATTGAGAGGGGTGTAGAGAGAGAGTATGGGTAGTGAGAGTGGGAGGAGTTATTGAAAGGGATAGAATAAGTGGGAGGTAGCGAGAGAGAGTGGTAGTGGCCTAGAGAGAGAGTGGGGCTAAGAGAGAGAGAAAGAGAGTGATGGCTCGAGAGAGCGCGGGAAGGCGAGCGTTTTTATGGAGAGCGTTGAAGTGAGAGAGAGGGTGGGAGCGTGACAGAGAGATACAGAGAGAGAGAGATATATTGGCAGGTCGATGTACAGAGTGACAGAGTGGGAGGCTGGTTGAGAGAGGGACAAGTCGAGAGAGGGAAAGAAAGGGCATGATGACAGAAAAAGAGGGAGGGTGGCGGGAGTCTGCGGTGGGTGTTAGAGAAAGTGCTTTGGGTTGAGAGAAGATTGGGAGAAGGTAGGGAGAGGGATTGTGAGGGGTGCAGAGATAGAAAGAATGGGAGTGGATATGGATTGGGATTGGGAAGGGAGAGAGTGAAAGAAACTGTGGATGGTGGAGAGAATGATAATGGAAGGAAGGCAGAGAAAGTGAGAGGGTATTGGAGACAAAGAGACATAGAGATCGAAGGAAAGTGGGAGGAGTGCAGAGAGAAAGGTATATAGAAAGAGCATGAGAGGGAGAAAGTTAAAGAAGGGGAAATGAGAGACAGGGAGTGGGATAAAGAGAGAGTGGGAGATGGTGGAGAGACAGTGGGGGATAGAGAAAAAGTAGAGTAGTGTAGAGAGAGTGCATGAGTGAGGGAGTGAATGGGAGGGTGGTAGAGAGAGAGGGATTAAGATAGAGACCGAGAGTGCAGGGGTAGGATAGACGGATTGAGGGAATGGTTTAGAGAGTGAAATAGTGGGACCACGTACAGAAAGTGAACTAGAGAGCCGGGACGAGGGAAGAAAGAGTCGAACGGGGAGAGGGAGATAGTCGTGCATAGATGGTGAGAGAATCTGGGGCAGAGGTATGGAGAGAAGGTGGGGATGGGGCGGCAATAAATGGTTGGAGCGAGTCGCAGGGGTCATAGAAAAGAGTGATTTGAGAGAAACAGGATATGTGTAGTGTAGTGACAAAGGGAGAGGGAGACGAAGGCTTGCATAGAGATAGGGTGACAGGAAATGGGAGTGCGTTAGAAAGAGAGGTTAGGAGGGGTTTAGAGAGAGAAGTGGGTGGAGGTTAGACAGAGAGTAGCGGACAACCAGACAGAGAGAGACAGAGAGTGTGTAGGAAGGGGACAGTGTGGGCGATACTGGAATGGAAGAGAGAGAGAGAGAGAGCGAAAGTGGGCGGAGTTATATATAGATCGGCGACTGGAAGGGATTTTATAGAGAGAGTGTGGGAAGGGATATTGTGGGAAGATCGGGGGGAGACTGAAAAAGTGTGTGTGAGAAGAGGGAGGGTGGTATACAGAAAGAGAGGAAGTGGGAGTGTAGTGGAGAGATTGGGGAGTAGAGAGAGATGGACAGAGTGGGAGGGGTAGAGAGAGGGAGGGGTAGATTGGGAGTGAGGTAGCGAGAGAGTGCGAGGGTAGTAGAGAGAGACAGTAGGTGGGGAGGACAGAGGGTGTGCGAGGTATGCAGATAGTGGCAGATAGAGAGGTTGGGAAGGGTGCAGAAATACAGAAAGAGAGAGACCATAGAAGGGAAAGAGTTGGAAGTGTAGAGAGAAAGAGTAAGATGAATAAGATGAGATTCAATCGGTTGTGAGAGAACGAGAGAGACTTTTGGGGGGTTAGAGAGAGAGAGAGAGAGCCAAAGAAAGATTGGAAAGCATTTAGAGAAAGACAGGGTAGAAGCCAGGAGTAGATAGAGAGAGAGTGGGAATGTAGTAGAGAGAGGGAGAATGGAAGTGAAGAGAGAGAGTGGGATTTTGTCAGAGAGCGGGAATTTGAGTGCAGGATTGGGGTAAAGAGTGTGGGAGTGGAGGAGAGAGAAGGAGTGGGAAGGCAGTAGATAGAGTGAGTGCGAGAGTGTTCGAGCGAGTGAGGTAACGAGTGACAGTGAGTGGGAGGGTGTTACAGAGATAGACAGAGAATTGCAAAGGGTGAGAGCTAGCGAGCGTGAGATTGTGAGTTGTGCAGAGAGAGGATGACAGGGACAAAGGCAAAGAGAGATGCGGGCAGAGAGAAAAACAGATGGAGCAGAAGAGTGAGAGAGGAAGGCAGTTAGAGAGTAGCAGCGGGAAAGAGAGAGTGTGGGAAGGATGGAGAGTGAGAGTGGCAGTGCAGTAGAGAAAGAATGAAAGACAGATGTGGATAGACAGACATCCAGAGGGGGAGAAAGAGAACAAGACAGGGATTGAAAAAGAGAGAGAGATAGAGAGATTGGAAGGCGCATAGAGAGTGTGGGAATTGTCAGAGAGGGAAATAATTGCTGGTGTGTAGAGACAGAGGGCGGGGTAAGGAAGAGAGATTGGAAGGGACAGGGCGAGACAGTTGTGGGGTAAGCAGAAAGAGTTGAAGTGGGGTAGAGTGATGAAGAGAGGGGGAGGCGTTTAAAGAGAGAATGTTGGAAGAAAGAATTAGAGTGAGAGTGGAGTACATAGTGTTGTGGAGTTGAACAGAGACAGAGTGTGAGAAGTTAATGACAGAGTGAGTCGGAAGGGGTTAAGGATGGAGTGATGGAGATTAGAGAGATGGAGTGGGATGCTGTTCGAGAGAGGGAGAGTGAGAGTAGGCGTGGGGTATAGAGAGAGAGATTGGGGGTTATAAAGTGACAGAGTGGGAGGGGATAGAGAGAATGTGAGAGAATTGAAAGGGGTAGAGAGAGCGCGAGATTGAGAGTGGTGGAGAAAGAGAGTGATAACGGGTAGACAGAAAGTGACAGGACATAGAGAGAGAGAATGTGGAAATGAATGTAGATAGAGAGAGAGGGAGATGTGTACAGAGAGAGTGAGAGTGTGGGCGGAGGTTGCAGAGAGTGAGAGACGAGGTTGGAATTGATGCAGAGAGAGAGTGAGTGGGTGGGAATTAGAGAGAGTGCGAGAGGGTAAGGAAAGCGAAACAAAGAGTGGGAGGGACTAGAGGGAAAGAGTGGGAGGAATGTAGAGAGAGAAACAGACAGAATGGGCGAGAAAATAAGAGGGTAGGAGGAATGTAGAGAGAAAGAGAGGTCAGGATGATGGGAAAGAGAGGATGTGAGACAGCGGAAGGCCAGTATTAATCGAGAGAGATTGCGAGTGGGGTAGAGATGTGGAATAGGTTGGGTTAGATAATGATACAGGGGGAGAGTGGGAGGGGCTTAAAGTGCGAGATGTAGGTGGGTGAGAGAGTGTTATTGGGGTGGAGAGAGATAGAGAGAGATTGGGTACATAGAGAGAGGGAGAAAATGTGTGGGAAGATGTTTGGCAGAGAGACATGGAGGCGGAAAAGAGAAATGGTGAGGGTAGAATGACTTTGGAGGGGCGTGGGAAGAGCATAAGTGTGTTGGAGGTTTTAGACAGAGATTGGGAGGGGTTAGAGAGTGAGAGTGGAATGAGGAAAGAGAGAGAGTGCGTGAGGTTGTAGAGAGATATATTGGGAAGGTGGTAGGGAGAGGGAAAGAGAGAATGGGTAGACGGTGGGAGAAAAACAGGAGTGGTTCGAGAAAGCGTGGGAGGGAAAGTGCGAGGAGGTTGATGAGAGAGGGGGATGCGAGAGAGAAATTCGGTGAGGATTCGAAAGATAGAGGTAGAGAGAGACGCATGGATGTACAGAGAGAAAGACGGAGAGACACAATGGGAAGGGGTTAGGGAGAGAGAGTGAGTGCCGGGCATTTGGAGACGACAGTGGCAGAAGTGTAGAGAGAGTGACAGACAGAGAGACACACAGAGACAGAGAGAAATTGGGAGGGGTAAAGAGAGAGTTGGAGGGTGGAAGAGAGAGTGAGAGTGGGAGGGAATTAGAGAAAGACAGAAGGAGGGGTTTGGACAGAGAGAGTAGGATGCTGCAGGGAGAGTGATGGTAAGGGGTAGAGAGCGAGAGGGAGTGGGAAGAGGGCAGAGAGAGAATAGGCAGGGATTGGAGAGAGAAGACAAGGTGGGAGGGAGTAGAGAGAGAGGTACTGAGTTACAGGGAGGTGGAAGAGAGGATTAGCAAAATTATTTTGGGTAGGAGTAAAAGGAAGAGCATGGACATTATGGGGGACTTTAACCTCCCTAACATTGACTGGCAATGTTATAAATCCAGTACGTCAGCTGGATCTGTTGCTGTGCAATGTGCACGGGAGGTATTCCTGACACAGTATGTCGAAGGGCTGACAAGAGGGGAGGTCACAATGGATGTGGTGGTTGGTAATGTACCAGGACTGATGTTTAATTTAGTTGTAGTTGAGCGCTTTGGTGAGAGTAATAATAAATCAGTTAGGTTTTGTTTAGCTACAGAAAGGGAAGAGGTACGTGTCACAGGTCAAAAGTTATCGATGGGGCAAGGGCAATTATAAAGCGATTAGGTTAGAATTAGGATGCATAGAATGGAGTAACCAAAATGCAGGGGATGCAGACAATGGAAATGTGGAGTTCGTTCAAGGAACAGATATTGCTTGTTCTTGATAGGGATGTCCCTGTCAGACAGGAAGGAAGTGATCAGGTAAGGGAATCATGATTTACAAAAGAAATTGCATCTCCTGCTACGAAAAAGAAGGAGGCTTATGTGTGGATGAGGCAAGATGGTTCAGATGAGACAATGGAGAGTTACAGATCAGCTAGGAAGGATTTAAAGAGAGTGTTAAGAAGAGCAAAGAGAGGACACGAGCAGTTTTTAGAAAATAGAATAAAGGAGAACCCTAAAGCTTTCTAAAGGGATGTGAGGAATAAAAGGATGATTAGGTTGGAAATAGGGCCAATGAAAGACAGAAGTAGGAAGTTGTGTGTGGAGTCTGTGGAGATCGGAGAGGTTTTAAAGGAACATTTCTCATCGGTAATCACTCAGAAAAATGAGAACATTGTTGTGGAGAAGAATGAGATACGAGTCATTAGATTAGAAAGGATCGAGGCTAGTTAAGAAAAGGTGTCATCAATTCTAGAAGGAGTAAAATTAGAGAAGTTCCCTGGGCCGGATAGGATTTATCCAAGGATTCTCTGAGAAGCTAGGAAGGAGATAGCAGAGACTTTGGCTTTGATATTTAAGTCGTCATTGTCTACATGTTTGGTACAAGAGGACTGGAGGATTGCAAATGTTGCATCCTTGTTGAAGAAGGGCAGGAGAGATGACCAAGGTAATTATAGACCAGTGAGCCTTACCCCTGTTGTTGGCAAGGTTTTGGAAAGGATTATAAGGGATAAAATTTATAATTATCTCGCAAGGAGCAATTTCATTTCAGATCGTCAACATGGTTTAGTCAAAGGCAGGTCGTCTCTCACAAACCTGATGGAGGTTTTTTGAGAAGTGACCAAGCATGTAGATGAGGGTAGGGCAGTTGACGTGGGATACATGTATTTCAGTAAAGGCTTTGATAAGGTTGCAAATGGGAGGCTTTTGGAGAAAATGCAGAGGCATGGAATTGAGTGTAATGTAGAATTTTGGATTCGAAACTGGTTTTCTGAAAGATGGCAGCAAGTTGTGGTTGATGGAAAATGTTCAGCCTGGAGTCCAGTTAATAGTGGTGTGCCACAAGGATCTGTTTTGGGACCAGTGCTATTTGTCATTTTTATAAATGACTTGGATGGATTAGTAAATTTGCAGATGACGCTATAGTCGATGGAGTAGTGAACAGTGTGGAAGAAGGTTACAGGTTTCAGGGGGACTTGGATTAACTGCAGAATTGGGCTGAGTGGTGGCAAATGGAGTTCAATGCAGCTAAATGTGTGGTTATGCACTTTCTGAAGAATAACAGGAAGGCAGAGTACAGGGTGGATGGAAAGATTCATGGTAGTGTTGATGTGCAGAGGGATCTTGGAGTCCATGTACATAGATCCCTAAACGTTGCCACCCAGGTGAACAGTGCTGCTATTTGACATGTGGTGTGTTTGGTTTTATTCAGAGAGGGATTGAGTTTCAAAACCGCAATATCATGCTGCAAATACGGCCACACTTGAAATATTGTGTACAGGTCTGGTCCCCATATTTCGGGAAGGATGTGGATGAATTGGAAAAGGTGAAGAGGAGATTTACCAGGATGTTGCCTGGTCTGGAGGGAAGGTTTTATGAGGATAGTCTGAGAGACTTTAACCTGTTCTGATCGGCAAGAATAGGCTGAGTTTACTTGATAGACACATACAAGATGATCAGAGACATACAAGAAATAGCGATGGGGTAGACAGTGAAAGTCTTTTCCTAGGATGATGATGTCAGCGTGTACAGGGGCATAACTATAAATTGAGCGGTGATAGATTTAAGACAGATGACAGAGACAGGTTCTTTACGCAGAGAATGGTAAGCACGTGCAATGCCCTACCTGCTAATGAAGTCAATTCAGCCACATTCAGGAGATTTAAACAATCCTTAGATAAGCACATGGATGATGGTGGGTTAGTGTAGGGGGCGAGCTGAGAATAGTTCACAGGTCGGCACAAAACCGAGAGCAGAAGGGCCTGTTCTGCGCTGTAGTGTTCTGTGTTCTATAGACACAGAGAGAGGGAGAGCGAGAGAGAGGGGCAGGTTGAAATAGAGGGCTGAGTATAGAGTGAGCGATTGTGGGGAGAAAAGGAAGAGATTGGGAGAGGGAGGGAGAGTGAGAGGCGGTAGAAGGAGAAAAAGTGGTGGGGGAGAAATAGTGTAGTGGATGGTAGAATGAGGCTGGGTTGTGGTAGTGAGAAAGGGACGGCTATGGAGGGAGAGATTGGGACGGGGTGGAGAGAATATGGGAGGGTGTAGAGACAGAGAATGGTAGATGTTTAGAGAGAGATAGGCAGGGGATAGGGGAGAGAGAGTAAGTGAAAGTAGGGTAGAGTGAGAATGTGTGGGAAGAAAGAATGAGAGAGTGGTGTGGAAGATGGAAAGGGTGAGAGTCAGAATTGGAAGAGAGTGGCAAGGGAAAATGGGAGAGAGTTTAGAGAGTGAGATACGGACAGTTGGAGCGGGAGAGAGAGAGTGACTGACAGAGAAAGGACAGGTATAGACAGAGGCAGTGGAACTGGGATAGAGTGAGAGAGTTGAAAGATGTTAGAGAGAGAGTGATAGTGAGAGTGGAGTAGAAAGAGAGAGTGGGAGGGAAATGTGAGAGAGTGGGGTTGAAGAGAGAGAATGGGAGATGGAGCCAGACAGTGTTGCCAGAGAGCATGGGAGGGGCAGGGGTTGGGGTGAGAGGTGGAAGAGGTAGACAGCGTGATTGGTTGGGGGAACAGACAGAGAAAAAGAGTGACAAGTTTTTCATGAAAGAATGTCAGGGAGAAGGAGAAGGGGGCGGGATCAGAAATAGCGAGAATATGAATTGTATGGACAAAGCGAGTGTGAAGGAAAAAGTGAGATGCTTCTTGCGGGTAGTGACAGACAGGTGTGGTTTAGTGAGAGAGACTGGATGGCGTAAGGGAGAGAGTCAATAGAAGTGGATGAAGCAGAGAATGTGCGACAGGAGAGAAAGAAAGACAGAGTGGGAGCAGATACAGAGGGAGTAAGAGTGGGAGCAGGGCGAAGGGAGAAAGTGACAGAGAGAGAAAAGGTGAGAAAGGGAAACAGACAGTAAATGAAAGAGTGTGAGGGGGTAAGGAGAAAGAGTGACAGAGAGAATGGAATGCAGTCGGGTGGGGGGGGGGACTGGGAGGAGGGAACACCAAGTGAGAATGGAGAGTACATAGAAAGATATTAAATGTGGGGTGCAGAGACAGTTGGAAGGGAAGAAGAGAGGTTGAAAGTGGGAGGTTGGGGGTGGGGTGAGGTAGGAAGAGAAAGAGATTGAGTGGGTTAAAGAGAGAGTGGAAGGGAGGTAGAGAGAATTTGTGGGCGATAAAAAGTGAATGTGCGTGTGTTAGAGGGGTAGGGTGCGATCAGGAGGACAGTACAGTGAAATAGAGGGTGGGACAGGGTAGAGAGAGAGTGAGTGTTGTTAGTGAAAGAGAGGGAGGTTGAGTGGGAGTGGGTAAATGAGAGAGAAGGAGACGGCAGAGAAAGTGATTGGGGTGGACAGAGAGGGATAGAGAGATGGAGGGGTGTATAGACTGAGAGAGAGTGGGGGAGTCAGAGGGAGTGTGTCGGAGAGGGTGGGATGCAGATAGCGCGAAAAGGGTACAGAGAGAGACAGAGACAGAGGGCGCGGGGAGTAATGGGAGTGAGAAGGGGTATCTTACAGAGAGAGAGTAGGAGGGAGTTGAGAGAGAAGAGCTATTGGGACAGAGCATACAGAAAGTGAGAGAGCACGTAAGATCTTTGGAGGGGAGTCAAGCAAGAGAGACAGAGTGGAAGGGAATGGAGGGTCTGAGTGCAGAAAGAGTTGTTTGGAAGAGAGATTGAGTGAGGAAGGGAGAGAACGAGTGCAAGGGTGTAGAGAGTGGGATAGAAAGTGCGAGGGAGTAGAGAGAGGGAGACAGAAAGGCATAGAGAGAGAGATAGACACTGAGAGAGAGAGATGGAGAGAGTGTGACTGGGGGTGAAACCACGATCTAAATGGGGAAGGACTGCTAACATATGAAGGGCAAAAGTACTTTGCGTGTCTGAGTTTCGGAATTCTCTTGAAGGTGAACATAAAGTTTCAGTTGGCAGTTCGGAGGTTTTGTGTGGTTTCACAACAATGATCCTGTGGTCAATGCATGTCGTAAAAATAGCAGTTGTGGGCTCTGGGCCTGAATTCGATGGAGATCAGAATAATCAGGGAGCAGATATAGGAAGGATAGAATCGGAGGTAAAAAGGGAGGACGAAAACATTACTGCTGTAACTGCAGAAAGCATTTCTAAAAAGAAAAGCAGACAGTGAAAATATATGGTTTGAAATGAAAAAAAAGGAATAATCACTTTGATGGGATTGCAGTGTAGGCCGTCCAACAGTGAGAGGGAAACTGAGAAACAAATAAATGTAGAGAGATCCAAATATGTATATGACGATAATAAGGTTGTAAAAGAAGGTAATTTTAAGTTTCTAAACATTGACTGCGTCCATCATCGTGTTAAAGATTTGCATGGTGAAGAATTTCTTAAATATGTCCAAGAATTTCTTTTCAGACTAGAGGCTTTCGAGCAGGGGTGTACAAGTGGGGTCAATTCTGGGTCATCTTCCTCCTTTTTTATGTCAAAAGTTTGGATGAGAATGCACAAGACATGTTTAGTAAGTTTATGAACAATACCAAAAGTATGGACACAGCCAGTGAAGCAATTTGCGATTCTGCCTCAGTCTACAACTTCTTCGGTAAGTTCATTCCACAAACAATCAGAACGGTTATCTACAATTATGAAGGAATCTTGATAAAAGAAGTTAATTGGCCGAGAAATGATAGACTGAGTTTTATCTTAGTAAATGCGAGACATTGCATTTTGGAAAATAAACAAATAAGGCTAGCAGTTAATGGTAAACTTTGTGTAGTGTTGTAGAATAGAAGGCCCAAGAAACACAAGTGCGTAATGCTTTGATGTTTGCGTCACACATACACAATTTAGTTAAAGGAGTTTTTCACACATGCCTTCATTACTCAGTCCTTTATGCATAGGAGTGGGACGTCATGATAGGACATTGGTGAGTCCACTTCTGGTCTACCTGGTATAGTAAGGTAGTATTAACTGGAGATGGTTCAGAAGAGATTTGCCAGTGTGTTGCCATGATAAAAAGGTTTTATTAATTATTTTAAAAAGAATGGTTTCGCTGACACTTCTTTTCACTCGAACGGAAGAGTTTAATGTGACCTTCTAGAATTTTATAATACAGTGAGGTGCATTGGTTGACTTAATGGCCGTTGCCTTTTACAAAAGATAGGAGATTTCAAGTGCAGGGACACATTTTTAAGGTGAGAGGAGAAAGATTTGAAAACAGACATGTGTGGCGAATTGGTTACACAATGCAATTAAAAGTATGCCATTGGGAATAGCTGTCAGGCATAGTGGCTTTGACTTCAGTGAGCGAATTCTTAGAAGATTCTGACAAGTAGACAGGTTAGTTAAGGCATTCGGCACACATACCTACACTGCTCACACCATTGTGCAAAGGTGATGGGACGCAATGTTGGTGTTGTACTGGACGTTGATGTGGCAACCTCTGGAGTACAGTGTCCAGTTCTGGTCGCCTTCTTATAGGAAGGATATTATCCTGGTGAGGGTTCAAAAACATTAACCAGGGTGTTACTAGGAAGGGAAGGATTGCATTCTATGGAGACGTTGGATTGGATGGCACTTGTTTCACAGGAGCTGAGGAGGTTGCGTTTGACCTGAAGGTCATAAGTGCCTGAGGACTCTAGGTATGGGAAACAGCAGGCAATGTTTTTCCTAGGGTGGGGAGCTCAAGACTAGCAGGCATAATTTTAATTGAATAAATTAGCTTTACTGTCATATGTACTCACATGAGTACAGAGAAATGTTTACAATTCACTACTTACAACACCATCTTAGGTAAAACGTTACCTCCGTTCAAAACTACTGATTAACTACTGTACCGTCCTGCCCTTGAGAGGGTACAGATAAGGTGAACAGCAGGTGTCTTTTTCCTCGGCTGGGAAATTTAAGGTGAGCGAAGAAACATTGAAAAAAAGATGAGAGGTAACTGATTTTACACACAATGACAAAACAGTGGAATCAGCCACCAGAGGATATTGTGGATACAGAAATAGTTCCAACGTTTAATATACATTTGAATACGTTCATTCATGAGAAATGTTCAGAGAGGTATGGGTCAACTGTAGGCAGGTGGAACTACTTTATTTTCAGAGCAAGGTCAGCATGGAGAGGTTGAACCGAGGATTCTGAATCCATACTGTGCGATTTTGTGTGTGATTGAATCCTAGATGGAATAGAAAAGATTTTTCAATTAATGGGAGAGACGAGAAACACAGGGCACAACCATACAATAAAGTGATGACACAGAACTGCGATGAAAAGGAATTTTCTCAGTCAGACAGTGGTGACTTTGGGGAGCCATTTGCCACAGGTTTGTGGAGGACAAATCATTGAGTGCCTTTATGACTGAAACTGATAGATTCCTGATGGGTAAGGTGAATCAACAGTTCTGGGAAATGCAAGAGTGTAGGATTGACTGGATGGGCATAATGGCCTATTTTTGCTTTAATATCTTGTGGTCTTATGGTTATTCTGAGTGACTTCACTCTGCACATAGATTAAGAAAATAAAATCAGGAGCAAGGTTATGGAATGGACATTCCTGGCATGTGTGTGAGATGGTTTTCTGGTTCGATACACTGAGTATCATAATGGAGAATAAACCATTTTTTGACTGAGTACTAAGTAGTGCCCGTAAGTGGGATAGCTTAGTTAGGTGGACGGTTGGTTTGTGATTCGGAATGAAACCAACAACATCAACTCCATCCCTTTACTAGCTAAGGCAGACCCGCAGCTCTCACCTTCTTGGCCTTGCCCCTTGCTTGAGGCACAACGACTCTCATGGTAAAGCACCATCAGTCGTCCCTCTCTCTGTCTCAAGTGAGACAGCGATCTCTAGGGCAATTTTAAGTTCTTAATTTTATTTGTGTAATGAAAAGGGAATAATTGGCAATCTAGATGTGTGAGGGAGATTGAACAATGCAATGATAGTACTCCTCATTAAGATGCAGAGTGACAGAGTTGAATCTGAAACTAAGGGGTGAAATCTAAGTAGAGGAGAACACGATGGTATAAGGACCGAGCAGGTTACAGTAAATTGGGGAACATAACTTATCTGCGTGACAAACATATAAAGAGCCCTTGGACGAATTGCAACTATTGTCATTACTATCTATCACAAAATAAAATGGGATAGGTGACTGTTCCATGTCTAAGAAGGGATATTAGGAATAGTACTTGACCAAGGGAAAGGTGTACAAAATGACGAAAAAGAACAGCAGACCTGAAGACTGAGAGCATTTCAGTTTACGGCATGATTAAGGGATTGATTAAGAAGGAAAATGAAGTATATGAGTAAGCTTGTGAAATACAAGCTAAATGTAAAATCCACTGAAGGTAGATGAAGACAAAAAAAGGAAAGAAATCCCTTACAATAAGAACCAGGGGAAATTATAATTTGGGATCAAGAGATGGCAAAGCAAATAACTATACACTGTGTTTTGGTCTTGTCATCACAAAGGAAGACAAATAATATCCCTAAACTGCTGAGGAACACTTGAGATGGAGATTTGAAAAACATCAGTATTTATTGGGGAATGGTGTTGGGGAAATTTATTGGATTAAAAACAAACAAATGGTACTCTCCATCCAAGAGTACTTAACAAAGTGTGCCAAGAGATAATGGATCTCGTCTGACACTAGGAGCTTGAACCTAAATAGAGTGATTTCAAGATTGAAGATTCTTTCGATCCTGGAAGAATTTTAAATGAATTGGACGTGACTACACATTTTTTTTAAAGAAAAAGAAATAAAGCATGGAATTATAGACCAGTTAGACTGACACTGGATAACAGTGACAGGATTGGACAGAGTCAGTCAGCATGGATTTACGAAAGGGAAGTGAGAAACGACTCCTGGTGCCTGTGTACACAAGCCACTGACAGTAAGCATGCAGGTCCAGCAGGAGGTAAAGGAGGCAAATGATATGTTGGCGTTTATGGCAAGAGGACTTGAGGACAGGAATACGGATATCTTGTTGAAATTGTACAGTGTCTTGGTGAGACCATACGTGGAGTGTAATTTGATGGTTTGGTTTATGGAGACTGCGCAACAACGTTTTCACAGATCAATTCTTTGGATGGCAGGACTGAACTTTTGGGGACAACATGAATTCCATTTATGTTTAGGAAAATGAAGTAGGAAATCACAGAAGCGAATGCAATTTTAACAGAAATAACATGATAAATTTGGAAGGAAATCCTCAAGACCAGGGATTCCAGACCCAGAGGTGTAGGGTTCACAGCTTATAAATATCAGGGAGGTCATTTAGGATTCTGAAAATGGTAACCATGTGGAATTTTCTTCCACAGAAAGGTGTTAACGTCAAACCACGGAATGTTTCCATGAAGAACATGGAGTTCTGAGGGCTATAGGGATCAAACTGTGCGGGTATATGGTAAAAACAGACTACTGAATGCAATGACCAGCCTTGATCAAAGTGAACACTGCAGCAGTATCAAACACAGCAACAAGCTACGCCTGTTTCAATCTTCTATGTTTTTAATCTTTTAAACGTGATAGACAAAAGAAAATATTTGCAACTGACACAGATATCAGCACGACCTTAGCACCTTTGGATGAAAATCCTGTAACTCCTTCATGAATGGCAATCTCTTCTTAAATTCACCATGAGGACTGCAGCACTTCATGGTGGACAAGAAGATGCAGAATCGTGTTCAAAGCTTTTAGTCTGGCTGCTCTGTATCTTGTTTTCGATTCAGTTCTCATATTGTTGAATATTCAGAGCAAAACAATAAACGTAGCATTAGGAAATAAGAAAACAGCTTTGGAAATTTTCTGAGGGAAGGGTGGTTGGGATAGGATGGAGGAAGTGTGTGCAGAAGAGGAGCAATGAGAGAAACAATGAAATGGGTTTTGTAGTGGGGTGATGGGTGAGGAACAAAATTAAATTCTAACCACTACTCCCCATCTTCCTCAGCTCTATCCCTGAACTCACTTTTCCATTCTCTCAGTCTCTTTCACACTGATACTCAGCGCAGGGACAGAGATATTCACGGGGACACATTCCAATTAATCCCAGTCACTGACACACACGAACGCTGAACGTTCTCTTCCCAGTGTTAACCAAATGGTTCTCCATGAGTTCAGATAATCACCTGAACGCAGTTCCACAGAGAGAGTCAGAGTGTTCTCGCCTCATACTGAAAACGCTGGTGGGAGAACAGTTCCCTGGAGGCTTTGTAGCACTTCCCACAGGCGGGGCATTCAAAAGTTTCACTGATGTGAGCACATGGAGAGGGCATCAGATCCCTGGGACTTTTATAGCACTTGCAACAGACAGGGCATTAAAAGTGTCTCTCTTTCATGTGAGCACGTTGATTGGACATCAGGTCCATAGACATCTTGCGGAATTTTCCATAAGTTTGGCATGTAAAATGTCGCTCATTCGTATGAGCATGTTGATGGGACTTCAAGTCCCTGGAGATTCTAAAACAATTTCCACACTCTGGCCTCAGTATGAATGATCTGGCCTCAGTATGAGCGAGCTGTTGTTTCAGCAGGTGAGATGATTGATTGACTCAATTCCCACACACTGACAAGTTGAATGCGTCAATACATGTCCAGCTCAGCTGCAGAGATGAATTCATGCCCTCAGTTTCCTCCCGAGTGTAACTGCATTCGTGGTGTGTGAGCTCTGTTGATGGGTTGAAGCCTTTCCCACACACAAAACACGTGTATGGTATCTCTCCCACTGTGAATGGGGTGTTTCCTTCCACGTTCAATATCTGATCACGTCTCATTTGTGATTAAATTGGTATCCCCTTCATATCATGGTGTGATGTTTAGTTTGTAAATTTTTGCCATATAATATCCCTTGAAATTAATGTCAAACAAAATAACAAGAGACTAAGAGATAATCTCTCACAAGAATCTATCTTCTGTGTGAAGGGAGCGACTGAAGGAGACGGAATATAGACACTGACAACTTGACCAGAATCTTCCAAACACTCAGACTCCACCACTGAGAAACAGCAGGGTTGCAGGTTGTTGTGAACACCATCACTTCTCAGTTTGATTCAATCAGATTAGATTCCCTTAAGTGTGGAAAAAGGCGCTTCGGCACAGCAAATCCAAGCTGACCCTCTGAACCGTCATCCACCAGGGCCTATTTGCCTCTGAAGGATGCACCTAAAATGGTGGGCAATTTAGCCTGACCAGTTCACCAGACACTCACATTTCTGAACAGTGGGAGCAAACTGCACAGACACAAAGAAAAGCTGCAAAATCCCAACAGACAGTAGGCCAAGCTGGACTCGAACATGGGCCTTTGCAGCTGCGAGGAACTTCTGCTCTGCACCGAGCCACGGCGCTGCCCAGTAACTTGACAATTTATCACTAACTGGCACACTGTCCTGACTTGTCTGAAATCCAGTCCTCATGGAGCCGACATTTCCTCCAATTAAATCATGGCAAAATGTTGGCCTTTTTTCTTCAGACTCCAACACAAACTCAACTGTCTCGCTACTGTCTCCATCCTTCTCCCTGGAGAACGCCTGAGTGTGAACCAAACGTGTCAGAACATGGTGAAATACTTCAACTCAAGATGACTTTTCAGCCATATATCACCAAAACTGCCCAGCTAAGTAACACAACCCGAATCCACCTAGTTTCTGCTCCTGTGCTGCTGAAACTTTCATGAATTCCTTTGTTCCTTCTGAACCTAACTCCGAGTCCAATCCGAACCGTCCTCCCACATTCCATCTCGGCATTTCTCTGATTTCCGCTGGCTCTATTAATGAGTTTACAAGAGCTCTGTTTGATGTTTTATTGTCCCTTCCATTGCCTGCATCTGAACGAGGTTTTAATCACTGTACATTCTCACTTTTCTTAGCTTTATATGTTCACGAGAGCTCCAACAATGCTGGAAGGGAAATATATTTTGGATGAGCGAAATCACTTTCACTAATCCAAAACTTGCACATCATCCAAAACTCTCCTCCTGTGTCAGGATTCACATCAAGTCTGGATCACCCACGAACTCGTATTCGGACAGATACATTTTTTACCTTTACCTGCTTCTATTCAAATCTCTTGGTCGTCCGCTCTCGATCGAGACCTGTAATATCTCGAGCTTCCAGCCATCTCAAGGGCAATGAGGCCTGGTCAATAATTGCTAACTCTGCCAGCGATGCGCACATGCCAAGGACGATTTTTTTCTTGTTTTATAAATGCCTTTTGATGTATCTGCGTTATAAACAATTTTAATCTCCTGTAAATTCTAGATTTTAACTGCTCTACATTTGGTGTCTTAAACCACCATGAATTGTGAAACCACTTCAGTAAACCTCCCGCTCTCTCAACCACAGTTTTGTACTTTGCAATACTCCTTGAAAACTAAATGTTTGACCAGAAAATATTTTGTAACATCCCTCATACCGCATTATTTGACTGGGGTGAAAATTTGGTTTATGATATAATAATGATATAATTTAATTGTTATTTACTTGGGCACAAATCGAAGGCACTTCATCGTTATTTGTGAATAACTACTTACATTATGGTTGCTACGTTCAGTCGCAAAAAAACTAACTTAGACAGTAAATGGATTGAATAATAAAATATCTTAGACATTTGAACGCATTTTTGGAGATAACGGAAGAAAGACCTTGGCAGAGAGTTGATCAAGGACAGCACAGATAAAACGGTGAAATGGATGGATATTGATTCAGATTCATATTAATGATGTCACACCTGCCAAAGAGCGATGTAACGGTTTCACAGACAGCAAAGCACAGAACTAGAAGCTGAACTGCGTCGATTCCTCACTAGGTCTGGTTGCATCTGTGAAGAAGTGCAACGGAAACATCAACACTGATTTCTCTTCATAGAAACTTCCAGACCTGCTGTGCCTTTCCCATAACTTCTGGATTTCTTCCCAATTTAGAGCTTTCGCTGATATTTCATTTTTATTTAATGCTAATCAAAGAGTCGCCGTGCTGTGTTATGTGGCTGCCATTGTAGAACCTTAATTTATTTGTTATTTTACGTGCAACGAATCATTCTATTGATCTTCTACGAGCATAAAATGTCCCTTGTGTGTTCCAGGGCTATAACATCACGAAATCTGACAGTGAGCCACGCATTAAACAGTTAAGTCGCCATTATCAGTCTGGACTGTTATTAGAGGCTGAAAACTGATGGTGGTTTACTCTGAGGGACACCACACGACAGGTGAGCAGAGGGGTTGCAAAGTTAAGTCATTCGTAGTAGCCTGGCGTTTTAATCCAAAACTGATTGTGTCATGAGGAAAAATGACAAACTGTTCCGAGAACGAGTTTGCATTCCAGAAATGTCTTCAAGGAAGAAAATGTAGCGTTCATGTTCCAACAAACACCAATATATCCTGTCATTGACTAAATAAACAGTGTTTGTTCCACTGAAGCTCCCAAGACATGGAATAACTACTTAGATGACTACTTAAAGGTTAGAACACACAAGGCCAAGTGCTGAAAACTGTGTTTAGAAGTTTGTTATGAGAAGACTGACATTGATATAATGAGCAGAAGGGACAATCCAATTGCTGTTAAAGCTTAGTGACTCGTCATCATTTTGCAACCGAACACGAAGACAAAAACTGTGTCAAGAAGTGGCAAGCTTTGTGTGCGCCTTCTCTGGTTCTCTAGTTGTTCGGAATCAGCACTCTGGCTGTTGTTTCCTGGTTTTAATTCCGAGTGAGGGATTGAGTTTCTATTGTTCCTGTATAAACTCTGAAAAATGAGTATGAAATCCTGTCAGTAAAGGCCGTAAAGGCAACAGATCTGTCAGACTCAGTGAGACGATCACATCAGAAATGTAAGCAAATGGTGGAAGGGCTGATATCCATTGCCTTGCCCTGCAAATACATAGTTAAAAAACAAACAACAAACTCCTTGTTGAAACGTCCAAGTTCTTTAAGATTTAACTTCTTGAATGCTGAAAAATGGCTCCCTTGCAGGACAGCCTTGTACCAGAGCGTTTAAATCATAATGGGTTCGTACATTTAAAACAGAGATGAGGAAAAAAGGAGCAAATATAGCAGATGCTGCAATATGTACGAAAAGAATAAATACTGGAAATCACAACGGTTCAGGCAGCATCCATGAAGAGAAAGCAAACTCATGTTTTCGGTCTAGATGACGCTTTATCACGTATGAAGTGTGATGTGAATTGTGGAGGATGCAGTGTGTATACAATAGTGAGGAGAGAGCTGGCCTGGTGCAGGTGAAATGATGGTAATTGCCTAGTTTAGTTAATTGCAATATGAGACGGGCCGAACAATGGTGTGATTGCGAACCCAGTCCCACTCCTTCCCTTTCTTCAACTTCACCTGTTGTTTTATCTGACAACATGTCCACTTTCCTCTGCAATCACTCCAGTGGGACTGTCTGTTCTTTCCAATCTGCCAGTTAGACACACTATTCTTCTGTCATTCTCACATTCCGGTGGAATTATGTCCTGCAAAGGCTGTCGGAGCTGGCTCATTAAGTTTACTCAAAGCTGAGAGCGACTCAGTTTTAGTCAGTAAAGTTATGAAGGGTTACGAAGAAAGGCAACAAAGTGCACTTCACTATTGTCAGATCAGGTATGAGCTGATGGAATCACGGAACATACTTGGGCTCAGTGGTCTTTTTCTGCTTCTAAAATTAATTGTGTCAAAATATATATCTGCAAAACTGACTTGGGTAAAGTTTCTGGATCAGTGGTGCTGGAAGAGCACAGCAAATCAGGCAGCATCCAACGAGCAGCAAAATGCTGTGCTCTTCCAGCACCACTAATCCAGAATCTGGTTTCCAGCATCTGCAGTTATTGTTTTTACCTCTTGGGTAAAGTTTGCCAAGTTAAAATCTGAGGATCCCCTCGAGGCACTGAACCGAGGTGAGATGTGCAAAGGCCGACACATAAAGTTCAGTCATTGTGGGTGACTGGTCCAGAGTGAGCAGTGTACCAGGGTAAACAGGAAAAACTGCCTTCAGCACCCTCATTGTGGGTGACTGATCCGGACTGATAGATGTACCAGCTAAACAGGAAAACCAGACTTCAGCAACCACATATTAGTGATTGATCCGGAGTGAACAGTGTACTAGGGTAAACAGGATAATCCGCCTTCAGCACCCGCTGAGCATGGGTCCACGAGGTCCATACTCATCTCTCACAAGCCACAATTGTCGCTTACATTTCTGTTCCTGTTTTATGTCGAGTGCACGTCAGGCAATCACCTGACATTGCTGTTGTCGGACTGTAACATATGGGGAAGTGATTCTTACGGGTGCACAGCATGATTTGTTTCCAAGAGATCAGTCAGTATTTACTATTGATTATTATAAATGGTAACTATTAACATAACATGACAGTGAAAAGACTGAATCCTAATGAACGGACTATCCAGGATGATCTCTGTTTATATCACCTTGTACACCCTCTCAATCACCATCGCATTCTCCCATTTTTCAGTAGATCCGCTGGTTGTTGTGGTTCTGTTTGCCGAGCTGGGAATTTGTGTTGCAGACGTTTTGTCCCCTGACTAGATGACATCCTCATTGCTTGGGAGCCTCCTGTGAAGCGCTTCAGTCATGTTTCCTCCAGCATTTATAGTGATTTGTATTGACCGCTTCCAGTTGTCAGCAGTGGACAGCTGGAACTGACAACCGGAAGCGGCAGATGCAAATCACTATAAATGCCGGAGGAAACATCACAGAAGCGCTTCACAGGAGGCTCCCAAGCACGGAAGATGTCACCTAGACAGGGGACGAAATGTCTGCAACACAAATTCCCAGCTCGGCAAACAGAACCACAACATCAGTAGATCCCTTCCACACTGTCTCGGTTTTGTTATATTTGCTTGGTTTATTAACACAGACTATTGATCTATGCATTATCTTGCAGTTTCTCATGCGTGAGATCATCTCGCTTTTATGGTAATACACTTGTTCTGGAATGCAGTGGTTAGAACACCGGCCCTATAAACGAAATATTTTATTGAGATACCCCATTCCTGTTTGTCTTTACAGGAATTTGGCGGAGATTATTCAGAAGGACAGGAAGCAGCTGACGTAAGAAATGTATCAGTTTCGTATGATGAGAGAGTTGAGGCAGTATAAACTGCAGAGTGATGAGCAATCAATGGGGAGGAACATGGACAGGGGACGAAACAGATACTTCCTTTCTCTGCAATAACCAAATTATGGTTATGAATGCTGAAATGATTCAAAGTAAGTCAAGTGGGTGAAAAAACATTGTCTGAGCGTTTGCCACTCTCAGCGGAATGTTTCTGTATGTTTCACTCTGTGGGTGAAAATGAGTTTCAGTTCATCAAGGGGCGGGAAAATTTTTGCCATCTCAATCTTCATCCAATTAACTGTGTCGTTTAAGATTAAAACATTAGGAAGAAATCTCATTGAGATGAACAAGGTTAGGATTTTGGATACAGGTTTTCTCGCTGAGCTGGGAGGTCCGTTTCTAGACATTTCGTCACCATACTAGGTAACATCTTCACTGAGCTGAAAATGTGTTGCTGGAAAAGCGCAGCAGGTCAGTCAGCCTCCAAAGAGCAGGGGAATCGATGTTTCTGGCATGAGCCCTTCTTCAGGAATGAGGAATGTGTGCCAAGCAGGCTAAGAAAAAAGGTAGGGAGGAGGGACTTGGGGAGGGGCTTTGAAAATGCGAAACGTGGAAAGAGGTTAAGGGGAGGGTGATAGGCCGGAGTGGGGGTGGGGGCGGAGAGGTCAGGAAGAAGATTGCAGGTTAGGAAGGTGGTGTGACGCATTATGTATGAGAAGTCATGGTGAGAGTGATGCAGTGTATATGAGGCCGGGTCAGGCTGATAGTGATACCTTAAGTTTGATTGGATCATGCTGATCATGACACAGTATGCGTGAAGGGTCAGGCTGATAGTGATGCAGAAAGTGTGATGGGGCCAGTGACTCAGTGCCACTGCAAATGTGAGGTACGCAGTAAGTATGAAGGGTTCAGGCAGGTAGTGACGCGGCAAGTGTGACAGGCTCAGGTTCATAGTGACGCTGTAAGTGTGAGGCTGTCAGGGTGGTAGTGACGCAGCAAGCATGCACCTGTCAAGGTGATAGTGACGCAGTAATTGTGTTGGTTGGCAGGGTGATAGTGATGCAGTAAGGTAAAGAGGTAAGGGTGTTAGTGATGCAATAAGTGTGAGTGGCTTAGGCGGTGAGTGACGCAATTAGTGCGGGACGGTCAGGTTGTTGGTGCCACAGTAGCTATGAGACGGTCACAGTGATAGGAATGCAATAAGTGTGAGGCAGGCAGGGTGATGGCGACGCAGTAAGTATGAGGTGGGCCGGTTGAAAGAGACGCAGTAAAAATGAAGGGCTCTGGAATTTCGTGCTGCAGTGGGTGTGAGGTAGTCAGGGTGAGAGTGACGCAGTAAGTGTGTGGGGGTAGGGCTGATTGTGAAGCATAAGGTTTGAGCAGTCGGGGTTATATTGACACAGTGAGTGTGAGGGTTCAGTTTGATAGCTACACAGTTAGTATGAGATGGTCATGTGGTAATGCGGCAGTATGTGTGAAGGCGTCAGGCTGATATTGATGTAGCAACTGTGAGATAACAGGCTAATAGTGATGCATTAAGTGCGAGGGAGTCAGGGTGATAGTGACGTCGTAAGTGTGAATTGGTCAGAGTGATATTGGCACTGTAAGCGTGACACTGTCAGGGTGATAGTGACGCAGTAACTATGAGGGGTTCAGGATGAAACCCACACAGATATGTGAGAGGGTCAGTGTGATAGTGATACAGTAAGTTTGAGGGATCAGGCTGATAGTGACGCAGTAAGTGTGAGGGGAGTCCTGGTGATTGTGACGCAGTGTGAGTGGTCAGGATGATAGTGACGCAGCATGTATGATGGGATGAGGGTGATAGTGATGCTGTAAGTGTCGGGGGCAGGTTGACAGTGATGCAGTACGTTTCATAAGGTATGGTTGATAGTGACGCAGTGTGAGGGGAAAGAGAGTGATAGTGACGCATTTAGGTTAAGGGGGTAAGGGTGATAGTGATGCAATAAGTGTGAGCAGCTTAGGCTGAGAGTGACCCAGTTAGTATGAGGCGGTCAGGTTGATGGTGACACAGTAGATGTGAGAGGATCACAGTGATAAAGATGCAGTATGGGTGAGGCAGGCAGGGCGATGGTGACGCAGTACGTATGCGATGGGCCAGTTGAAAGAGACGCAGTAAGAATGAAGGGGTCAGGAATGTAGTGACACAGTAGGTGTGAGGTGATCAGGGTGAGAGTGACGTAGTAAGTGTGTGGGGGTCAGGCTGATCGTGATGCATGAGGTTTGATGGGTCGGGGTTATATTGACGCAGTAAGTGTGAGGGTTCAGGCTGATAGCTACACAGTTAGTGTGAGAGGGTCAGTGTGATAGTGCCGCAGTATGTGTGAAGATGTCAGGCTGACATTTATGCACAATGTATGATGGGATCAGAGTGATAGTGATGCAGTAAGTGTAGGGGTCAGGGTGACAGTGATGCAGTAAGTTTGAGAAGGTATGGGTGGTAGTGGCGCAGTAAATGTGAGGTGTCTGGCTGATAGTGACACTGTCATTGCGAGAGGTTAGTGTGATAGTGATGCAGTAGGTGTGGGGTGGTCAGCGTGATAGTAACCCATTGAATTTGAAAGGGTGAGGGGAGCAGTGATGCAGAATGTGTGAGGGTACGAGGGTGATAATGATGCAGTAAGTTTGAGGGGGTCAGGCTGACAGTGATGCAGTAAGTGTGAGAGAACAGGCTGATAGTGATGCAGTAAGCGTGAGGGGCTGAGGGTGATAGTGAAGCAGTACGTTTGAGGGGGGTCAGGCTGATAGTGATGCAGTAAGTGTGAGAGAACAGGCTGATAGTGATGCAGTAAGTGACAGGGAGTCAGTGTGACAGTGACGTGGTAAATGTGAGGTGGTCAGGGGGTAATCATGCAGTAAATGTAGGTGGGTCAGGCTGATAGGGGCACAGTAAGTGTGACACTGTCTGGTGATAGTGATGCAGGAAATGTGAGGAGTCAGTCTGTTCCTGACGCAGAAAATGTGGGTGGTGCAAGCTGATGGTGGCGCAGTAATTTTGAGGTGTCAAGATGATAGTGAATTGGTAAGAGTGAGCGGGTCAAGATGATATGTCTCAGTGAGTGTGAGGGGGTGAGGGTGGCAGTATGCAGTAAGTGTGAGGGAGTCAGGCTGATAATGACGCAGTAATTGTGAGGTGAACAGGGTGAACAGTAAGTGTATGGGGTTCAGTGTGGTAGTGACTTAGAAAGCGTAAGCTGTTCTGCTGATAGTGACACAGTAAGTGAGAGGAATTCAAGCTGATAGTGACATAAAAAGTTTTAGGGGGTTCGGCTGATAGTGATGTAGTAAGTGTGGGGGGGTGGTCAGGCTGGTAGTGGGATGCGGTACAGAGATGCGGTAGGTGTGAGGGGGTCAAGGTGACCGTGACACTGTAAGTGTGAGGGGTCGTGCTGACAGTCACACAGTAAGTGTGAGAGGTCAGGCTGAGAGTGACACAGTAAGTTTGAGGGGGCAGTCTGTTAGTAACGCAGTAAGTGTGAATGGATCAACGTGATAGTGACGCAGATCGTGTGAGGTTATCAAGCTGATAGTGATGCAGTAAGTGTCTTGGGGTCAGGGTGGCAGTGACGCAGTAATTGTGAGGGGATAGGGTGGTTGTGACACAGTAAGTGTGAGGGAGTCAGGCTGATATTGACGCAGCCAGTGTGAGGAGTCAGGCTGAGAGAGACGTGGTAAGTTGGAAGAGTCAGGCTGATAGTGATGCAGTATGTGTGAGGCGGTCAGGGTGATTGCGATGCAATAAGTGTGAGCATGTCAGGCTGATAGTGACGCAGTATGTATGAAGATTTCAGGTTGATAGTGACACCGTATGTGTATGGGGGCAGCAGGATAGTGACACAGTAAGTGTGAGGGGTTCAGTGTGTTAGTGTCGCAGTAAGAGGGAAAGGGTTGGGCTGATAGTGACGCACGAAGTGTGAGCGATCACGGTGATAGTAATGCACTAATTCTGAGGTGTCAAGCTGATAGTGATGCAATATTTGTGACTCAGTATGTGTGAGCAGGTAAAGCTGATAGTGATGTATTAATTTTGAGGTTGTCTGGCTGATAGTGATGCAAATAGTGTGAGGGGACAGGCTGATAGTGATGCAGTAAGTGTGAGGCGGGCAAGGTGATGGTGATGCAGTGTGAGGGGTACAGGCTGACAGGTGGTCAGCCTGATAATGATGCATTGCCTGTGTGGGGAGTCAGGCTAATCGAGACACAGTAAGTAAGTGGGGGTCAGGCTGATAGTGAAACGGTAAGTGTGAGAATTTCACGCTGAATAAGATGCATTAAGTGTGAGGTGGTCTAGTTGATAATGACGCTCTAATGTGAGGTGGTCAGGCTGATAATGACACAGTAAGTCTGAAGGGTCTGGGTGAAACTGATCCAGTAAGCGTGAGGGGTTGCATCTGATTGTGATGCGTGTAAGTATGTGTGGGGCAGGCTGATAGTGACGTAGTATGTATTAAGGGATCCGAGTGATCGTGACACAGTAAGTGTGAGTGGGGTCAGTGTTTTAGTGACTCAGTAAGTGTGAGTAGGTCAAGCTGATAGTGATGTATTAATTTTGAGGGTGTCAGGCTGATAGTGATGCAAAAAGTGTGAGGGGACTGGCTGATAGTGATGCAGTAAATGTGAGCTTGGCAGGGCGATGGTGACACAGTAAGTGTGATAGATTCAGGGTGATAGAGTCGCAGTATGTGCCACTTGGTCAGAAATATAATGACGTAGTAAGTGTGTGGGGGTCAGGCTAATAGTGACGAGGTAGGTGTGAGGTTTTCAGGCTGAATGTGGTGCAGTAAGTGTGCGGGCGTCAGGCAGATAGTGGCAGAGTAACTGTGAGGGGTCAGGCTGATAGTGACACAGTAAGTGTGTAGGGGTCAGGCTGATCGGGTCGCAGTAAGTGCAAGGTGTCACCGTGATATTGACGCAGTAATTGTGTGGGAACAGATTGTGATGCAGTGAGTGTGATGGTGTCAGGGTGATAGAAAAGCAGTAAGTGTGAGTAGGGTCGGATGTTTAGTTACCCAGTAAGTATGAGGAAGTCAAGCTGATAGTGACATATTAATTTTGATGGTGTCAGGTTGATAGTGGTGCACTAAGTGTTGGGAGTCAGGGTGATAGTGACACAGTAAGTGTGAGGCAGGCAGGGTGTTGGTGATGCAGTAAGTGTGATGGTGTCATGATTATAGAGACGCAGTAATTGTGAGGGGGTCAGGAAGATAGTGATGCAGTAGCTGTGAGGGGTCAGGTTGATAATGATGGAGTAAGTATGAGGGATCAGGGTGATAGTGATGCAGTAAGTGTGAGCGTTCAGGATGATTGTGACGCAATAATTGTGAGGAGCTCAGGGTGATAGTGACGCTGTAAGTGTGAGGGGTCAGGCTGATAGTGATGCAGTGAGTTTAAGTGGGTCAGGCTGATAGTGATGCAGTAAGTGTGAGTTGGTCAGGGTGATAGTGATGAAGTATGTGTGAGGGGGTCAAGATGTAGGTAACACAGTATGTGTGGGGGGTAAATCTGAGAGGGATCAGCGTGATAGCGATTCAGTTAGCTTGAGGGGTCAGAGTGATAAAGATGCAATGCAGGTAGGAGGTTAGTGTGATAGTGACGCAGTATGTGTGAAGGTTTCAAGGTAACTGTGAAGCAGTAAGTGCGAGGGGGTCAGGCTGAATGAGACACAATAAGTGCGAGGGGTGAGCGTGATAGTGACGCTGTAAGTGTGAGCGGGTCAGGCTAATAGTGACACAAAAAGTGTGAATGTGTCGGGGTTATAGGGATGCTGTACATGTGAGAGGGTCAGGTTGATAGTGACGCAGTATGTATTAGGGTGTCAGAGTGATATTGAAACAGTCAGTTTGAGAGGGTCAGAGTGAGAATGCCATAGTGTGAGGGTTTCAGGCTGACAGTGACACAGTAAGTAAGTGTGGTCAGGCTGATAGTGCCGCAGTAAGTGTGAGATGTTCAGGATGAATAAGACTCATCAAGGGTTATGCAAGCACGTCGATACTGACACAGTAAAGTGATGTGGTCAGGCAGATAATGACACAGTAAGTCTGAGGAGTCTGCATGATACTGATCCGGTAAGTTTCAGACTTATAGTGATGAATGTAATTTTGAGGGGGTAAGTCTAATGGTGCTGCAGTATGTGCTCTGGGTGCCGGGTGACAGTGATGCAGTAAGAGTGAGGGGTTCAGTGTGGCAATGACGCAGTTTGAAGGGTTCAGGATGATAGATAATCAGTACCTGCGTGGTGGTCAGGCTGATAGTGACGCAGTACATATGTGGGGGTCAGTCTGATAGTGATGCAGCAAGTGTGTGGGGTGTCAGGCAGATTGTGATGAGGTAAGTGTGAGGTGTTCTGGATGAATAAGATGCAGTATGTGTGCGGGCGTCAGCTGGATAGTGACAGACTGACTGTGAGGGGTTCAGGCTGGTAGTGACTCAGTATATGAGGATTTCAGGGTGATAGTGACACAGTTAGTGGGATGGGTTGACAATGATAGTGACGAAGTAATTATGTGAGGGCAGGCTGATCGTGATGCTGTAATTGTTTCAGGACAGAGTCATTGTGACATATTGAATGTGAGAGTGTCAGGGTGATGGTAATGCAATAAATGTGAGGCGGTCAGGTTGTTAGTGACACACTAAGTGCGAAGCGGTTTCAGTGATCTTGATGCAGTAAGTATGAGTGGGGTCAGTACTTTAGTGACTCAGTACATGTGAAGATGTCAGGATAAAGTGACGCAGTAAGTGTGAGGGTGTCAGGTTGATCGTGACACTGTAAGTGTTAGTGGTCAGGGTAATAGTAACGTGGCAATTGTGAGGAGGTTCGTCGGTTAGTGATGCACTACTTGTGAGGTGGTCAGGCTGATAGCTGCATTTGTGAGTTTGTTAGGCTAATACTGACTCAGTAAGTGTGAGGGGCCAGGTTAACATTGACGGAGTTGTTGTGGGGCAGGGGTTAGTGATGCAGTAAGTGTGAGAGTGTCATGGTGACAGTGAGTGTGACTGGGTCAGGCTGAAGGTGACGCATTAATTTGAGTGGACAGGTTGATGCTGACGAAGTAAGAGTGAGGCAGTCAGTCTGATATTGACGCATTCCGTGTGAGTGGGTCAGGCTGAGAGTGACACGGTAAGTGTGAGGGGGTGATGGTGACAGTGACGTAGTAAGACTGAAGTGGTCAGGTGGATAGTAACGCCGTAAGTGTGAAGGTATCAGGCTGATCGTGAAACAGAAAGTGTGAATGGCTCAGGGTGATTGGGATGCTGTACGTGTGAGTTGTCAGGCTGATAGTGACGCAGTAAGTGTGAGTTGGTCAGATTGATAGTGATGCAGTATGTGTTAGGGTGTCAGAGTGATAGTGACACAGTAAATAGGAGAGGGTCAGAGTGATAATGACGCAGTGTGAGGGTTTCAGGCTGACAGTGATACAGTGAGTAAGTATGGTCAGACGCGGTAAGTGTGAGATGTTCAGGCTGAATATGACACATTTAGTTTTATGCAGTCACATCGATACTGACGCAGTAATGTGACGTGTGTCATGAAGATAATGACACAGTAAGTCAGCATGATACTGATCCGGTAAGTGTGAGGGGTTTCAGACTGATAGTGACACGTGTAAGTTTGAGGGGATAAGGGTGGTAGTGATGCAGTATGTGTTGGGGGGCCGAGTGATAGTGATGCAGTAAGAGTGAGAGGGTTAGGGTGGTAATGACGCAGTGTGAAGGGTTCAGGATGACAGTTAAGCAGTACCTGTGTGGTGGTCAGGCTGATAGTGATGCAGTACATATGTGGGGGTCAGTCTAATGTGACACAGCAAATGTGTGGGGTGTCAGGCTGACAGTGATGAGGTAAGTGTGAGGTGTACTGGATGAATAAGATGCAGTATGTGTGCGGGCGTCAGGTGGATAGTGACTGTGTGGGGTTCAGACTGATAGTGACTCAGTATGTATGAAGGTTTCAGGGTGATAGTGACGCAGTAAGTGGGATGGGTTGACGATGATAATGACGCAGTAATTGTGTGAGGTCAGGCTGATAGTGAGGCCGTAGTTGTTTCAGGACTGAGTCATTGTGACGTAGTGAATGTGAGAGTGTTAGTGTGATGGTAATGCAGTAAATGTGAGGTGGTCAGTGTGATAGTGACACAGTAAGTGCAAAATGATCTTGGTGATCTTGAAACAGTAAATATGAATGGAGTCAGTATTTTAGTGACTCATTGAGTGTGAAGACGTCAGGCTAATAGTGACGCAGTAAGTGTGAGGGTGTCAGGTTGATCGTGACACTGCAAGTACTAGTGGTCAGAGTTATAGTGATGTGGTAATTGTGAGGAGCTTCGTCTTTTAGTGACGCAGTACTCATGAGGTGATCAGGCTGACAGTTGTTGTTGTGAGTTTGTTTGGCTAATACTGACGCAGAACTGAACAATGTGTTCTTCAGGCTTATGCCCGAAACATCGATTCTCCTGCTCCTTGGATGCTGCCGGACCTGCAGTGCTTTTCTAGCAACACATTTTTCAGCTCTGATCTCCAGCATCTGCTGCCCCCACTTTCTCCTAATACTGATGCAGTAAGTGTGAGGGGCCAGGCTAATATTGACGCAGTTGGATTGGGTCAGGGATATGTGATGCAGTAAGTGTGAGAGTGTCAGTGTGACAGTGATGCAGTAAGCGTGACTGAGTCAGGCTGATAGTGACGCAGTAACTTTGAGTGGTCAGGTTGATACTGACGAAGTAAGTGTGAGATGGTCAGGCTGATAGTGACACAGTAAGTGTGAGTGGGTCAGGGTTATTCTGATGCAGTAAGTGTTAGGGGTTCAGGCTGTCGTGATGCAGTTTGTGGAATGGGTTGACAGTGATATAGAAGCAATAATTGCAAGTGGCTCAGGCTGATTGTGACACAGTAATTGGGAGCTGGTCAGGTTGAAGGTGACGCAGTAACCGTGAGGGACGATGCTAATAGTGATGGGCAATTTTTGAAGAAGTAGGCTGATAGTGATGCAGTCAGTATGAGGCGGGCATAATGATAGTGATGTAATAAATGTGAGAGGATCAGTGCGATCATGACACAGTTAGTGTGAGGGGATCAGTGTGATGGTGTCGCAGTAGGTGTGTGGGTGTCAGGATGATGTTGATGCATTAAGTGTGGGGTGTCAGGGTGATAGTGAAGCAGATCGTGTGAGGTGGCCCAGCTGATAGTGATGCAGTATGTATGCGGGGCTCAGGGTGGCAGTGACGCAGTAAGTGTTAGTGGATAGGGTGGTTGTGATGCAGTAAGTGTGAGGGGGTCAGGTTGATATTGACACAGCGAGTGTGAGGAGTAAGGCTTATAAAGACGTGGTAAATGCGAAGGGGTCAGGCTGATAGAGATGCCGTATGTGTGAGGGGTCAGAGTGATAGTAATGCAATACGTGTGAGGCAGTCAGGGTGATAATGATGCAATAAGTGTGAGGGTGTCAGCCTGATAGTGATGCAGTACGTATGAAGGTTTCAGGCTGATAGTGACCCAGTATGTGTGGGGGGGGGGGCAGCATGACAGTGACACAGTAAGTGGGGTGGTATTAGGGTGATAGTGACGCAGCAAATGTCAGTGTGTCAGGTTAATAGTTATGCAGTAAATATGGGGGATCAGGCTGATAGTGACACAGTAAGTGTGAGGGGTTGAGTGTGTTAGTGTCGCAGTAAGAGGGAAAGGGTCAGGCTGATAGTGACGCACGAATTTTGAGTGGTCACGGTGATAGTGATGCACTAATTGTGTGGGGTCAGGCTGATAGTAATGCAGTATTTGTGAGGCGGTTATGCTGACATTTGTGCAGTAAGTGCGAAGTCACCAGAGTGATCAGGGTGGCAATGAAACTGTAAGTGTAAGCGAGTCAGGCTCATTGTGATGCAGTAAGTGGGAGGGGTTAAAGCTCGGAGCGAAACAGTAAAAGTGAGGGGTCAGGGTGATATTGTCACATTAAGTATGAGGGGGTGAGGTGATAGTGACACAGTAAGTTTAGGGGTTCAAGCTGATAGTGACACAGTAAGTGTGAGGTGTTCATGGTGATTGTGGTGCAGTAAGTGTGAGGATGCCAGGCTGAGAGAGATGCAGTAAGTGTGAGGTGTCAGGGTGATGAGATGAACTGCGATGATTTCAGAGTTACAATGACTCAATAAGTGTGAAGTGTTCAGAGTGAAACTGACACAGTAAGTGTGAGGGGTCAGGGTGATAGTGAAGAAGTATATTTGAGGGTTCAGGCTGATAGTGAAGCAGTAAAATTGAGTTGGTCATGCTGATAGTGGCGCAGTGAATGTGTGCCGATCAGGGTGATAGTGATGTAGCAGGTGTGAGGGGGTCATGATGATATTGATACATTAAGTGTGGGGGTGTCAGGGCGATACTGATGCAGTAAGTGTGATGGTGTCAGGCTGATATTGTCGCAGTATCTGAGAGGATTTAAGGATGATAGTGACTCATTACACGGGATGGGATGACAGTGATGTTGAAGCAGTAATTGCAAAGGGGTCAGGCTGATAGTGACACAGTCATTGGGTTAGGACAAGATGATAGTGACTCAGGAAGTATGAGGAGGTCAGGGTGATAATGATGCAGTAAGTGTGAGATGATCAGTGCGACCATGATGCAGTTAGTGTGAGGGGATCAGCGTGATCGTGTCGCAGTGTGTTTATGTCAGGGTGATGGTGATGCAGTAAGTGTGCGGGGGACACATTGATAGTGACGTACTATGTGTGAGGGTGTCAATGTGTGCTAGTGCCGTAGTAAGTGACACGTGGTCATGCTGATATTGATGCAATAATTGGGAGAGTCAGGTTGATCATGACGCATTTACTGTGAGGGATCACACTAATAGTGACGCACAATTTGTGAAGAAACAGGCTGATAATGACACAGTAAATATTGGGGTTAGGGTGATAGTGATGCAGAAATTGTGAGGTCGTCAAGCTGATACTGATGCAGTAAGTGTCCAGGGGTCAGGGTGGCAGTGACGCAGTGAGTGTGAGGGGTTAGGGCGATTGTGATGCAGTGAGTGTGAGAGGGTCAGGTTATATTAACGCAGTGAGTGTGAGGGGTCAGAGTGATAGTGACGCAGTAAATGTGAGGCAGTCAGGGTGATAGCGACACAGTAAGTGTGAGGGTGTCAGGCTGATTGTGACACAGTATGTGTGTGGGGGTTACCGTGACATGGCACAGTAATTGGGAGGGGAACAGTCTAATAGTGTCACTTTTCATGTGAGGGGGTCAGGGTGATCGTGACGCATTAAGTGTGAGGGGGTCAGGGCGATACTGACACAGTAAGTGTGAGGGGGGTCAGGCTGATAGTGTTGCAGTACGTGTGAGGGTTTACGGATGATATTGACTCAGTACATGGGTTGGGGTGACAGTGATATTGAAGCAGTAATTATAAGGTGGACAGGCTGGTGGTGAAGCAGCAATTGGATGGCACAAGGTAATAATGACGCAATAAGTATGAGGTGGTCAGGCTGATAGTGAAACGTTAAGTGTGAGAATTTCATGCTGAATACGATGCATAAAATGTGAAGCAGTCAAGTCGTTAGTGATGTTGTAATGTGATGTTGTCAGGCTGATAATGACACAGTATGTCCAAGGGGTCTGGGTGATACTGCTCTGGTAAGCGTGAGGGTTTCCGTCTGATTGTGACGCCTGGAAGTATGCGTGGGTCAGGCTGATAGTGACGCAGTATGTCTTAGGGGGTCCGAGTGATAGTGACACAGTAAGTGTTAGGGGGTCAGGGTGATAGTGACGCAGTGTGAGGGTTTCAGGCTGATAGTGATGCAGTACCTGTGTGGTGGTCAGGCTGAATAAGACGCAGTAAATGTGTGGGCATCAGGCGGATAGTGGCGGAGTAACTGTGAGGGGTTCAGGCTGATAGCGTTTTGTGTGAGGGTGTCAGTGATGCAGTATTTGGGATTGGTTGACGATGATAGTGATGCAGTAAGTGGAAGGGGTCAGCCTGATAGTGACGCAGTACTTGTGTGGGGATAGAGTGATTGTGACGCAGATAGTTTGAGGGAGTCAGGTTGATAGTAACACAGTAAGTGTGAGGCGTCAGGGTGATAGTGACACTTAGTGTGAGTGGGTCAAGCTGATAGTGATATATTAATTTTGAGGGTGTCAGGCTGATAGTGATGCAAAAAGTGTGAGACGTTCCAGGTGATGGTGATACAGGATATGTGATAGGTTCAGGGTGATAGAGACACAGTATGTGTGACTGGGTCAGGAAGATAATGATGCAGTTAGTGTGAGGGGTTCAGGGCGATAATGATGTAGGATGTGTGACGGATCAAGGTGGTAGTGACGCAGTAATTGTGTGGGGACAGATTGTGACGCAGTGCGTGTGAGGGTATCAGGCTGATATTGACACAGAAAATGTGAAGGGGCCAGGGTGACAGGGATGCTGTACGTGTGAGTTGTCAGGGTGATAGTGATTCAGTAAGTGCGAGGGGATCAGGCTGATGATAACAAAGTAAGTTTGAGGGGTCAGGGTAATACTGATGTGTAAAGTGTGAGGGGGTCATGCTGATTGTGACATGGTAAGTGTGAGAGGGTCAGGCAGATACTGACGCAGTATGTGTTAGGGTGTCAGAGTGATAGTGACACAGTAAGTGGGAGAGGGTCAGCGTGATAATGACATCGTGTGAGGGTTTCAGGCTGACAGTGACACATGAAGTAAGTGCGGTCAGGCTGATTGTGTAGCGGTAAGTGTGAAATGTTCAGGTTGAATAAGACACATTAAGTGTTATGGAGGCACGTCGATACTGACGCAGTAATGTGATGTGGTCAGGCAGATAATGACACAGTAAGTCTGAGGGGTCAGCGTGATACTGATCCGATAAGTGTGAGGGGTTTCAGACTGATAGTGATGCGTGCAAGTTTGAGGGGGTAAGGCTGATAGTGATGCAGTAGGTGTGAGGGGGTCCAAGTGATAGAGATGCAGCAAGAGTGAGGGGGTCAGGCCGGTAGTGACAGAATGTGAAAGGATCAGGATGACAGTTACGCAGTACATGTGTAGTTGTCAGACTGATAGTGATGCAGTCCATATGTGGGGGTCAGACTGATCGTGATGCAATAATTCTGTGTGGGGGGGTCAGGCTGATAGTGACGAGATAAGTGTGAGCGGTCAGGGTGATAGAGACATGGTAATTGTGAGGAAGTTCATCTGTAGTGACATCGTATTGGTGAGGTGGTCAGGCTGATATTTGCTTAGCAAGAGTGAGTGTGTTTGGCTAATACTGACGCAGTAAGTGTGCGGGGCCAGGCTGATATTGACTCAGTTGAATGGGGTCAGGGTGAAAATGACGCAGTAATTGTAACTGGGTCAGGCTGATAGTGATACAGTAACTTTGAGTGGTCAGGTTGATACTTATGAAGTAAGTGTGATGAGGTCAGGCTGACAGTTACAGAGTAAATGTGAACGGAAGGGTGATTCTGACGCAGTAAGTGTGCGGGGGGGGGGGGCAGTGTGATAATAATGCAGTATGTGTGAGAGGGTCAAGGGGATTATGATGGAGTAAATGTGAGGTGCTCAGGGCGATATTGACGCAGTACGTGTGAGGGGTCCAGACTGATAGTGATGCAGTATGTGTGAGGGTATATGGATGATAGTGATGCACTATGTGGGATGGGGTGACCGTTACATTGAAGCAGTAATTGCATGGGGCTCTGGCTGATTGTGCTGCAGTCATTGGGAGAGGACAGGCTGATGGTGACGCAGTAATATGAGGGGTTCAGCGTGATCGTGATGTAGCAAGTGTGAGACGATTAGTTCGAGCATAACGCCATTAGTATGAGGGAGTCAGCGTGGTCTTGTTGCAGTAAGTGTGAGGGGGACAGGGTAATAGTGACACAATAAGTGTCAAGTTGTCAGTGTACCAGTGACAAAGTAAGTGAGAGGTGTTAAGTCTGATAGTGACACAGTAAGTGGGAGAGGGTCAGGTTGATGGTGACGCAGTGTGAGGGGTCAGGCTAATAGGTACAGATAAATGTTGAGGAGACAGGCTGATAGTGACGCCGTAAGCGTGGGGGTCAAGGTGATAGTGACACAGTAAGTGTCTGGGATTCAGGCTGATATTGATGCAGTGATTGTGAGGGGACAGGCTGACAGTGACGCAGTAAGTGGGAGATGCTCAGACTGATAGTGACACAGGAAGTGTGAGTGGTCAGGGTGATAGTGATGCACTATCTGTGAGAGGGACATGACACCTTCACACTGATAGTGACACAGTACGTGTGAGAAGTTAAGCGTGATGGTAACACAGTAAGTGGGTTCGGGTCAGGTTGATATTGTTGCAGTATGCATGAGAGGGTCAGCGTGATAGTAACACAGGAAATGGGGTGGGGTCAGGGTGATAGTGACGCAGCAAGTGTAAGTGTGTCAGGCTTATACTGAGGCATAAATTGAGTGGGGACTGGGTGATAGTGACACAGTAACTGTGGGGTCAGGCTGTTAGTAATACAGCAGGTGTGAGGGGTCACAGTGATAGTGTTGCAGTAAATGTGAGGGGATGTGTGTTAATGACGCAGTAAGTGTGAGGGGGTCAAGCTGATAGTGACACATGAAGTGTCGGGGGTCACAGTAATGGTGTCACAGTAAGTGTGAGGGGTTCAGTGTGTTATTGACACAGTAAGTAGGAGATGGTCAGGCTGACAGTGACACATCAAGTGTGAATGGTCAGGGTGATAGCGACACAATAACTGTGAAGGCATCAAGGTTCTAGTGACACAGTGCGTGTGTGGGGGTTAGCGTGATAGTGACACAGTAAGTGAGGTGGGGTCAGGGTGATAGTGATGCAGCAAGTGTAAGGGGGTCAAGCTGATAGCGATGCAGTAACTGAGGGCATACTGGGTGATAGTGATGCAGTAAGCTTCAATGTATCAGGGTGATAGTTATGCAGTAAGTGTGTGGGGTCAGGCTGCAAGCGACACAGTCAGTGTGAGGTGTTCACAGAGGTAGTGTCGCAATAAGTGTGGGGGGTTCACTCTGTTAGTGTCGCAGTAAGAGGGCAAGTGTCAGGCTGATAGTGAAGCACGAAGTGGGAGTTGTCACGGTCGTATTTGTGAGAGGGTCAGGCTGATTTGTGTGCAGTAAGTGTGATGTCTTCAGGGTGATAGTGATGCCGTGAGTGTGAGGGTGACAGGAAGACAGTGACACAGTAATTGTGAGGGAGTCAGGGTGGCAGTGAAACTGTAAGTGTAAGCAGGTCAGGCTCATTGTGATGCAGAAAGTGTGAGCGGTTAAGGCTGATAGCGACGCACTAATAATGACGAGGTCAGGGTGGCAGTGACACTGTAAGTGTAAGCGGGTCAGGCTCATTGTGACGCAGTAAATACGATGGGTTAAGGCTGATAGCGTCGCAGTAAGAGTGAGGGGCCAGAGTGATTTTGTCGCCATAAATGTGAGTGGTCAGGCTGATAGTGATGCCGTTAGTGTGAGGTGGTAAGGGAGATACTGATGCAGTATTTCTGAGGGATGAGGTTGGTAGTGACGCAGTAATTATAGGGGGTCACGCTGATAGTGACACAATGAGTATGGGGGGTTCATGGTGGTTGTGATGCAATAAGTGTGAAGATGTCAGGCTGATGGAGAGGCAGTATGTGTGAGGGGTCAGGGTGATGAGATGCAGTGCGATGGTGACAGAGTGACAATGACACAGTAAATATGAGGGGTTCAGGGTGGCACTGACACTGTAAGTGTGAGGATTCAGGGTTATAGTGATGCAGTATATTTGAGGGGGCATGCTAATAGTCATGCAGTAAAATTCATGTAGTAAGGATGAAAGTGACGCAGTAAGTGTGAGTGGGTCAGGGCGATATTAATGCAGTAAGTGTATGGCTCAGGCAGACAGTGACGCAGTAAGTGTGGGGGTCAGGGTGATAGTTACGCAGCAGGTGTGGGGGGTCAGCGTGATACTGACGTAGTATGGGTGAGGGGGTCAGTCTAGTAGTGACGCAGTATGTGGAAGGGAATCAGGGTGAGAGTGATGCGCTAAGTGTGAGGGGCTCAGGGCGATAATGACTCAGAAAGTGTGAAGGGGTCAGGCTATTATTGTCGCAATATGTTTAAGGATGATAATGACTCAGTACGTAGGTTGGGGTGACAGTGATATTGAAGCAGTAATTGTAAGGGGGTCAGGCTGATAATGACGCAGTAATTGGGTGGGGCCAGGATGACAGTGACACAGTAAGTGTGATGTGGTCAGGGTGATAATGATGCAGTAAGTGTGAGTGGATCAGTGCGATCATGACGCCGTTAGTGTGAGGGGGTCAGTGTGGTCGAGTCGCAGTAAGTGTGAGGGCGTCAGTGTGATGGTGACGCAGTAAGTGTGAGGGGGATACGGTGATAGTGATGCAGTAAGTGTCAGGATGTCAGTGTGTTAGTGACAAACTATGTGGGAGGTGTTCAGACTGATAGTGATGCAGTAAGTGGGAGAGTGTCAGGTTGATGGTGACGCAGTGTGAGTGATCACGCTAATAGTGACAGACAATTTGTGAGGATGCAGTTTGATAATGACGCAGTAAGTGAGGGGTTCAGGGTGATAGTGACACAAATCATGTGAGGCGGTCAAGCTGATATTGATGCAGTAAGTGCGTGGTGGCCAGGGTGGCAGTGACGCAGTAAGTGTAATGGGTTAGGGTGGTGGGACGCAGTAAGTGTGAAAGGGTCAGGTTTATATTGATGCAGTATGTGTGAAGGGTCAGAGTAAAAGTGACACAGTAAGTGTGAGGCGGTCAATGTGATAGTGACTCAGTACGTGTGAGGGGACAGGCTGGCAGTGATTCAGTACGTGTATGGGTGTCAGCCTGATAGAGGATAGTAAGAGTTTTGGAGTCAGGGTGATAGTGACGCAGTAAGTGTGAGGGGGTAGTGGTGATAGTGAAAAATAAGTGTAAGGTGTTCAGTGTGAGTGTGATGCACTAAGTGGGAGGATGTCAGGCTGATATTGACGCAGTAAGTGTAAGGGTGATACTGAGACTGACAGTATCTGTGAGGGGCAAGCGTGTTAGTGATGCAGTAAGTGTGAGGGTTTCAGGCTGATAGACATGCAGTAATTGGGTGGGGACAGGGTGATAGTGATGCAGTAAGGGTGCGTGGGTCAGGGTGATAGAGATGCAATATGTGTGAGGGGGCCAGGGTGATAATGATGCAGTAAGTGTAAGACGATCAGAGTGATCATGATGGCGTTAGTGTGAGGGGGTCAGTGTGGTCTTGTCGCAGTACGTGAGGGCATCAGGGTGATGGTGACGCAGTGAGTGTGAGGGAGACATGGTGATAGTGACGCAGTAAGTGTCAGGGTGTCAATGTGTTCGTGACATAATAACAGAGAGGTGTTCACACTCATAATGATGCGATAAGTTTTAGAGGGTCAGGTTGATGATGACACAGTGTGAGGGATCACACTAATAGTGACAGACAATTTGTGAGGAGGTAGGCTGGTAATGACGCAGTAAATGTGGGGGTCAGAGTAATAGTGATGCAGATCATGTGAGGGGATCAGGCTGATAGTGTCGCAGTAAGTGCGAAATGGTCAAGCTGATAATGACACATGAAGTGCGAGTAGTCAGGGTCACAGTGCCGTACTAACTCTGAGGGGGTCAGGCTGATAATAACACTTTATTTGTGAGGGGAGTCAGGCTGATAGCTGAGCAGTAAGTGTGATGTTGTCAGTGTGATAGTGACGTAGTAAGTGTGAGGTTGACAGGGTGATAGTGACGCAGTAAGTGTGAGGCGGTCATGATGGTAGTGACACATCAAGTGTCAGAGATACAGGGTGATAGTGATGCA
The DNA here is from genome assembly GCF_047496795.1 of Chiloscyllium punctatum. NCBI lineage: Eukaryota > Metazoa > Chordata > Chondrichthyes > Orectolobiformes > Hemiscylliidae > Chiloscyllium > Chiloscyllium punctatum. Next base: position 82,571,087 of record NC_092764.1, read on the forward strand.
GAAAGTGTGAGGTCTTCAGGCTCATTGTGACGCAGTAAGTGTGAGGATGTCAGGCTGATAGAAATGCAATAAGTGCGAGGTGAAAGGACTGGTAAGACGCAGTAATGATGTCAGAGTTACAACGTCGCAGTAAGTGTGAAGGGTTCAAAGTCACAGTGACACAGTAAGTTTGAACGTGTCCGGATAACACTGACACAGTAAGTGTGAGGGGTCAGGGTGATATGACACTGTGCATTTGAGGGTTACAGACTAATAGTGAAGCAGTAAGTGTGAGTGAGTCATAGTATTAGTGATGCCGCTGTGTGAGGGGGTCAGGCTGATAACGCACTGTAAGTCTATGGTGGAAGGCTGATAGTGATGCAATAAGCTTGAGGTGGTCGGATTGATAGTGACGTGGTAAGTGTGAGGGTGCCAGGCTGATACTGACACAGTCAATTTGAGGAGGCAGGGTGATATGAATGCAGAACGTGTGATGGGGTCGGGGAGATATTGACGCGGTAATTGTGAGTGGGTTCGGATAATAGTCATGCAGTCAGTGTGAGGAGTGAGGCTGAGACTGACACAGAAACTGTGAGGGGAATGGTGTTTGCGATGCAGTATGTGTGAGGGTATCAGGCTGATAGAGACGCAGTAATTGTGAGGGACCAGTGTGCTGTGATGCAGTGTGATGGTGTCAGAATTGCAAATACGCAGTAGGTGTGAAGGGTTCAGGGTGACAGTGACGCAGCAAGTTTGAGTGGGTCGGGATGACACTGACACAGTATGTGTAAGTGGTTATGGTGATAGTGGTGCCGTTTTGGAAAAGGGTCAGGCTGATTTTGGCACACTAAGTGTGAGAGGTCAGGCTGATAGTGATACAGTAAGGTTAAGGTGGTCAGGCTGATAGTGACGGAGTAAGTGCGATGGTGTCAGACTGATAGTGACACAATAAGTTTAAGGGGCAGAGGGTGATATGAATGCGATATGTGTGAGGGGGTCAGGGAGACATTGACGCAATAAGTGTGAGTGTGTCCGGCTGATAGTCTCAAAGTAGCTGTAAGGGGTTCAGTGTGATAGTGACGCAGTAAGTGTGAGTGTTCAGGGTGATACTGACGCTGTAATTGGGAGGGGCTCATGCGCAGACTAACGCAGGAAGTGTGAGCAGGTCAGGCTGATAGTGACGCACTAAGTGTGAGTAGTCAGTGTGATAGTATTTGTGACGGGCCAGGCTGATAGTGGTGCAGTAAGTTTCATATCATCAGTGCGATAGTGACGCAGTAAGTCTGAGGTAACAGGGTGATAGTGACGAGTAAATGTGAGAGTGTCAGGCTGATGATGACTCAGTAAGTGTGAGGGGGTCAGGGTGGTACTGAGACACTAAGAGTGAGAGTGTCAGACAGATTGTGACACAATTGGTTTTAGAGCTTCAGGATCATAATGGCGCAGTGATTGTAAGCGGTTCAGGGTGATAGTGGCACAGTGTGAGGTGGTCAGGCTCATAGTGATGCAGTAAGTGTGAGTGGTCAAAGCTGATAGTGACGCAGTAAGAGTGAAGGGTCAGGGTGATATTGACGCAGTAACTGTGAGGAATCAGGCTGATAGTTACACAATAAGTGTGAAGGGCGATGGGTGAAATGAGGCAGTAAGTGTGAGGGGTCAGAGTGATGTGACACCTTGTGAGGGTGTAAATGTTGCAATGACGCAATAAGTGTGAAGTATTCAGGGTGACAATCAGGCAGTAAGCTTGAGGGTAACAGAATGACACCCACACAGATGGTTGCAAACATCTGACAAACTCAGTCCATTATGTGGGTTCCGAACATATCTTCTGGGTGACCATAATTCTTAGTCTATGCTTCTTTTCAATTAAAAAAAGATTTTGATAAAAGTCGAACTCTGAAATGCACCACAGAGTCTGAGGTGTAAACAAAACCTGTAAGATCACCCAAAACTGGGTGTAAGCGAGTTCAGGCTTCAGATTACAATTACTGAAATGATGATTGTATCTTTTATAATTGACATTCCAAAATAAAGGTTTCGACTTCCATCGTGGAGACGTGAGGACAGTCTGATCCCAACTACTGCAAGCACATCCATGTCACCAGGAACCAGCCCTGTGTGCAGATACACAAAGAAATTCTGAAGTCTCTTTGTCATTTGTTTAGTCGCTTGTATCTCACTTTAGAAACATAAACAGATCAAGCCGAATCGAGTGAGAGCTGTTCTTTTATAGCACAATCAAAGCGTTTAAGTATTGGTCGAGTCCTACCGGCTCTGGGTTTAAACGATAATGTTTACAAGTCTCGTTGACGTTTTTACTATCCATGATCAACCTTAATCAAGTGCCCACAGAAATAATTACCAACATCTGGAAGAAATTCTTCCAAACATACATGAGAGTTTTCGGTTTGCTTGGTGGAGGATTGCCTCGGGGGTTTTAATTTGAAGATTGCTTGGCCATCTCTATGTTTCCAGGTGCAGGGCTGCCTGACCCTCGGGAAGGATGATATGACGTTGGATAATATGGTGGGGGAAATGGATCGGTTGAAAATCCTGTCACCAACGTGCTGAGAAATCTACATTGGGAAATCCAAGCATAGACTGGGTGATCGCTTCACGGAAAATCTACATTCTGTCCTCAGAAAAGGCCCTGAGCTTCCAGTTACCTGGCACTAGAACACACCACTCTGGTCCCTGGCTAACAATTCTGTCTTAGTCTTGCTGCAGTATTCCAGTGTAGCATAACACAAGTTGGAAGAACAACACCTCATTTTCCGCTCGGGGACCTTTCAGCCCTCTGGACTCAATATGAAATGCAGCAATTTTCAGGTCTGAAGTCTCATACGTCACGGTTCCCAAATCCATACACCAGGCCTTGCTATCGCACAGTCTGCTAATGCACACACCTCATTGCTAGCAGTCCCCATGGACAGCTATGTACCATACTAGATCACTAGTACGTTGTTTGTTTGTCCAACTGTTCGTGCATCTCTTCAGGTTCTATCCCTAACTAACGTTTATACCTTACCTCATGTCCCTCCCCCTTTCCACTCTGTCTTCAGCACATAAACCGACATTTTCTCAGCCACCATTAGTTGTGTTTAAGGGTCAACAGACCAGAAATGTTGATTATGATTTCTCTCTACAGAATCTGCCAGCAACCTCGATGAATATGAATTAGTCGCCAGACACGTGCGACTGAATCATTTAATGGACTATCATTCAATTGTCGGGGACTTTCATTCTCACATTATACTCATAGGGAATTCCGTGTGTGGCTTCAAGTTAATCAACTGTTCTGCTTTTATATTTTTATTTCTGATATTCATTCTTGGTGAAATTGAGGAAATATTCTTGAATGATGGTTGAATTTATGGGACTATATTGGAAAATGGGGATTGAACCCAGTCGATGATATTGTTCGTACCCTCACAGATCCATTATTTCTTGCTGTCTGTGCCCTGGATGCACCCTGTGACATACAGCCTGGATTCATTCTCCCTAGAGATAAGGTTAGAGACGAAGTTATGGAGAATGACGGGAAAGGCCAAGTCAATGAAGTGGAGTTGGTCGGAATTGGGGGCAGACAGAGAGAAGAGGAATTCGAAGGGGAGAGACAGAAGTAGTGAAAGAGAGACAGAACAGGCATTAGGTTTTGAATTCTGTTTTCAGTCATGTTTTAAAATCATTGCAGTACCACCACTTGCCTCAGTCCTGCACAGTAGTGAGAGAGTAGTCATGGGCTTGGAATGCAACCGTACAATGTCTGACCCCACGTCAGAATGTTTCATATTCAAATAACGGTTGGCTCAGGATGCTTAAGGAAAGCTCAGCCTCGCGACTTTTGCATCACAACAGAGTTAGTTCACTGTGGAAGGTTAAAACTAAAAATCTTCTTTCTGGCTGCTTTGGATCACACGGGAAGTTTCACTGTCAGCTCCACATGGGAACAAAGTTTCCAGGATGTTCTGTGCCGGAAATTTGCTAAATGCTTAGTCCACCCAGTGAGAGAATCAAGCATAAACTGTTATTCATGGCGTTTAAGCACACAGCTGCCTCCTTCTTGGCAACTGCTTCGTTTAGTTGGTGACAGCGTGGTCTTAATAACATTATACAGATATTTTATTACTTAATCTGTAGACAGCCAACTTCGTTCTTCACGCGATCAGAAGATTCCAAATCCTCCTGTTACAGAGTGATGGGGAATTCAACTAAAAGAAAGTTTCCAATCATAGTGTCACAGAGTCATCTAAGATGTTCAGCACGGAAAACATCCTTTGATCCAACTCAGCCATGTGGACCAGATAGCCTAGCCTAATGTAATCGCATTTGCCAGTACTTGCCCGATATCTCTCTAAACCCTTCCTATTCATGTATCATGCATTTCAAATGTATCATGCATGTATCATGTATCATGCATTTCAAATATTACGATTGTACCACCCTAAATCTCATCCTCTAGCAGCTCATTCCAAACATGCACCAACCTCTGAAGGCAACGTTTATCTTTTAGGTTCCATTTATACTGTTCCCCTTTCACCATTAACCTATGCCCTCTAAATTTGGATTCCCCCACCACACAGAAAGTACCTTTCCCATTTATCCAATATTATGTCCCTTAATTTATGCCCCTCTTGATTTTATAAACTACTATAATGTCACCCCCTCAGCCTCAGATGTTCCAAGGAAAAAAAACCCAACGTATTCCACATCTCCCTCTAGCTCAAATCGTTTATATCTGGCAACATCCTTGTAAATCTTTTCTGAACAGATACTTCAGTAAAACTTGCCCATGTCTGAATTTAAGAATTCTGGAAGAGTGACACTAAATTAGGGCGGCACGGTGGCACAGTGGTTAGCACTGCTGCCTCACAGCGCCAGAGACCTGGGTTCAATTCCCGCCTCAGGCAACTGACTGTGTGGAGTTTGCATATTCTCCCCGTGTCTGCGTGGGTTTCCTCCGGGTGCTCCGGTTTCCTCCCATAGTCCAAAGATGTGCAGGTCAGGTGAATTGGCCATGCTAAATTGCCCGTAGTGTTAGGTAAGGGGTAGATGAAGGGGTATGGGTGGGTTGCGCTTCGGCGGGGCGGTGTGGACTTGTTGGGCTGAAGGGCCTGTTTCCACACTGTAAGTAATCTAATCTAATCTAAATTGGACAATCATTGCAAGAAACAACTGAAAGGAAGAATTTGTCTCGCACTGCCCTTAATATATGAATTTTGAGCAGGGCAACAGGTCATGGAAGAATTGGTACAGTGTCAAAATTAAATAGGAGAACTGCAGCAGGACAATACTGGATGGGAGAATTTGAGTAGCGAACCCATAATTAAGGTGAGGGAATTCTATCAATTCTTAGAGCTATAAATGGGAAAATTGCTCCCGTGCAGCAAGCAAAATGGGTATGGAGAAGGGTGTTACTGAATCAAAAATTTAGAGTGGGAACCTCTAATTGGGAGAATCAGTAAATGGGAGAATAAGCGTAGCTCAGCAATTAGCATAGAATTTGTTCAGGACATTGGAAAGCTTTCTGCAGGGTCAGAGTGTCTGAAATGTTGGAACATGTTATTATTGGAGGATCAGTACTGACACAGTCTTTTATTATAAGGGATTCAGAATTGAGGGAGGGCCACACGTTCAAACGTCAGTCTTAAGGTCGTTTTGAAGTGTCAGAGGGTCAGTTCTGAGACCTTCATTAGCAGATGGTCAGTACTGTGGCCAGAGTTGCATATGCTAGGAGAAAGTGAGGACTGCAGATGCTGGTGATTAGAGCTTAAAAATGTGTTGCTGGAAGAGCGCAGCAGGTCAGGCAGCATCAAAGGAGCAGGAGAATCGACGTTTTGGGCATAAGCCCTTCTTCAGGAATCTCATTCCTGCATTTTGAAGAGTTACATATGCGCCTGTTTTTGGAGAGAGTGCCTCATTGTCTGAGGTTCAGAACTGAGGGGTTGCATTACGAACAAATGGCCAATGCTGAGCTGCTGTCTCACTGTAATAGGGTCAAAATTGAGGGAGTGCAGCACGCTTTGAAGATCAGTGTTAGACGTTCAATACTGAGGAGGAGCTTCATGCAATAATGTTGAAAGTTAGTGATTACCTCAATGTCAGAGAGTCAGGTCTGAGGCAGTGCTTCTTTTCAAGAGGGCCATTACTGAGGCACTGTTTCATCACAAAAGTTTGACAACTGAAGAAATGTCACACATTTCGAAGATTGTCCTGCAGCACCGTCAGAGGTTTGGACCTGAGGGCGTGCATTGGTGTTAGATGGTCAGAGCTATGGGAGTGCATTAGTCAGTGGGTAGGCACTGAGGCCACGCTGCTTTGCTGGAAGGTCAGTTCTGAAGAAGTTTTACATTGGTAGAGAGTCAATACTGAAGCAATTCCTCAGTGTTCAGAATTGAGGGACTGCTATCATTTAGAAGGTTAATGCTGAAGTGTTGCAACACTCAGTGGATCAGTATTGGGCGGGAGAACTGCGATAATCTTCCAAACACTGATGCCCTGCAGTTTTTTATTTATTTATTAATGCCCTGCCCCGTCCCATTTTGTTTTTTGTATTCTTCAAAATTATTAGCTCCCTTGCACCACTTAGAGTCAGTTTCTTAATTTAATGACACCATACAACAATTGTCCTGCAGCGTTTCCTGCTGCCTTGCGCAAATTCTTCTATCGAATGCTTCTGTGCAACAATTCTCCCATTTACTCATGCCTGATTTCAACGTTAATGGTGCCATGGCCCAAATTTAGTTCCATCATGTACCAATTCTCCCTTTAATATATATCCTGTACAATTGTCACATTATCCGATGCACTGCTGCAAATTCGCCAATTTATATATTACCTCGCAAAATTCTTCCATTTAATAATTCCTGCAATGACATTCCCGCTGCCAGAATTCGTGATTTTTGTTGTGCATGCACCAATTTGTCCATTTAGTAATGTAACTATCCTTCCACTTAATACTTCACTGCAACAATTCTCTAATTTTTGGAGCACTGCTGAAAATTTACTATCAAACTACAGCAACATTTCTATTTAGATACTTTAGCCTTTTTCTCCCGTTTAGAGTTGGTCTTATCCAATGCTCCAATTTATTGGCAATAGGCACCATATTTCCAACTTACTGATACCCTGGTCCAGTTCTCCCAGTTGAAGGAAGGCCACATGATTAGAGGATCAGGAATGTCAGATGGTCGCAACTGGGGGATGGCATTATTCTCAGACGGTCAATACTGAGACAATGCTTCATTGTCAGATGATCAATAATGAGAAAGTTCATCATTGTGGAATGGTGTTATCAGAGGGTGTGTCACACGTTGAAAGATACAGCACTGGACAATGCAGCCCTGCCAGAGTGTCAGGCTGATGACGTGACCTCTGAAAACGAGGCACTCCCTCTGAACTCACCCACTGACTGTGGTGCAAATTCTCAGGACTGACCTTCCAAATGTGTGCACTCAATCAGTACTGACCCTGTGATAACGATGCCCTCCCTCAGTACTTAGTAACTGACAAACTGAGACACCCTGAGCTGCAGATAATCAAAAAATTACTCAGTATTGACCCTCTGTACATAAGGCTCTGCTTTATTACTGACCTTCTGACAGCAATGAAGTCCCTGAGTGCTGAGGTTCTCAAACAGTGTACTTATTCAGAACTGACCCTGAGTGGGTCACACAACCTTCGAAATTGCAAACTTGCAATGAGTCTCTGCCTCAATATTTTCCCTCCACCAAGTGACTACTACTTCAAACCTGAACTTCTGTTACGAATTTCTCCCTCAGGTCGGAACTTCTCTCAGTGCATTTGCTCTGTACTCGGCCCCTGACAGTGCTGCACAACCCCATTACAATGAGGCACTGGTGTATTATTGAATGTCTGACAATGACACATTCCCTCACATTGACGCTTTCACACTACTGATACACCTGATTGCTGAGCTTGTAGCCATGTGTCACTCCCTCAATTCTGACCCCTTTGCAATGACATATTGCCTGAATTAAGACTGTCTGACAATAATGAACTCCCTCAATTCTGGCTATCCGGCTGTGCTGGAACACCTCAGTTCTGACTCTTTGATAAAACTGGAACACCTCACTTCTGTATGAGCATGAACATTGGCTCTGGGGCAAAAATGCACTTCCCTAGTTCTAAGCACAAGGCAGGGTTGCAACAACTCAGCATTTACCCTCTGATGGAGCTGCAATGCCTCAGTACTGACTTATTCCCAGCCTACTCACTGCTGCACCCCCAATGAGGCACTGGCACCGTGTTGACTCTTTCTGACAAATACACTCATTACTTATGCTCCATTAAAGAGGCACCACCTGAGAACTGACTTCTGACTTTGAGTTAATGCCTCTGAACTGACCCACTGACAGTGGTTCTAAATCCCAAAACTGGATCTCTGAAAATAAGGTGCTGGCTCAGATCTGACCCACTGACAAAATGCTTCGCCATCAGTACTGACCATCTGAGTGAGAGGCCTTCCTTCAGTTTTGTCTCTCTGACAATGAGACTCTTGCTCAGGACTGACTGTCTGACAATGCTGCACGACCTCAGTATTTACCTGATAAAGATGTGGACCTCCGTTAGTTCTGATTCAGTTAAAATGTTGAGGCAGCTTGATTTGATCCTCTGATAATAATACAATTTCTGAGTGCTGACCCTCTTACTCAAAACAGTGAGGCACTGTTTCAGTACAGACATTCCAGAAATGATGAAAGACTCAGAACGGACCCACTGACAATGAGGAACACTCTCAATTCTGAGCCCTCTCTCAATGGTAGTTCATCAAAACTGAGCCCCTGACAATGAGGCATTCCTCAAATTCTTATCCTTTGGCAGCGCAGCAATACCTCTGGACTGACCCTCAAATCGTGCAGCACTCTGTCGATTCTGACCCCATTACAATGAGGCACTGCCTCAGAACAGATTCTCCTATAACGACCACACTATCAGAAATAAATCTCTGCCAGCTCTGCATTCCTTCAGTACATACATTTTTATAGTACCTCAATAACTCATTACTGAACCGGGAAGTCTGTCGTAACCTCTCCCTTCTGACTTCAATGCAAAGTGGCTCCAGCTCAGTATGAGCCTTTGATAGGTAGCCGCAGGACTGCTCTTTGGCAATGTGGCCCTCGCTGAAATCTGATCGTAATTAGATGAGCATTGTCTCAGTATTGATCATCTGCCAGTGATGCATTTCCTCAGTACTGACGCTCCAATAAGGAGGCACCACCTGAGGACTGACTTCTGACTTTGAGTTAATGCCTGTGAACTGTACCACTGACAGTGGTGCTAAATCCCAGGTCTGAGTGTACAAATGTTTTGCACACACTCAATTATAACGGCCTACAATGAGGCACTTCCATAATTCTGAGTAACAGAATATCAGGCATTCCATCAGTATGAGCGTCAGAACTGAGCAAGTACATCTTTTCTGGTGAGCCATTCTAGACGGGGTCATTAATTGTTCGAAAATCTGCCATTGCTCTGCCGTATTAACCAGCAGATCATGATCAGACTGTAGCCACAGATCATCCTCCTCACTCGGAGACCTCTGATCGAGATGCAGAACACTCTTCGAGTCACTCTCTCTGATGTGAATCTCCGAAAATAAGGCGCTTTCACAGTTTTCACCCTCGAAACATGAGGCTTTTCTTCAGGGTTGACAGTGCCACTCAACCACAGAAGTGATGCTGTATACATGTGATACAACATTAGATGTCATTCCTTTGCAATGGGCAATGCATCATTTTCGAGCCTCTGACAGAGGCACTTCCTCGTTATTGACCGTCTGATAGTTTGGCACTTCCCAATATTCGACCTGCTGACAGGGATGTGATGTTTTAATATTGACCCTGCAATGGTTTGGCTCTCAGTCAATGTTAACACCATTAAAATGAGACATTGCCTCAGTAGTATCCCTCTGACAATTATGCAATGTCGCACCTTTAACCCTCTGACAGTGCTTCTATGCCTGTGTACCGTTGCTCTGACAGCGCTTCAATGTCTCAATGCTTACCCTACGAGAATAAGGCAATCCTTCAGTACTGACCCTCTGAGAGTACTGCAATGTAACACCTCAGTACTGACTCTCCTTGTGTGTGGCATTCCCTCAAATATGACGCTATTACAGAGGAAATGCCACAATATTGACCATCGGGCAATGTGACAGCCCCCTTATGCTGACATTATAATTGTTTATCAACATTTCAGATATGACCCCCTTAGAATAGGGCACTGTCTCATTGTTGAGCATCTCTGATCCACGCAAACTCTCAGGACTGATACTCTGACAAAGTGACATGGCCTCAGCAGTGACCCTGTGACAATTAGACACTGCCTCCAAACTCGCACTGGGTGGCATGGTGGCGCAGTGGTTAGCACTGCTGCCTCACAGCGCCAGAGACCCGGGTTCAATTCCCGCCTCAGGCGACTGACTGTGTTGAAGTTTGCACGTTCTCCCCGTGTCTGTGTGGGTTTCCTCCGGGTGCTCCGGTTTCCTCCCACAGTCCAAAGATATGCAGGTCAGGTGGATTGGCCATGCTAAATTGCCCGTAGTGTTAGGTAAGGGGTAATTGTAGGGGTATGGGTGGGTTATGCTTTGGCGGGTCGGTGTGGACTTGTTGGCCTGAAGGGCCTGTTTCCACACTGTAATGTAATCTAATCTAATCACACTGTGACAACGAGTCACTTTCTCAGATGTGACTAAAGAGACATGTTCTCAGGGCTTACCTTCTGAAAATAATGCAGTCCAGCAATTCTGCTATCAGACAGCGGCACACTGTGTGATTTTTGCCCTCTGTGCTGCGTTTTCAGAGACTCAGTAGTGAGAGAGAACTGTGCAGTCGCACAGTCGGTCCTGAGGGTACGCTGCACTAACAGAGGAACCGTACTGCGGAAGCGCCAGACTGTCAGAGAGCCATGACTGAGGCAGTGCTGCATTGTCGGAGAGTCCACAGAAAGGGAGTGCTCCACTGTCAGAGGGTCAATGATAAGATTACTCTGAAATGTTACAGATTTCGTGCTGTGTCATTTTCACAGTGTCATCACGAAGGGAGTTCTACGCTGTCGAAAGTCCAATATTAAGTGATTGCTGCACTATCAGTGTGTCAACACTCAGGTTGCTCACCCTCTGCCAAAGGTGCACTGCCTCAATTCTACCAATGACAATGAAGCATTCACTCATTCCTGACTGCCTGACTGTGCTACACCAAAACGTACTGAATCAAGAAACGCGTGGCACTCCCTCAATTTTGACCCAATTCAAATGAGGCATAAATTGACACTGAAAATAAGGCCCTCATGAGTTACCTCAGTATTGACTTCTAATCATCAGGCAAGACGCCATTCTGACATCATTACCACAAGGCATTGTTTCAGAATTGATCATGTAAAAAAATGAACTCCCCCACACGCAAACGCTGTCATGTCGAGCATGTCGCCCCCCACCCCCCACCCCACCAGACATGATCCTCCAATAAAGAGCACTCACTTATTACTGACCCGGTGACTGACCTGCAATTTAACTGTTTGGACAATCAAATCATGAAGCACACACTCATTTCTGACTCCTTTATATTCATGTACTACCTGAACTGACACGCTGATAACACATTCCTTCACAGAACCGAACCGGTCTCAGTGTTGCAAATTGTAAGTCCTCAACACACTAACCAAATTTGAATCCATCAATACTGAGCCCGTTATATTGAGGCACTTCCACGACCTGACTCTCTGAAAATATGGCATACTCTCAGAACTGAATCGGTGACAATAAAAATAATTTCTCTATATTCACTGTCTAATCACAAGGCACTCCCACATTAATAACTATCTGACAGTACCGCACAGCCTCAGTACTGCCCTACTGACAGGTCTGCACGATTTCAGGACTGACGTTGTAAAGGTGTGACACGCCACCCTCAATTCTGAGTCCATTACAATGAGGCACTGCTGCATTATTGAACCTCAGAGAAGGAGGGACTTATTCGGAAGTGACCCTCCGACAATGATGAATTGACTCAAGACTGACCCTCAAGAACCTCAGGGCTAAAGCTGTAATCGTTAGACACATCTGATCTGAAATCTTTACAATAACGCACTTCTTCAGGTCTGACCCTCGACCGATAAGCCACTCTCACAGTACTGACAAGCTGATAATTCAGCCTAACCTCAGACCAGATCTTCGAACAGTGCTGCAATTCCGCGATGCTGAGCCTCAGTGATGAGCACTGACACCTCACTGCGCCAGAGATTCAGGTCGATTCACTCTCAGACGACGATTTGTGTGGGGTTTGCACACTCCCTCGTGTCTGCATTGCTTTTCTCTGGGATCTCCAGTTTTCTCCCACAATACAAGGATCTGCAAGTTAGTTGAACTGTCCATGCCAAATTGCCTACAGTGTTCTCGAAATGCCAGTTAGATGCATTTGTTAAGTGTAAATGTAATGTAATTGTTTGGGGAATGGGTCACAGAGTCATCGAGATGTACAGCGCAGAAACGTACCCTTCGGTCTAACTCGTCCATGCCGACCAGACATCCCAACACAATCCAGTTCAAACTTCCAGCACCCAGCAATGTCTTCCTATTCAGATACCCACCCACATGCCTTTTAACATTGCCGTTGTACTTGCCTCCAACACTTCCTTCAGCAGCTCATTCCATAACCATACCAAACCTCTGCGTGAAAATGTTGTCCCTTACGTCTCTCTTATACCTTTTTAATCTCACACTCAAGATCCTCAGGGCAAACCCTGTAATCGTGAGGCACATCGGACATGAAACCCGTGCAATACCGCACTTCTTCAGGACTATGCTCTCTTTTTCTCGAATCCCCAATCACAGGGAAGAGACTGTCGATTCATCATATCGATGCCCCTCATGAATTTATAAACCTCTATGAGGTCACCCCTCAGCCTGCGACGCTGCAGTCCCAGCCTATTCAATTTCTCCCCATAGATCAAATCCTCCAATTCTGGCGACATCCTTGAAAAACTTTTCTGAAATATTTCATGGTTCAGAACATTCTTCCGATAGGAAAGAGATCAGAATTGTTACAATATTCCAAAAGAGGCCGAACCAATACCCTGTACAGCCGCAATATGACTTCCCAACCTCTGTACTCAGTGCGCTGACTGATAGAGGAAAGCATAACAAAAACCTTCTTCACAATACTATCTACCTGCGATTCCACTTTCAATGAGTTATGAACTTGCACACCAAGGTCTCTTTGTTCAGCAACACTCCCTAGGAGTTTACCATTAAGTTTATACGTCCTGCTAAGACTTGCTTCACAAAATGGAACACCTCACGTTCATCTAAATTAAACTCCATCTACCACTTCTCAGCCCTTTGGCCCATCTGAACAAGATCCTATTGTTATCAGAGGTAACCTTTTTGGTGTCATCTGCAAACTTATTCTTCACAGGTTCGGCATGGACTTTGTTGGACTTAATGGCCTGATTCCACACTGTAGGAATGCTGTAAAGTGATTCTGGCTCAGTATAGACCCTTTGTTAATAATGCAACATCTCTGTTCTGAATTTCTGATTGTGACAAAGTCCCTAACACTGACAATCTTACAAAAGGTACTAACTCAAACTGACACTCTGATTATGAGACACTATTTCACTCCTGACTTTCGAATAGAAAAAGCAATGACTTAGGACTGACATTCCAGTACACTTTCCGGACTGACCAGATTATTGAGCTGCAATACCTACAGTGCTAATCCCAGTGAGAAATTCGGAAGCCTGACTCACTGAAAAGAAAGTACTTGCTCAGCACTGAACCTTTGACAGCCCATCGCTACGCCCTCTGTCCTCACCCTCTAATCATGTAGACGCCATCAACATCGACATCATAACAATGACGCACTGAGGGAGTGCATTAGTGATATGTTTATCAGTTTCCAATGGTAATGGGGTCAGAACTGGTAGGGTACTGCACAATTAGAGTGTCAGTACTGAGATATTCAAATATTTTTAAAAGGTTAATACTGAGGGAGAACATGGTTGTCAGAGTTCAGAACTGAAGGGCTGTCTTATTGTCTGGGGTCCAGTCCGGAGAACAGAATTCTCCAATTATTGATGTCCTGCAACAATTGTTTTCACTTATTTTTATTGCTGATACACTTCTTCCATGTATTGGTATCCAGCATATTTTTTTTTTTCTTTTAGTGGCGCGCTATCCTGAATTTCTTATTTACAGATACTAATAGCATTTTTCTTTTTAACTGATTCTACTCCTATTCTCCAATTTAGAATTCCTCTTTTCCAGTTCTCTAATTTATTGGCACTCCCACCAATTTTCTAATATAGTCATGGCAGTTTACACCAAATCTCACATTCACTCACTCCCACAAATTCTCCCATTTACTCAGACCACTATAGAAATTTATTTCCATTTACTGACACCGTGTTGAATTCTACCATTTCGGGGTGCTCGACTCTAATTCTTCCTTTTAGCAGTGATGTGCTCCAATTCTCCAGTTTAGTTCGTCAGTGCTCCAGTTCTTCCATTTCTTCGTTAGCTTCAAGATTTCACGAATTTTGGCGTGCCCTGTATTAAATCTCCAAATTTACAATCCTGCACAAATCCTCCCTTCAGTGCTGAACTGCACCAACTCTCCTATTTACTTTGCTCCCCCTCGTTAATTAATTTGCCATGTGTACTAATTTTCCAATGTAATGGCAATGGTCAGCAAATCTCTCACTCAGCGAAGAGTCACTGGTCCCTCTGTATAGCAGGAAGTAAGGTAACAGGAACAACGTCAGTGCTTCCCCGTGTATTATAGGAAGAAAATGAGCAGGATTAGCGTCTCTGTCTCGTCCTGTATTATAGAAGGTAAAGTAGCAGCAGCAATATCTGTGATTCCTTCTGCAGAAGAGAATGAAAAGTACCATGAGCAACGTCTCTGCATTATCCTGTGTCATATGAAGTGAAGTAACAGGAGCAGCATCTCTGCTTCCTCACACAACATAGAAATTAAAGTGGCAGGAGTAACGTCTCTGCTTTCCCCCTCTATCATAGTAAGCAAATTAGTACGTGCATTGTCTCTGCTTCCGTCTGTGTTATCGAAGGAAAAGTATCAGGAACAGCCTCTCTACTTCCTCCTCTATCAAAGAAAGAGAACATGCAGGAGCAGTGTTGCTGCTTCCTCCTGCATCATAGAAAGTAAAGTAGCAGGACTAATGTCTGTGCTTCCTCCTGTGTTATTGGAAGAAAAGTCGTAGGAGCAGTGTCCCTCATCCCTTCAATATTACACAAAGTAAAGTAGCAGAAGCATATATCTGCTTCCTCCGATATTCGAGAAAGTAAAGTAGCAGCACCAAACCTCTATTTTCTCTTGTATTATTGAAAGTGACGTGGCAGGAGCAGTGTATCTACTTCCAACGCTTTCACAGAAAATAAAGTAGCAGTATAGCAGTGTCTTTGCTTCTTCCTGCATTATGAAAACTAAAGGAGGAGAAGTAGCATCTTTGCTTCCACTTGCTCATTTTTTTTCACTGAGTGGAGCGCAGAACCGAATAACTAATACACGGATGCTTCCAACATTTGTCCCAGTTCTCAAATCGCAGTGCAGACAAATTAATTCGGTAGTACTCCCTCAACTCTGACCCAATTACATTGAGGCCTTATCTCAGCAGCGTTAATGCTTCCTCCTACAGTATCAAAAATAAAGTATCCGGAGCAGCGTCGTACTTCCTCCTGGGGCAGGGCAATACTGGATGGGAGCATGAGAGTAGGCATCCCTAAATGAGAGAATTTGGGCTAAGTCATTTTTTTGAATTTCCCTGAGCACTGACTATCTGAAAAGCCACTCTTTCAGGAAAGAACCTCAGCACTGACTAGGTGACAAACCACCCCCTCAGAAATGCAGCTCAGTGCTGACTCTTAGATAAGTCACTTCCTCAGGAATGGAACACGGAAAATTACACACTTTTTCACTCTGACCCTCTGAACAAGAAGCACTCCCTCAGTTCTTACGGTCTGACTTTGCTTCAATAACTCAATATTAACTCTGTAATTGTGTAACACTGCCTCAGTTCTGACCGCATGATAAATAGCCACTGGCAGTGTATTCGACCTCTTTTCCTAAAGCATTTATTCAGTACCACAGTGTAATGAGGTCAGAATTGAGGGCTTCTTCATGATGACAGGGTGAGTGTGGAGGCAGAACTGAAGCACCGTCAGATTCTCTGTCTGGGAATGGATAATTAGTAGAGGTCCTCACGATTAGTGAATCGCCCCCATAGGTATGGCAGCTCTCTCACAAGGTCAATACTGAGGGAGCACTGGAATTTAAGACCTGAGGCAATTCTTAATTATCAGAGGGTTCGTAGTGAAAGAGTGCCTCATTTTCAGAGGATCATTTTGGTGCAGTGTCTCTTTATCAAAAGGTCAGTATTTCGGGATTGTTTCATTGGCGATGTGAAAAAGGAAACGTTCCCTCAGTATAACCCTCTGGCAGTGATTCAGTACTGGTTCTGTCCTCACCCTCCAATTGTGAAGCGTGCACTCATTCTGAACCACTTTGCAAAGAGGCACTGACTGAGTATTAACCTTTGTTACTAATGCATGACCACAGTGCCTCAGTGTAATAAGGTCAGAATTGAGCGCTGTTGCATGCCAGTACTGGGGCGTTGAAGTTCTCTCATCGGCTTAGTCCTGAAGGAGTGTCTCTTTGTCGGAGGGTCAAAGGTGAAGAATGTCTTATTAACAGAGTTTCATTCCTGAAGGGAGTGACTTGGCAGAGAGTCAGTGCTGCGGGATTCTCCTTGAAGTGACAGAGTACCAGCAGAGTAATAGCTGTATTCTGATACACATCTTCTACAAGATGATGTCCTACTCACTATTTTTTCATTTCATGCAACAGACCTCCACGATCTTTTGCAATATTTCTCTTATTTACTGCCCGTGTTCTCCCATATCCTCGTGCTCTGCTCAAATTCCCTACGTTATTTGTGCCCTACACTAATTTTCAAGTTTACTGAAGCCCTGAACATGTTTTGCACTAAGTGCTGCACTACGCTAATTCTCCCATTACTGATTCTACCATTTAGGGGTTTCCTACTCTAAATCTCCTATTCAGGGGCTGCACCCTGGCTCAGTGGTTAGCACTGCTGCCTCACAGTACCAGAGTCCCAGGGTCAATTCCAGCCTCTGGTGACTGTGTGGAATTTGCACAATCTCCCGTGTCTGCTGCAGTTTCATCCGGGTGCTCTGGTTTCCTCCCATAGTCCAAAGAGGTCAGGGACAGGTGAATTGGCCATGCTAAATTACCCCGAGTGTTAGCTGCATAAATCAGAGGGGAATGGGTCGGTGTGGACTTTTTGTGTTGAAGTGCGTGTTGCCACACTATCGGGAATCTAATCTATTTATTGCCCTGCCCCAATTCGCCTATTTCGTCCTGCAGTGAGCCAATTCTCCCATTTAAGACTAGATTAGACGACTTACAGTGTGGAAACAGGCCCTTCGGTCCAACAAGTCCACACTGAACCTCCGAAGACCAACCCACCCCGGCCCATTACCCTACATTTACCCCTTCAGCTAACACTGCAGGCAATTTAGCATGGCCAATTCACCTAATCTGCACAGTTTTGGCCTGTTTGAGGAAACTGGAGCAAAGCCATGCAGACATGGGGAGAAGGTGCAAACTCCACACAGACAGTTGCCTAAGGCGGGAATTGAACCTGGGTGTTTGGAGCTGTGAGGCAGCAGTGCTAACCACTGTGCCACCGTGCCACATTAAGTGCTGTATTACGTCAGTATTCACTCTAAAATTGTGAGGCACTCCCTCATATGTGGAAATCTCATGACAAGTCATTGCCTGAGATTTGAATGTCTCACAATAATGCATTCCCACAGTGCTGACAATCAGACTGTGCTTCAATATTTCGGATAATGAGAGAATTGGTGGAGTGTAGCACGAAATGGTTTGATACTGAAGCAGTGCCTCATTTTATTAGGTTGAAAATTGAAAGACAGCCACATGATTGGAGGGTCAGCACTGAGAAATTGGAGCTCCATTAAAGCATCAGTACAAAGGCATTGATGCATCCTGCAAGCTTCAACACTGACGGTGCGCCTCATTGTCAGATGGTCAGAATTTGCAGGAGTGAACCATTGTCAGAAGACCAATCCTGAGGCAGCACCTCGGATGCAGGACTCGGAATTGAGGGTGTGCCACATGATTAGGGGGTCAGGACTGATTGCTTTACAACATTTGAGGAAGTGAGGTTTTGCCAGCGGGTCAATTGTGCTGCGGTGTCTCATTACATGTGCTTCAGAATTGATGACATGTCACACATTTAAAGAGTTTATAGAGCTAGTGGAGCAAAGTGAGAGTCCCTTCTGCTGGAGCTCTCGCGATCATTAATGACTGAATCCTTTTTTGTCAGACATTCGTTCCTAAGTGTGTGCATCATCGTCTGAGAATTATGAAGGAATACTACACGATCAAAGGCTCAGTCTGAGAATGTATGGTTGCCGTAGTGTTTCCAGAACATAGGGGTTGTTTTCTTGTCAGAGAGAAGTGATTAGTGTTATTGAGTCAGAGAACGACTCGAACTCCAGCGAGAGAAAATTTTGAGCAGGACAGCAAGTACAACTCGATGATCTGCATTGAACCCAGGCTGCGAGTATCATATTGTTTTGGAAACTGGTAATCCAGTCCACTGAGCTATATCGACAGAGATGTTACAGTGCTGTCAGCGGTTCTATTTTGAGGCAGTAGCTGCTTGCTGGATGCTCAGTCTTGAGGGAGTGCCCTGTTTTCAGAGACTTAGTTCTGAGGGAGGGACTCATTGTTCTAGGTCAGACCTTATGGCGTGCCTTGCTGTAAGGGAGAGGTAAGAAAACCGTATGGTCAATATTGCGTATCAAAGGTGTATCCGAAGATCAGGACTGAAGAACTGCCTCATTATCAGAAGATCATTTCTGAGGCAAGGTCTCATTGCCAGAGGGTCAGGACTATCAGAGTGCCTTATTGTCAGAAATTCATCCTTAACAGTGTTTAACTTTGTAACACAATTTGATATTTGTTAGTATCTCAACGTAATCTAGTGAGAACTGAGGGAGACAGACATGATTTAAAAATGAGGACTGCGGCATTGACACTCGTCAGAACATCTGAAATGTTGGGATGCAGTATTATCGGACCATCAGTACTGACACAGTATTTTATGATAAGTGGTTCAGAATTGAGGGTGCGCCACCCATTGAAACGTCAGTCCATAGGTAGTTCTGCACTGTCAGACGTTTAGTTCTGAGCGCCTCATTAGCAATTGGTCAGTACTGAGTTGGTGACTCATTGTGACTGACCAATAAATTAAAGCATACCAAAGCATACCTTGTTCACTATCCTACTTACCTGCGACTCGACTTTCAGGGAACTATGATCCTGCACTCCACGGTCTCTTTGATCAGCACCACTGCCTTGGAGCTGACAATTAAGTATATCAGTCCAAATAAAATACTAAACGTTTGACAACGCTTCACTACCGCCTCTGCCTCACCGTCTAATAAGGTAGGTGCCCTCAATACTGACCTCATAACACTGAGGCACTGATTCAGGACATTAGCAAAATACTTAGTCAATACTAACGTTAATGGGGTCAGAATTCGTAGAGTACTGCACAATTACAGCGTCAGCACTGAGTATTGAAACATTTTCAGATCATTCGTACTGAGGGAGCACTTGCTTGTCAGAGGTTCAGAATTAAAGAAACGTCTTATTATATGAGGTTCAGTTCGGAGAACTGAATTCCCCAATTATTGATGCCCTATTTGATCCTTGATACTCTTCTCCAATGTATTTTTACCGAGTTCATCTTTTTTTTTCATTTAGTGGGGTGCTAAACCGAATCTACATATTCCAGCTGCCAGCAACATTTTTTTTTTCCTTTTTTGTTGATCCCACTATTAATCTCCCATTTAGACATGGTCAGCTCCAGTTCTCTAATTTATTGACACTCCTACCAATTTTCTAATGCACAGTCATGGCAGTGTGCACCACACCTCACATTTACTCACTCCCACTAATTTTCCCATTTACTCAGAACACTATACTAACTTAATTCAATTTACTAATGTCCTAGCTTAATTCTACCATTTACTGTTGCTCGAATCTTATTGTCCACTTACAGATACACTGACACTAATTCTCCCATTTACAGATGCCCAGCAATTGCCCACATGCTGACAACCTGACAACAGTTGTACAATTTACTGATGCCCTAGCTTCAATCTCCCATGTAGGAATGTCCTACTCTCATTCTCCAATTTACTGGTACCATACCCCAATTCTCTAATTTAGTTCCACTGTGCTCCAACTCTTCCATTTAGAATTTCATTTCAATAGTTCTCCCATTTAATGGTTCCGCCTCCGAATTGTCGAATTTTGGAGTGTTCCCTGCATCAAATCTCGAAATTACCTATACTGCACAAAACCTCCCTTTTGTTGTGAACTAGTTCCCTGCATTGAATCTCCACCACTACTCCTTTGCAACATTTATCATATTTATTAATTTGCTGCCCGTATTCTCCAATTTGTTCAAATTCTCGAAGATATTAGCGCCCTGCATCAATTCTGTCATTTGCTGATGTGCTGCACCAAATGTCCAGTTCAATGTTGTCCAACACCAATTCACCCATTTACTGAGATTTGGAAGAGGTTCTCCACTCAGTGTTGCCCGACGCCAATTCTCAAGTCTACTAGTGCCCCAGCCCAATTCTGCCATTCAGTGTGATCCTGCCCCAATTCTCCCATTCAGTATGGTGCTTCCACTGTTTTCCCATTAGTTTGGCACAACCCCAAATCTCCCATTTACACCTACACTACCCCAATTGTCCCCTTTAGTTTTGTACTACCACAAATCTCCCATTTTGAGCTACACTGCCCAAATTTCCCAATTTAGACATACACTGCCCAAATAATCAAAATGGTGCTACACTGCCCTAACAATCCAATTTGGTGGTTCAGTACCTCAATTCTCCCATTTAGAACTACACTACCTCAATGCGCCCACATAGATCTACACTGCCCAAATCTCCCATTTAGAGATACACTGCCCCAATTCTCCCATTTAGTGCTGCACTGCTGCAATTCTCCCATTTACTAATAAACTGCACCGAATCTCCCATTTCACTGCTCAAAATCTCCCATGCTGTGCTACACTGCCCCAATTCTCCCCTTTAGAGCTACTCTACCACAATCTCCTATTTACTGCTGCACTGCCCCTCTGACGCTAAGACACTGCCTCAGGCAGACCGTCTGATGGTGAAGCACTGCCTCGGGCTGACCCTCTGACAGAGAGACACTGTCTCAGGCTGACCTTCTGACGGTGAAGGACTCCCTCAGGCTGACACTCTGACGGTGAGGCACTGCCTCAAGCTGACCCACGACTGGTGAGGCACTGCCTCAGGCTGATGCTCTGATGGTGAGGCCCCTCAGGATTGACCTTCTGACGGTGAAACCCTGCATCAGGCGGACCCCTGTCAAAGAGACACTTCTTCAGGCTGACCCGCTGACGGTGAGGCATTGTCTCAGGCTGATCCTCTGACGGTGTGGTACTGCCTCAGGCTGACCCTCTGGCAGTGGCACTGCGTCAGGCTGACCCACTGATGGTGACGCACTGCCTCAGACCTGACATCCCAGTCCTCCTTCAGGATTGCGCCTATGATCAAGATGCAATACCCATAGTGCTGATGCCCTCATCGTGAAGCCGTCCTTTAATTCTCCAGTTCTGGACAGTATCTCCAAGAATGAGGCACTTCCTTCGTTCTGGCTGTCTGACAGGAGGGTGTTTCCTCAGTTGGTGCTGGCCCTCCGATAGGGCTTCTGTACTGCTTATGTCCTCAGCCTCCAGTACTGCAACAGGCCTCGATTCTGGCTTCATTCAACAGAGGCAATGCATGAGTTCATTATTAGCAGAAGATCAATGCTCAGCCAATGCTTCTTTGCAATGAGGTTCGGGGATGGTTCACTGGGCGCTGTCGGAGGTTTGATACTGGAGAAGTGATTCCTTTTCGGAGGATCAGAGATGAGGAATTGTCTTGTTGTTTGAGTTTCAGTTCTGAGGGAGTGACTTGTACAGAGTCAGTGTTGTGGGACTCTCTGAGATTTGACGGAGAGCACTAGCCTCATTCTCCAATTTAGGGTGCCCTCTTCTAATTCCCCCATCCAGTATTGGCCTGCTCCATTTACGGCTACACAGCCCCTATTCTCTCAATTCACTGCTGCACTGCACCAATTCTCCGATTGACTGCGGCACTGCAACAATCCTCCCATTATCTGATGCCCTGTTCTTCCATTTATGTATTGCTTGCAATGTTTCTCCAATTTATTGGTGCGCTGTTAAATTCTTAAATTTTAGGCGGGGATAAATTGGACCGAAGTGTCTGTTTCTGTTCTGTACATCTCTATGATTCGATTTAGGGTTCTGCTTCTCAGCGTCATTTCTCCCATTTCTCAATCGTGCACAAATCCTGGAACTGTAACAACTCTCCCTTTGCATACTATCCTGCCCCAGTTCTCCTATTTAGAATTGAAGGGAACCTGTATGAATTCTCCAGTTTGAAGCTGCGTCAGTTCTCCCTTTTAGTTGTTCCCTGATAGACCTCTTCCACATATGGGTGTGCTGCTCAGGAAATGGGCAACACTGAGAGGAGAACTTCTTCCCGATATTCGAAAATGAGGAAATTGGTGTTGGGCAACACTGAACAGGAGAATTGGTGCAAGGCATCGGTAAATCAGTGAATTGGTATAGGGCATTAGTAAATGAGGGACTTGGTACAGGGCGCCAATATCTTTGAGAATTGGAGCAAATTGGAGAATGAATTAAGCAACGAATCAGGACATAGGATAAATGTTGCAAAGAAGTGGTGGTGGAGATTGAATACAGCGAACCACCGACCATCTAGATTTATTTTGAATCAACGTGTTCTGATGTATTATGACACACCCCCGGATCAGGTATGTTTAGTAAGCCAGCTTTATGGTCCACAGGACCAAATGGGAGAGCTGTTGTATTTCACCACGAAGGGGAGGATTGTGCAGGATTGGTAATTTGGAGAATTGATGCAGGGAACACCAGAATAGAGAATTCTGGCAGTGGGGCGCTAAATGGGAGAATTGTTGCAGGGACATTCTAAATGGAAGGGCTGATGCACAGTGGAACTAAATTAGAGAATTTTAACACGGTACCAGTAAATGCAGAATTAGAACAGGGCAGCCCCAAATGGGAAATTCGAACTAGGGCATCAGTACATGGGGGAATTGGTGTTATGGTGTCAGCAAGTGGGAGAATTGGTGAGCAACAGAAACAGACCCTTCTGTCCAATTTATCCACGCCTAAAGTTTAAGAATGTAACAGCGCACCAATACATTGGAGAATGATTGCAAGGAATATATCAATGGCAGAACAGTGCATCAGATAATGGGAGAATTGTTGCAATACCGCAGTAAATGGGAGAATTGGTGCTGTGCAGCAGCAAATGAGAGAGTAGTTGCAGTGTAGCAGTAAATGGAGCAGGGCAATTCTCGATGGAAGAACTACTAAAAGTTGGGGACAGAGGTAGTACAGAAGCCCTGTCAGAGTGCCAGTAACGAATGAGTAAACCCCATCCTTTCACAGGCCCAGAACCGAGGAAGTGCCCAGAGATCCTGAATGGCACGAGAGAATTCAAGGATTTCCTCACCATGAGGTGTTCAGCCCTGCGGGTATTGCAGCTCGATCATGAGACCACGCTTTAAGGAGCACTGCAATTTGAATCACGAGGAGATGCCTCACAGTCAGAGGGTCAGTCTGAGGCAGTCCTTCACCTTCAGGGGCTCAGCCTGAGGCAGTGCATTCACCGTCATAGGGTCAGCGCGAGGCAATGCCTAACAGTCAGAGGGTCAAACTGAGGCAGTGTCTCACCGTCAAAGGGTCAGACTGAGAAAATGCATCTCCGTCAGAGAGTCAGTTCTGAGGCAGTCCCTCTTTGTCAGACGGTCAGATGGAGGCATTGGCTCTTGTGAGACGGTCATTGCTGAGGCAGTGCCTCTTTGTCTGTGGTTCAGCTTGAGGCAGTGCCTCACCATGACAGGGTTAGCCTGTGGTTGTGCCTCACCGTCAGAGGCAGCACGAGACTGTCAGAAGGGCAACCTGAGCAAGTTTCTCAACTAAAAAGGGGCAGTGAAGCACTAAACTGGAACATGGGGTTAGTGTAGCACTAAACGGGACAGTTGGTGCATTGTCGCCTTAATGAGACAGTTGGAGCAGTGTAGCAGTTAAAGGGAGAATTGGTGCAGTGTAGCTCTAATTGGGAGAATTAGAGCAGTGCAAAAGAATGGGAGAATTCAAGCAGAGAAGCAACATGGAATAATTGGTGACGTGTAGCACTAAATGGGCGATTTGGTGCAATGAAGCACTAAATTTGGAGAATTGGTGCAATGTAGCAGTAAATGGGTAATTTTGGGCAGTGTAATACACAATGGGAGAATTGGGCAGTGTCGCACTAAATGGGACAAATGGGCACTGTCTCTCTCAGTGGGAGGTTTTGGATAGCGTAGGTCTGAAAAAAGAGAATTGTGTTGGTGCTCTAAATGGGAGAATAGGGACAGTGTAGCGCGGCATGGTGGCACAGTGATTAGCTGTGCTGCCTCCCAGCGCCAGAGACCCGGGCTCAATTCCCGCCTCAGGCGACTGAATGTGTGGAGTTTGCACATTCTCCCCGTGTTTCCTCAAAGTGCTCCGGTTTCCTCCCACAGTCCAAAAATGTGCAGGTTAGGTGAATTGGCCATGGTAAATTGCCCATAGTGCTAGGCGCAGGGGTAAATGTAGGGTAATAGGTGTGGGTGGGTTGCGCTTCGGAGGGTTGGTGTGGACTTGTTGGGCTGAAGGGCCTGTTTCCAGACTGTAAGTAATCTAAAATAATAAAAGAGAGATTTCTGGCAGCGTGGCGCTAAATGGAAGAATTGCGGTAGTATACCTCTAAATGAGGCAATTGGTGCAGCCTAGCACGAAATGGGAGAATTGGGCTAATGTAGCAGTAAGTGGGAGGTTGGGGGTGGCGTCGCTTGGAATGGGAAAGCTGTAGTTCACAAAACTGAATGGGAGTATTGGGGCAGGACATTACTGAATGGAAGAATTGGGCGGCGGCACCAGGAAATGATTCCATGTGTCGCTGGACATTGGAGTGCATCTGGGAAAATTAACGAACAGTGAATTTCACAACTAATCTTGGAGGAACCGGTTTGGGCGAAGTTCACAACGCAGAATCAGATAAGCTAATTGTTGTTTTATGTCTGTCCAAGAGAAAGGCTGATTTAGTGAGTACAGTGGGTTCTTCCTTGAATATATGTTCTTGGAGATAAGTCTCTTGAGTAAACTTAAAATATAAGCCATAGCTCTTAATTTAACCCGGTGCAGTGTTTTGTAGAGGAATAAAATGGTGTTATTTTCTGGGTCTGTAGATTGTGAAGGAGCATAAATGGCCTTTGCAGTGATATGTGCAGGTCATCAGATGTGGGAGTATAAAGAGAGTTTAGGGGTTACTGCGGATTATATCTGCCATAAATGGTGTTGGATGCGAATCTTATCAGATCGAGTGGATCAGTTCGAGAGACAGATAGAAGCGATGAGGAATTTGCAACAGCAACAGCATGTGATGGACGGCAGTTATAGGAAGGGGGGAAAGTCTCGGATACAGTCACATAGGTGGGTTAAATCCAGGAAGGGTGAGAGAGGTAGACAGCTAGTGCAGGAGTCTTTTGTGCATTTACCCATTTCAAACAGGCATGCTGTTTTGGAAAAGGAGGTGGTGATGGATTCTCAGGGGAATATAGTACGAGCAGCCAAGTTTCTGGTATTGAGACTGGCTCTAATCCAACGAGGGGTACGTCAGCTTCCAAGTGATTAAAGGTGTTAGGGGATTCTGTAGTCAGAAGGACAGACAGATTGTTCTGCGGCCAGCAGAGAAAAAGCAGAATGGTGTGTTGTTCCCCTGGTGCCAGCATCAAGGATAACTCAGAGAGGGTCCAGAATGTTCTCACGGTGGAAAGGGGCCAGCAGGAAGTCATTGCCCACATTGGAACCAACGATTATTGGAAGGGAAAAGGTTGAGACTCTGAAGGGAGATTACAGAGAGTTAGGCAGAAATTTAAAAAGGAGGTCTGCAAGGGTAGTAATATTTGGATTACTCCCAGTGCTACGAGCTAGTGAGGACAGAATTAGGAGGATAGAGCAGATGAATGCATGGCTGAGGAGCTGGTGTATGGGAGAAGGATACACATTTGTGGATAATTGGAATCTCTTTACGGGTAGAAGTGACCTGTCCAAGAAGGACGGATTGAACCTAAATTGGAAGGGGACTAATATACTGGCAGGGGAATTTGTGAGAACCGCTTGGGAAGATTTACACTAGTAAGGTGGTGGGGTGGGGGGGGGGGGAACACAGGGAGATAGTGAGGAAAGAAATCGATATGAGACGGTTATAGCTGAGAAGAGAAGTGAGTCAAACAGTCAGGGCAGGGAGCGACATGGTCGGACTAATACGTTAAACTGCATTAATTTCAATGCAAGGGGCCGAACAGGGAAGGAGGATGAACTCAGGGCATGGTTAGGAACATTGGACTGGGATATCATAGCAATTACGGAAACATGGCTCAGGGATGGGCAGGACTGGCAGCTTAATTTTCCAGGATATAAATGCTACAGGAAGGATAGAAAGGGAGACAAGAGAGGAGGGGGAGTGGCATTTTTAATAAGGGATAGCATTCCAGCTGTGCTGAGGGAGGATATTCCCTGAAATAAATCCAATGAAGTTCTTTGGCTGGAACTGAGGAATGCGAAAGGCATGATCAAATTATTGGGATTGTGTTATAGACCCCCCCCCCCCCCCAATAGTCAGAGGGTAATTGAGAAACGAACTTGTAAGGAGATCTCAGCTATCTGTAAGCATAATAGGATAGTTATAGTTGGAGATTTTAACTTTCCAAACATCGACTAGGACTGCCATAGTGTTAAAAGGTTTAGATGGAGATGAATTTCTTATATGTGTACAAGACAGTTTTCTGATTCAGTATGTGGATGTACCTACTGGAGATGGTGCAAAACTTGACCTACTCTTTGGAAATAAGGCAGGGCAGGTGACTGAGGTGTCAGTGGGCGAGCACTTTGGGGCGAGTGACCATAATTCTATTCGTTTTAAAATAGTGATGGTAAAGGATAGACTAGATCTAAAAGTTAAAGTTGTAAATTGGAGAAAGGCCAATTTTGACGGTATTAGGCAAAAACTTTCGAAAGCTGATTGGAGGCAAATGTTCACAGGTAAAGGGACGGCTGGAAAATAGGAAGCCTATTGAAATGAGATAACAAGAATCTAGAGAAAGTATATTCCTGTCAAGATGAAATGGAAAGCTGGTAGGTATAGGGAATGCTGGATGACTAAAGAAACTGAGGGTTTGGTTAAGAAAAAGAAGGAAGCATATGTCAGGTATAGTCAGGATAGATCGAGTGAATCCTTAGAAGAGTATAATGGAAGTAGGAGTATACTGAAGAGGAAAATTAGGAGGGAAAAACCGGGACATGAGATAGGTTTGGCATATAGAATTAAGGAGAATCCAAAGGGTTTTTACAAATATATTAAGGACAAAAGGGTAACTAGTGAGGGAATAGGGCTCATCAAAGATCCGCAAGGCGGCATTTGTGTGGGTCCACAGAATATGGGGGAGATATTAAATGAATATTTTGCATCAGTATTTACTGTGTAAAAGAATATGGAAGATATAGACATGTAGGGAACTAGATGGTGACATCTTGCAAAGTGTCCAGATTACAGATGAGTAAGTGCTGGATGTCTTGAAACAGTTAAAGGTGGATAAATCCCCAGGATCTGATCAGGTGTACCCGAGAACTCTGTGGGAAGCTAGATAAGTGATTGCTGGGCCTCTGGCTGAGATATTAAATCACCGATAGTCACCGGTGAGTTGCCAGAAGACTGTAGATTGGCAAACGTGGTGCCACTGTTTAAGAAGGGCGGTAAAGACAAGCCAGGGAACTATATACAGGTGAGCCTGAACACAGTGGCGGGCAAGTTGTTGGAGGGAATCATGAGAGACAGGGTGTGTATGTATTTGGAAAGGCAAGGACTGATTTGAGATAGTCAACATGGCTTTGTGCGTAGGACCATGTCTCACAAATGTGATTTAGTTTCTTGAAGAAGTAACAAAGAAGATTGATGAAGGCAGAGCTGTAGATGTAATCTATACGGACTTCAGTAAGACATTCGACAAGGTTCCACATGGGAGACTGATTAGCAAGGTTAGACTCATGGAATAAAGCGAGAACTAGCCATTTGGGTGCAGAACTGGCTCAAAGGTAGAAGACAGAGGGTGGTATTGGAGAGTTGTTTTTCAGAATGGAGGTCTGTGACCAGTGGAGTGCCACAAGGATCGGTGTTAGGCCCTCTATTTTTTTGTCATTTACATAAATGATTTGATGCGAATATAAGAGGTACAGTGAGTAAGTTTGCAGATGATACCAAAATTGGAGGTGTAGTGGTCAGCGAAGAGGGTTACCTCAGATTACAACAGGATCTGGACCAGATGGGCCAATGGGCTGAGAACTGGCAGATGGAGGTTAATTCAGAAAAATGCGAGGTGCTGCAATTTTGGAAAGCAATCTTGGCAGGACTTATACTCTTAATGGTATGGTGTAGGGAGTGTTGCTGAATAAAGAGACCTTGTAGTACAGATTCATAACTCCTTGAAAGTGGAGTCGCAGGCAGATAAGATAGTTAAGAAGGCGTTTGGTATGCTTCCCTTTATTGTTCAGAGTATAGAGTACAGGAGTTGGGAGGTCATGTAGCGGCTGTAGAGGACATTGGTTAGGCCACTGTTGGAATATTGCGTGCAATTCTGATCTCCTTCCTATCAGAAAGATGTTGTGAAACTTGGAAGGGTTCGGAAAAGATTTACAAGGATGTTGCCAGCTTTGGAGGATCTGAGCTACAGGGAGAGGATGAACAGGCTGGGGCTGTTGTCCCTGGAGCGTCGGAGGCTGAGGGGTGGCCTTATAGATGTTTACAAAATTATGAGGGGCATGCACAGGATAAATAGGCAAAGTCTTTTCCCTGGGTTCGGCGAGTCCAGAACTAGAAGGCAGAGGTTTAGGGTGAGAGAGGAAAGATATAAAAGAGACCTAAGGGGCAACTTTTCACGCAGAGGATTGTATGTGTATTGAATGAGCTGCCAGCGGATGTGGTGGAGGCTGGTGCAATTGCAACATTTAAGAGGCATTTGGATGGGTATATGAATAGGTAGGATTTGGA
Source organism: Chiloscyllium punctatum (assembly GCF_047496795.1). NCBI lineage: Eukaryota > Metazoa > Chordata > Chondrichthyes > Orectolobiformes > Hemiscylliidae > Chiloscyllium > Chiloscyllium punctatum. Next base: position 82,600,392 of record NC_092764.1, read on the forward strand.
GGGAAATGGGCCAGGTGCTGTCAGGTGGGACTAGATTGTGTTGGGATATCTGGTCGGCATGGACGGGTTGGACCGAAGTGTCTGGTTCCATGCAGAACATCGCAATGTGTCTATGATTCTATGACCTGTACAAGAAGGACGGATTGCACTTAAATTGGAAGGGGACTAATATACTGGCAGGGGAATTTGCTAAAAATGCTTGGAACGATTTAAACTAGTAAGGTGGCCGGGTGGCACCCAGGGAGATAGTGAGGAAAAAGATCAGTCTGAGACTGGTACAGTTGAGAACAGAAGTGAATCAAACAGTCAGGGCAGGCAAGGACAAGATGGGATTAATATATTAAGCTGCATTTATTTCAATGCAAGGGGACAAACAGGGAAGGCAGATGAACTCAGTGCATAGTCAAGAACATGGGATTGGGATATCATAGCAATTTCAGAAACATGGCTCAGGGATGGGATGGCTAACAGCTTAATGTTCCAGAATACAAATGCTACAGGAAGGATCGAAAGGGAGGCAAGAGAGGAAGGGAAGTGGCATTTTTGATGAGGGATTCCAGCTGTGCATCCCGGAAATACATCCGGGGAAGTTATTTGTTTGGAACTGAGAAATGAGAAAGGGTTGGTCACCTTATTGGGATTGTATGATTGTCCCCCTAAAAGACCGAGGGCAATTGAGTAAAAGATTTGTCAGGAGTTCTCAGCTATCTGTAAGAATAATAGGGTAGTTATGGTAGGGTATTTTAACGTTCCAAACATCGACTGGGACTGCCATAGTGTTAAACGTTGAGATGGAGAGGAATTTCTGAAGTGTGTACAAGACAGTTTTCTGATTCAGTATGTGGATATACCTACTAGAGAAGGTGCACAACTTGACCTACTCTTGGAAAATAAGGCAGGGCAGGTGACTGAGGTGTCAGTGGTGGAACACTTTGGGGCCAGCGACCATAACTCTATTCGTTTTAAAATAGTGATGGAAAAGTTTAGACCAGATCTGAAAGTTGCAGTTCTAAATTGGAGAAAGGCCAATTTTGACGGTATTAGGCAAGAACTTTCGAAAGCTGATTCGAGGCAGATGTTTGCAGGTAAAGAGACGGCTGGAAATTGGGAAGCCTTCAGAAATAAGATAACAATAATTCAGAGAAAGTATGTTCCTTACAGGGTGGAAAGGAAGGCTGGTAGGTATCGGGAATGGTGGATGACTGAAGAAATTGAGGGTTTGGTTCAGAAAAAGAAGGAAGCATTTGTCAATTGTAGACAGGATAGATCAAGTGAATCCTAAGAATAGTAAAAAGGAATTAGGAGTACACTTAAGAGGGAAATCAGGAGGGCAAAAAGGGGACATGGAATAGCATTGGCAAATAGAATTAAGGAGAATCCAAAGGGTTATTCCAAATATATTAAGGGCAAAAGGGTGACTAGGTACAGAATAGGGCACCTCAGAAATCAACAAGGCGTCCTTTGTGTGGATCCGCAAAAAATGGGGGAAATACAAAATGAATATTTTGCATCAGTATTCACTGTGTAAAACGATATGGAACATGTAGACAGTAGGGAAATAAATGGTGATATCTTGCAAAATGCCCAGATTACAGAGGAGAAAATGCTGGATGTATTCAAACAGTTAAAGGTGGATAAATCCTCAGGACCTGATCAGGTGGACCCGAGAACTCTGTGGTAATCTAGAGAAGTGATTGCTGAGCCTCTTGCTGAGATATTTGTATCATCGGTAGTCACAGATGATGTGCCAGAAGACTGGAGATTGGCAAACGTGGTGCCACTGTTTAAGAAAGGCGGCAAAGGCAAGCCAGGGGACTATTGACCGGTGTGCCTGACCTCGCTGGTGGGCAAGTTGTTGGAGGGAATCCTTAGGGACCGGATGTACATGTATTTGGAAAGACAAGGACTGATTAGGGATAGTCAATATGTCTTTACGCATGGAAATTCATGTCTCACAAACTTGATTGCGTTTTTCCTAGAAGTAACAAAGAAGGTTTATGAGGACGGAGCAGTAAATGTGATATGAATGGACGTCAGTAAGGCGTTAGACAAGGTTCCCCATGGGAGACTGATTCGCAAGATTAGCTCTCATGGAATAAAGGGAGAACTAGTCTTTTGGATACAGAACTGGCTCAAAGGTAGAAGACAGAGGGTGGTGGTGGAGGTTTGTTTTTCAGACTAGAGGCCTGTGACCAATGAAGTGTCACAAGGATCAGTGCTGGGTCTTCTACGTTTTGTGATTTACATAAATGATTTGGATGCGAGCATAAGAGTTACAGTGAGTAAGTTCGCAGATGACACCAAAATTGGAGGTGTAGTGGACAGTGAAGATACTTCCCTCAGATTGCAACAGGTTCTGGACCAGACGGGCCAATGGGCTGAGAAGTGGCAGATAGAATTTAATTCAGATAAATGCGAGGTGCTGCATTTTGGGAAAGCAAATCTTGGCAGGACGTATACACTTAATGGTAAGGTGTAGGGCGTGTTGCTGAACAAAGATACCTTGTAGTGCAGGTTCATAGCTCCTTGAAAGTGGAGTCGCAGGTAGATAAGATTGTGAAGAAGGCGTTTGGTATGCTTTCCTTTATTGGTCAGAGTATTGAGTATAAGGAGTTGGGAGGACATGTTGCGGTTGTACAGAGCATTGGTTAGGCCACTGTTGGAATCCTGTGTGCAATTCTGGTCTCCTTATATCGGAAAAAAATTGTGAAACTAGAAAAGGTTCAGAAAAGATTTACAAGGATGTTGCCATGTTTTGGAGCACTTGAGCTATAGGGACAGGGGGAACAGGCTGAGACTGCTTTCCCTGCAGTGTCGGAGGCTGAGGGGTGACCTTATAGAGGTTTACAAAATTATGAGAGACATGGATAGCATAAATAGACAAAGTCTTTTCCATGGGTTCGGCGAGTCCCGAACTAGAGGGCATAGGTTTAGGGTGAGAGGGGAAAGATATAAAGGAGACCTAAGGCACAACTTTTTCGCACAGAGGATGGCGCATGTATGGAATGAGCTGTCAGAGGATGTGGTGGAGGCTGGTGCAATTGCAATATTTAAGAGTCATTTGGATGGGTCTATGCATAGGAAGGGTTTGGATGGATATGGGCAGGGTGCTGGCAGGTGGGACTAGATTGTGTTGGTATATCTGGTCGGCATGGATGGGTTGGACCGAAGGGTCTGGTTCCATTCTGTACATCTCTATGACTGTAGGACTATGACTCTATGACTGAATCTCTGATGGTGAGGCACTGCCTGAAGCTAACCCACTGATGCTGAGACACTGCCTCAGCCAGCCTCTCTGAAAATTAGGCATGTCCTCAGTCTGAGCCTCTGACGCTGAAATAGTGCCTCAGGACTGACTCTCCGACGGGGAAGCAGTGCCTAAGGCTGACGCACTGATGGAGAGGCCTCGCATTAGGCTAACCCTCTGAAGGTGAGTCACGGTCACATGACTGACCTTCAGTGGGTGCCCCGTATGTTGGAACTGCAATACCCAGAGCGCAGATCCTCTCATTGTGCCTTATTCCCATGTGCCAGTCGGAATTTCTGTGAATGGGGTACATCCTCAGTTCTGGCTCTCAGACAGGAGGGCTTTCTCTCCCTCAGTTCTGGCAATCTACCAGGGTTTCTGTACTGCATTTAGCCTCACCCAGTGTGACAACCTTCGGTTCTGGCCTCACTGCACTGAGGCAATGCGGGATTACATTATTAACAGAGTGTAATTACTCTGCCAGTGACTCTATGGAATCAGGTTTGGGGGTGTCAGTATTGAGGTATTCGGGCACTTTCAGAGGGTTTTTTTCTGCTGGAGTGCTTTCTTTGCGGAGGGTCCGTGGTAAGGAAGTGTCTTATGGTCTGAGGTTCAATCGTGAGGGAGGGACATGGCACAGAGTCAGTGGTTTGGAATTGTCTAAGAACAGCCCATCAATATCCTCACATTTAGGGGTGCACACTTCTAATTCTCCCATCTATTATTGTCCTGCACCATTCTCTGCTACACTGCCCAATTCCTCCATTCACTACTGTACTGCAACAATTTTCCTATTTACGTCTACACTGTAGCAATTCACCCATTTTGGGTTACATTTCCCGAATCCTCCCCTTTGGAGCTACGCTGTCCCAGTTCTCTCAGTTATTGCGACATTGCTCCTATGACACTCAGACTTTGCCTCAGGACGACCCTTTGCCGGTGAGTCGCTGCCTCAGCCCGAACGTCGAATAAAGAGGCCCTGTCTCAGACTAAATCTCTGACGTTGAGACACTGCCTCAGGCTAACCCTCAAAAAACGAGGCACTGTCCCAGGCTGACCCTCTGGCATTGATTCAGTGCCTCAGGCTCATCCTCTGCCGTTGAGGCACGGCCTCAGGCTGACCCTCTGACAAAGAGGCACGGCCTCAGGACTGGCCCTCTGCTCGTCATGTACTGCTTCAGGCTGACCATTTGAGGGTGAGGGACTGCCTCAAGCTGGTCATCTCAGGCTCAACCTCTCTCAGTAGGCATTGCTTCAGCATCAATCTATGTCGAAGGGATGCAGCTTCAGTCTGACCGCCTGTTGCTAAACACTGCCTCAGGTTTGACCCTCTGGCGGTGAGGCACTGCCTCAGTCTGACCCTCTGACAATGAAGCACAAGAGAAGGACCTTGTAGTGAATGAAACCATTGAGGGGCAGGTAAGCATGATGGAACACGTAGAGATTGAGGAAGCTGATGTGTTGAAACTTTTGACAAACATTCAGATTGACAAGTTGCCAGTGCCAGACCAGATTTGTCCTCGGCTGGTTTGGGAAGTGAGTAATGTGATTGCTTCAGCGCCTGAGAAGATCTTTGCATTCTCACTCTCCACCAGAGTTATACTGAGGATTGGAGGGAGGCAAATGTAATTCCTCTCTTCAAGAAAGGAAATAGGGAACTCCCCGGCAATTACAGACCAGTCAGTCTCATGTCAGTCGTCTGCAAGGTGTTAGAAAGAATTCTGAGGGATAGGATTTACGACCATCTGGAAGAGCATGGCTTGATGAAAGGCAGACATCACGGCTTTGTGAGGGGTAGGTCATGCCTCACAAATCTTATTCAGTTCTTTGAGGATGTTACTAGACACGTTAATAAGGATCGAGCGGTGCATGTTGTGTATCTGGACTTCAGTAAGGCATTTGATAAGGTTCCCCATGGTAGGCTCGTTCAGAAGGTCAGGAGGAATGGGATCCAGGAAAATTTAGCTGTCTAGAGACAGAATTGGCTGGTCGACAGAAGACAGCGAGTGGTAGTGGAAGGAAATTATTCTGCCTGGAAGTCAGTGGTGAGTGGTGTTCCACAAGGCTCTGCTCTTGGGCCTCTACCCTTTGTAATTTTTATTAATGACTTGGATGAGGAGATTGAAGAATGGGTTAGCAAGATTGCAGACGACACAAAAGTTGGAGGTGTCTTTGACAGTATAGAGGACTGTTGAAGGCTGCAGCGTAACATTGACAGGACGCAGAGATGGGCTGAGAGGTGACAGGTGCAGTTCCAGCTCGATAAATGCGAAGTGATGCATTTTGGAAGGTCGAACTTGAAAGTTGAGTACAGGATTAAAGACAGGGCTCTTGGCAGTGTGTAGGAACAGCGGGATCTTGGTGTGCAGGTACATAGATCCCTTAAAATTGCCACCCAGGTGAAGAGGGTTGTTAAGAAAGCATATGGTGTTTTGGCTTTCATTAACATCGGGATTGAGTTTAACAGCCGTGAGCCCTTACTGCAGCTCTATAAACCTTTGGTTAGACCGCACTTGAAAAACTGTGCCCAGTTCTGGTCGCCCGATTGTAGGAAAGATGTGGATGCTTGGAGAGGGTTCAGAGGAGGTGTGCCAGGATGCTGCCTGGAATGGAGGGCTCATCTTACGTAGAGAGGTTGACTGAGCTCGGACTTTTTTCATTGGAAAAAAGGAAAAGAGTGGACCTAATTGAGGTATACAAGATAATGAGAGGCACAGATAGAATTGATAGCCAGACACTTTTGCCCAGGGCAGAAATTGTGAACACGAGGGGTCATGGTTTTAAGCTGTTTGGCAGAAAGTATAGAGGTGATGTCAGAGGCGGGCTCGTTATGCAGAGAGTTTTGAGAGCATGGAATGCATTGGTAGCAGCAGTTGTGGAAACGAGGTCATTGGGGATATTTCAGAGACTGCTGGTAATGCATATGGTCACAGTAATTTAAGGGTTCGTACATTGGTTTTACCTTACATGAGGATCAATTGTCGGCACAACATAGTGGGCTGAAGGGCCTGTTCTGTGCTGTACTGTTCTATGTTCTATGTTCTACTGCTTGTGATTTTTTGTTCAGTTCCAAAATGAGACACAATCACTGAATTTTGACAGCAATGGGACAGTCCCAGTGGCCCATTATATCAATGACAGTCGTCATACATCGTACTTCTGAATTCAGTTTCCAACACTTGACCTTGTGTGTTCTAACGCGTTTTAAATGTTCATCCAAATAATAATTCCGTGTTTTGAAGGCTTCAGTGGAACGAATAACAGCTCCTTTAACCAATAACAGTAAACGTTGTTGTTTGGTTGAACATGCACTCTAAGTTTTCCTCCTAGAAGAAGTTTCTGAAAACCAAACACTTACTCAGAGCAGTTTGCCTGCTTACCTTATGCCGCCAAAGTGTGGGTTTAAATCCGTCAGCTTACTAGTCAAGACTCTCCTTTACAAAACCTCTGTTCATCTCTGCTGTGATATCCCTTAGTGATGATCACCAACAGTTCTCCCTCTGTCTAATCACAATCCAGAACAACTATTTCACATCAGCTCCAATTTAACCAATTAGTTTGAATTATGTCCCAATTTAATAAAAACCCAATCGAAGGAGATTTAGAGTTTTCAATATTTGCTGTTCAACGTTCAGTTTTAGTGTTACAGAATCAGATTGATACACTTTTGTGAAATAGTGGAATTTGGGTCGCTCTTTGTCACTTTTACATGAACTGATTATGAGACGAGGTGAGATTTTCTGTGTGTTTGATTTAGTTCGAAGAAAGGTTTACCACGGTGTCGTTGCATCGACAAAGATTGCAGTCAGTATGGTCTATCCGTGTTTCTAAAGAGTAACCTAAATGACACTGTAATTGAAAGGAAGAAAATGGCAGAAAAACTGCAGAATTACTTTGCATGTATTAGCACGCATGTACCCCTCGTGACATAAATGGGTATGCGATGACTGGGATAAGACTGCCCCCATCTTTCGACTATGAAAGTCCCAGCCCATATTTTGGAAGTGGAACATTGATCAAGCACAACTGCTATTTCAGCAAATCCAGTCTAAAGCTGGAATTCGCTGACACATATTTTTCGGAATTCTACATTATTTTACACCTCAGACTTTTTTTTGCATTTAGTCAGCATGTTCGGCTATTCACATAAATATTTCTGAGATTATAGAGCTCATAATCTAAAATTAGGGCCAGACAATTCAAGGTGCATGCTCAGAATCACTTTCACCCATAGAATTCGTTAGATGTTTGGAACTCTCTTTTACAAGTGGCAGCGGATCCGGGAACGATTTTCTCACCTCAAATCTCTTTTTTTATATAATCTTCTTAAGCTGAAGTTTTAGGAGATATGGGCCAAAGGTAGGACATTGGATTTTGGCCTCTGATCAACCATGATTTCCTTAAATGTTGGAACGGCATCGAAGGGCTCAATGGTCTACTCCTGTTACAAAGTTCCTACAATCTTTATTGTTTCCTCATCATATATATCAAAGATTCCACTGGCTTTTTGACGAGGAAGCATTAATGTCGTTGGCCTCTGATGGTTAATTAAATTCAGGGATTGGCTTTTAAACAGTTAACTGGCCTTGATAAGAGATGTGATTGTAGCTTGTCAGAGCTGTCCACTTGCCAATGTTAGGAGAATAAGCGATGTTGAATCTCAGGTTATACTTTTGACACCATTATTGCATAATGTTCCATTGGACATTTGTTTTTTGAGCTGAACATTGGCTTTTCATTCCACTGGCAGTGTAATCACATTCGAAGCGAGTTTATCTGCTGCTCTGAGTATTAATGCCTCTGTTGCTGGTTCATAACGAAAAATAGGAGTGAATGAGAGGCACGTTGTGCGATGTGGCTTAACGTTGACTGAGCGGGGCACTTCAAATTTGACCGCTTCTACTCATGTCCTGACACCAATAAGTGACTCAATCACAAACCTAGAATGGCCAAATGTTACATGAATCAAAAGAAACCGATCCATATCAACGAACACTCAAATGAGACGGATTGGATTCGTCTCTGAACTGCCTTCCAGATGTGAGAATGGATTGCACATATGTGCGAGCAGAGGTGCTCAGACCAGAGAACAGACAAATTAGGGATTTCAAGGAATGGTGAAGATCTATCCACCATTGTCGGAGAGGCTCTCACTACCTCTCCCATGTCCCTGTCCCTCTACGATCGAGTCTCTGGAGGTAGAGAGCATTAATGAGAATTCGGACTGTGTGAAAAATCAAAGTGTTCCCATGAAAAACCGAAATGTATTAACAGACAGCGGTCTGACACCTAAGAGGAGGAAAGTGAAAATTATAATGATGGAGCTCACCCGAAAATAATATGAGTTTACTCCGACCGCTCCATCAGTAACAACCACAATCGTTTTCCTAACTGAAAGAAGGAGGCCCTGGATAAATGCTGAGTACTTCCCTTTTATTTGAATCAATTCGATGCTACGGCAGGCTGGTCTTTGCAAACATCAAATAATCACAAAATTGGTTTCAGGGGAAACATACATATTTTGGAAACAAATGAACTTGTGGCTGCATAACTGACTATTTTACTTTCCACAGTCTGTTCACTAGAACACCAACTCAGTGTATATGTACCGTTGCTCTTTTTTCCAGTCGGGTGGCACGATGGTTTGCACTGCTGCCTCACAACGCCAAGGATCTGGGTTCAACAGCGGCCTTGGGTGACATTCTGTGTGGACCTTTCACAAACCCCACTTGTGTGTGCGTATTTCCTCCTGCAGTTCAAATGTGTGCTGGTGAAGTGGATTGCCCACAGTGTTCAGGTTTATATTGACTGGTCATGGGAAATTCACTGTTGCAGGGTAGAAGTGTGACTCTAGCATGCATGCTGTGCAGTAAGTTGGTGTGGACATGTTAAGCCAAATGGCCTATTTCCCCGCAGAGGGAATCTGAAAAGCTAATGTTTGTAATCTTGTTAGATGAAGTGAGAGGTAGCGATCAGTTGCTGATGAATCGCGTGGTTCTTTCAGATCACAATATAGTGTCTTGTTTAATTTTCCCATCAGCAAATATTCTCTTTCACATCAATTAGTCCTCATGAAAGGGAGAGTTTGTCTGTGCTGCAGTGAGTGGTGGCTCGTTGAATACATTGTATAGGTGGTTCTCCTCTGTTTTCCGAAGTTCGTTTGTGCTGCAGTGTGTGGTGGCTCGTTGGAATATTCCAACGAGCCATCACACACTGCAGCATAGACGAACTTCGGAAAACAGAGGAGAACCACCAGTACAACGAATTCAAGAAGAACGGATACTGAAAAAAATAAGGTCCGCAGATTCCTCAGGAACTAACAACGACAAGCAGGCCAAAAACAGCCAGAAACCCTAACCACCTTAGCATAGATCAAAGAAGTTTCAGAAATGGCAGCCAGACTACTGAGACCCCTCCCAATCCTAGTATCACACAAACCCAACAACACTCTCAAACAAAAACTAACAAACTTAAAATACCCAAATAAAGCCATTACAAAAAAAACCCATGGACAAAACCAACGTCATCTACAAAATTCTATGCAAGGATTGCTACAAACACTACGTCGGACAAACAGGAAGAAAGTTAGCCACCAGGATACACGAACACCAGCGAGCCAGAACAAGACACGACCATGTCTCCCTCGTAGCCCTACACACGGATGAAAAAACTACCATTTCGATTGGGACAACATATCTATCCTGGGACAGGCTAAGTAAAGACATGCCAGAGAATTCCTAGAGGCCCAGCACTCCAAACACAACGCCATCAACAAACATAGATCTAGATACCATCTATCAACTCCTCAGAAAACGAACTTGAAATGACATCACCACAAGCCCCAGGAACACCATCCAGAAAAAACATATATATAGAAAACAGGAGAAAACAGCTTTGCTTCACTTGGAGGTCGCCACTGATGATGATACCTCGACAGGTAATGAATCGTCTGAATGTCAAACCTACACCCTAAGTTGTGTGATTGCATGGATCAGAGATTATTGGAGCATCGGGTTTCCGAAAAGGACACGGAACAGTATCAAGGGGAAGACACTTTTTTGGAAAAGAGCAATGTCGGTGGTTTCTGCACATTTTTTCAAGCCATTATTCGGCTCTCGCTAAGGTATTCTGTACAATTCTGCAACTCACATTATAGAAGCGAAATGACCACTAGCGAAACAGTGCAGGATTGATTTGACAAGATATTGTCTGGATTGAAGAAGTTCAGTTCTTACAGAGTTTCGACAGACTGGAGTTGTTTTCATCAGAGCAGGGAAGATTGAGAGGAGACGTGATTGAGATGAAGGAAATAATTAGGGATGTTGATTGAGTAGATTGAAAGAAACGTTTCCGTTTGATGGAGAATTTAATCACCAGGGAGCCTTAGATTTAAGTTAAAAGGCAAAAATGTTCGAGAAGGTAACATAAAAACTTTATCATCCAGCGAGTGGTTGGAATCTTGAAACTCACTGTGGAGTGTAAGAAATCCTAATAACCGTCAGAGGAATTCATATGTGAATTTGTAATGCTCACAGCATACAAGGCCAAATGATGGAAAATGGAATGAGGGCAGTCAAGGACTTTCACAAGAGCACACACAAGGAGCTTGGGGGCTCAGCTAGCTCTGTTCTCCTCCGTAGTGTATTATTTAGTATCCTCAGCTGTCACGTTGGAAGCCGTTGTTCATTGCCCCACTGGGGGGATCTCTGGTTATTTTGGGGTTTCAAGGTTTATGGAAAGGTTTGTAGTTCTGGTGTAGGGTGAAGTTGTTGTTGGGATGTTCGGCCGATTGGAGAAGTTGGTGTACAGGCGTTTCCTCCGCTTACTCGATGACATCCTCAAGGCTGATTTGACTCCAGTGAAGCGCAGCTCTTCTGTGGCTTTTGGAATTGATTTAATTTTGTTTCCACAGCTACCAGTTGCTGGTTCTGGCTGTTCGTTGCAGGTCCTAATATGATGGGTCTAGGTCAACGTGCTGGTTGATGGAGGCTATGGATGAGTCTCATCCTTCTGGAAATTCTCTGGCTGCCCTCTGTTCAGTTTGTTCTGTTATTGTTGCGTTGTCACAGTCGAATTTGTTGTTCTCGTCGTCTCTGTGTATTGCTACTAGGGACAGCTCGTTATGGTTTATACAAGCTCCTCCAGAAATGCTTTGTAACAATCGATGTTCCCACAGATTCCTTACAGATAAACAATGGTAGAAGGACATGGCATGACCCAACACACTAAGCATTCCATCATATACATAAAAAAAGTCTCTGAACTGACAGCCAGACCCCTCTGACCACTCGGATTTCTGAGAGAACATAAACCGAAAGCCACTTTCAGACAACAACTCACCAGAACAAAATACCCAATGTCCATCAAATGCAGGACAAATATTGACACAAATTCTTGCACGCAGTGACTGCAGAAAACATTATATGGATCAGACAATTCACGACTCTCATTCATGAAGATCAACTTGCCACTAAACTCCAATGCGAGTTGGCCCCAGTAGGTTGACTTGTGGCACAAGTGTCTCTGATTCCGCAAATGGGAACTCAGATTATGTTAATGGCTTCAGAGGTGGAGAGTGTGCTTCTGGAAAAGTAAAGCAGGTTAGGCATCATCCAAGAAGTAGGCGAATGGACGTTTCGGGCATGAGCACTTCATCAGAAATATGTACAAAATGCCGATTCTCCTGCTCCTCGAATGCTACCTGACCTGCTGTGCTTTCCAGCACCGCACTCTCGCCTCTTATCTCAAACATCTGCAGTTCTCAGTTTCTCCTCCGTCTGCTGTAATGGTTATTTCCCGGTGTGATGGATCTGCTGATGTAACCAATGTAAAATTGGATTGCTGATTGAGAAATACAGCCAGATCTTTAGCCCAAAAGTGTAATTCTGTTGTTTTTCCAGGTGTCATTACTGGCACGGCCTGTGCCACTGTACTTGCTTTGAGTTTCCTGGCGGTTTGATGTGTGCTTCTGTGATTGTACAGTTGACAGTATCCTGACGTGTGGCTACAGTTATCTGCGTTCGTAACCCCGTGTCTATTGCTGCTGTTTTGCTTTGGTCTTTATTTGTGCAACAGTAACACAGTGTTGGAACTATTAATATTGTAAAAAAACAGACATGCATGAGAAACGCAGAGGTTTTGGTGTCATTTGTGCATTTCTTAGAGATTACCTACATTCAGGAGAGAAGAATGGTGTATTGTTTCAGACAGTGAGGGGGAACATTCAGGGAAAAAAGTCACCAGCGAATGTAATTGACAAGCGCATCCGCAGTAGCCACAATATGAAATAAAACGTACAAAAGTTGAGTAAGACAGATGAAGGATGGCAGTAATCATGGGTGACAAGCGATCCACTGCTCTGCTCCCCAAAATCCGACTTCTGCCTCCATTGTAAACAAATTTTAGAGAACCATAAACATCAGCGTTGTCCAATAGAACGACACAAGTCTTTTCTTGGTATTCGATTTATTTACAGACTATTAGTTTCAGGTTTTTTTGTGAGAATCCATCTCTTTCATTGTGAGTATTCGGAAAGGAAACCATCGTTTTTGTCAGAGAAATAATGTTTGTGTCATGCACAAGAACCTGAGATTCTTCTACTTTCTATCAATTTTAACTGCCTTTTGACTCTTCCGACTAAACTGCATGACCTCATAATCCCCAAAAAGCATGTGCATCTGACAGGTTTTTACCCACTCACTCAACCTATCGATATGCCTGTGCAGATTCCTAAATCGTCATCACAACACTCCCTCCCACTTTTGCGTATTATCAGCCAATTTCGACACATTTCACTCTTCCACTTGCTCCTTGCTACGAACAGAGATAAATAAATGAAGCCTTGAATATACACAGTCTTGAAAGGCCTCTTTTGTAAAGATTCCACATATTTGCTACCCTCTGAATATGAGAACATCTTCATCATCTGTGTCTTAAATGGGTAACGCCTGCCCATGTGATTTGGACCTCTTGGCCCACACTATTCCATTTATAAATCAGAACAGAGAAAAAACGCTTAAAGTAAAGCATAAACTCACTAACGTTTCCTGTGCTAGTTCTGAGTATTTGAAGCATATTCGTTTTTGACCTCTGGTTGAACGAACTGCCCTAATTTGGACATTAGATTTGACAATGACACGTCTGCTTCAGTGCCTGTGACTCAAGAGGTGGTGAAAGGCGTTATAAAAACACAAGGACATCTGTATTAGTCGATTCATTGCCGCATTATTAACCTCTCTGCTCATGAAAATGGATCCTTCCCATCCACTCTATCTCTCAATGATATGTGTCATTTAATTTACTCTCAAATTAGCCTGCTATGTTCTGATCAATTACAGGGGGACCGCAAATATTGGCTGCATTACGTGGTCAGGACAAAACGAGTAATCTCCACGCCCTTCCTGTTGAAAACCTCCACTCAATGAGAAATATTAAGCAGCAGCTCGGGGTTCACCTTGTGGCCATTTATAAAGGCAGTATAATCGAAATCCATTGGAGTTGCCCCACGCAGGTATTAATCATGCTGTGTATGCTTCCTTCACTCTCCATTTTAAGTGACTTCCTGTTGGATGAGCAATCCCTCAAACTGCAGAAAACGCGTCTCAACAACTCGACATTTTCTCAGGTCTGCCCACTTGTTGACATGCAGAAAACTTGTGGTCTAAACCAGAAACGGGCCCGACTCAAAACGTTAGCTCTGCTCCGATATCCATAGATAATACCAAATCTGTAGGATATATGTAGGATTCGCTGAGTTTATTCCAACCAAATTGTGATTTCCATTTAATTTCTTCACTGCCAGTCATCTGGTCAGTTGCCTTGGTTAGAGGCAACAGTTTCTCCTGATCATCAACCCGCCGATCACCGCCGCTCCCTCCCTCATCATTATAACTCCCCACCCCCACAGGAAAACTCCCTTTCACCTTCTTTGCTCCAAAGAGAACATTCCCAGAGTCGGGAATCCCTCCACAAAAGCAGATTCCCTCTTTTCTGGACAGGGTGTAAAGCAGAGGATTGTGAAAAGATTCTGGGAAATTGTGGCCAGTTGACAGGTCGACAATTGGTCAAGAAACAAAACATAAATCCAAATCTCCAACTTTGTAAAGCTTTAGACATATCTTGAGAAGCAGATTAAGAAGAGAATGAAGTATGAACTGTCCAACTGAGCAGAGACAGTCGAGACACGTTCCGTTCTTTCAGAGGCCAGTACATTGACTCTGATGTTCTTTGGGTATGAAATGACTGAGACATTGAAAGTATTCTTCGTTCCTACACGTCAGATAGTCAAATATCATCTCCGCTCCTGGAAATGAGAAAACTCGGAAACAGACAAGACAGTGAAAGAATCGAAGGGAGATCGACCCAGTTGTCGGACTACTGGTTCTCAATGTCATGAGTGTGTCTGTACAGGATGGGATCAGACTGTTCCCATGTCTCTATAATGAATTTTGAAGGCTTTATTTAGGAACAGTAAAGCCAATGAAGGACAATTTTCAAACCGGAAATGGCAGAATAAAGCTTGAGATATGGGATCATTGAAGCCGTTGGGTTATCAGTCTCTGTGGCGCTGTTCGTGCATTCGGCTCCATAACGACTGGTTGTTGTTTTCCCACTACCGAGGAACAGAGCGACAGCTGACCTCACACGATCCATTTTCTTTGCTGCACTGTTCTGTGTTTTTCACGTGATCAGGAATATGTTGCTCCGCTGTGCGAAGGGAGGCGGTCCTGGTTGTACGACAGCTGTTTTCCGTGACCTGGATGTGTTTGCAAAGGGTGGGAAAAGCCTGTTTCTGTTGTCAGAAATGAATGCCCCAGGTTTTATTTTGGAAAAGTAAAATTGATCGAGGATAATTTTAATTCTATGAAGGGCAGGCGAAATCGTCAACTCACGATCAGCCTGCTTTATGGGAGCCGACAAGGGGCCTGCTACAAGGGACTCCCCAGTCTCTGTAGTGCACTTATTCCCTACGTTCGGCTGTTGTTTACCGCCCACCCACGGATGGAGCGGCCGGTGTTTACTCTGCCCAAATTATTTGCTTTGTTTTTCCGGGATTTAATGGGGTTAGTGATATGTTCCCCAAACGGAAAATGTATTATACAGTGAAGAACCACAAAGGCGTTTCTGTATTGTTTAATGACTAATAAAGTTTTGGTCATGCTTGGAATCTGAAACAAAAACAGAAACTGCTAAACAAACTCGGCAGGTTTGGCAGTATCAGTTGGAGGAAACAGAGCTCTGAGAAACTTCTGAAGAAGCTCTGAATCACTGTCTCTGTTTCTCTCTCCCGATATGCCGCCAGATCTGCTTAGTATCACCGGCAATTTCTACCAGGAGGTTTGACAGGGACAGACACAGGAAGAGAAGTGACGTGGATGTGCTTCGGGCTTGGTGTGCCGGTTGTTTTCAGTGAGCAATGTGTGCTTGGCGCTACCCTGGAGCTGCAGGGACTGTTTTGGTGGTATTTTGCAAATTGAAAGTTACACACGAGCAGCATGTCAATGTTATATCCCAGCTCACCACAACTGTTCACGATGCATGGATGGCCCTTTAACACCACTACATTCATGAGCTAAACTTTTTTGTTCTCACATGGAGCAGGTAAATGCTTTCTGCCCAGTACAAGGTCGCTGGTGTATTGAGAGTTGAGATGATCACCTGAACCTCGTCCCACATTGAAAAAATTGAAAAGTCTCCCATCTTGCGAAAATGTTGTTGGAACATCCGTTCTACAGAGACTGGATAGCACATGCCACAGACGAGATAATTGATGAATCTCTCCTCAATGTGAAGACGTTCACGGAAAAAAATATCCCCAGAGACTTGTGTAGTGATCCACACAGTCTGAGCATTTAAAATGCCTCCAGTGTGAACATGTTGATGACACGTCAGTCCCCAGGAAAATGTGCAGTACTTCCGACAGTTTGTGTGTTAAAAAGACCTGTTAATAATGCTTATGGGACATCAGTTCGCTCGTACATTTGCAGTACGTTTCAACAGTTTTGGAACGGAAGATGTCTCTCCTACGAGTAAGCACGTGGATCGGATGTCAGATCTCCAGAAGTTTTAAAGATCTGTCATTCGTGTGTGCATGTTTCCCATCCATCAAGTCCACAGAGATTGGATGTCATTTTACAACGTGTGGACAGATAAAAGGTTTCTTATTATTATGAGCATGATATTGAGTAATTCAATCGCTGGACGTTTTCAAGCATTTTTCGCAATCCAGACAGTGAAGTGGTTTCTCTGCATTGTGAGCAAGCAGGTGTCACAGCAGGTCAGAGAAGGCGTGAATCCCTTCCCACACATTGAGCATGTAACTGGTATCATTGCGTCCATGCGAATCCAGCGCAGATGGGGAAATGAACCATCACATTTCCACAGTCGCTCCTCACTCTGACTGCAGTTGTGGTTTTTGAGCACTGATCATAGGCAGAAGGTTTGTCCACACACAACATGCGAGCGATTTCTCTCTCACTGTAACCGGAACATTTTCCTTCCAAGTTCAAAATGTGATCAAATTCTATCTGTGAATAAAATGCGCGACTTCATCAGACCATGGTGGAGTTGTCGGTTTTAAAATCGTCCCCTGCTAATATATATATATGTGTGTGTGTGTATATATATATAAACAAACAAGAGAATGAGAAAGAGTCTCTCACAGACTTTTGAATCTGCCTCAAGAGAGGGACTGAAATTAAGGGATTTAGACACCAACAATTTGACAATAATTTTGTCAGATTATTTCATACATGCAACTTCTACCACTGAGACGGAGAAGGTTAGCATGTGGATGTGAACACCATCACCTCCCTGTTCCCTCCAGGTCAAACACCATACTGACTTGTCAGACATCCAGTCCTGTTGGTGCAGACATTTCCTATAATTGAATCGTGGCAAAACTGATGCCTCAGTTTTCATTCCGCAACGCAACATCCACTGTCTCTCCACTGAATCGAGAGTGTGATGCTGGAAAAGCACAGCAGGGCAACCAACATCCGAGGAGCAGGTGAACTGACGTTTTGGTAAAGAGCCCTTCATGTGGAATGAGTTTTGTGAGGCTGAAGGAGTGGAGAGACAAGTTGGATGAGGCAAGGTAGCTCATCGTGTGATAGGTGGGTGGAGGCGTGGGTAATGGTGATAGATCGGAGAGCAGGGTTGAGCGGATCATTGAGAAGGAAGATGTACAGATAGGACAGGTGATGAGAGGAGTTCCGACTTGTAAATTTCGAACTGGGTTAAGATGGGGAGGGGAATGAAGAAAATATTGAAGTCCACACTGTTGCCGTGTAGTTGGAAGGTCCCAGGGTGGAAGATAAGGCGTTCTTCCTCCTGGCATCAGGTGATTAGGGTGTGGTAAAGCTGGATGCCCAGGACCAGCATGTACCTGGCTGAGCGGAGGGAGAGTTCAAGTGTTCGGCCACGGAGCAGTGATCTGGTTTGGTGTGGTTGTCCTGGAGATGTTCTCTGACTCGCTCTGCAATTCAGCATCTGATCTCCTTAGTGTAGCAGACACTGCATTGGGAGCAACGAATGTCGTAAATATCATGTGTGGAAGTTCAGGTCAAACCCTAATGGATGCGAAAGTTTCCTTTGTGGCCTTGGATGGAGTTGAAGGCGGAGATGTGGGAGGAGGGTTTGGGAAGGTGCTGGGAGGAGAGGGTGGTTTGATGTCGGGCGTGGTCCTGACAATGGAGTCGAGGAGGAAATGATCTTTACAGAAAGCGTGTAGGTGTGGGATGAAAACACATCTCTGCTGGTGGGGTCCGTTGCAGATGGTGTAAATGATGGAGAATGCTCTGATATCTGTTGGTGGGGTAGACGGTGATGACCAGGGGTATTCTGCCCTCGTCAGACTTGGAGGGAGTGTGCTTTCATCCAGAAGTTCTGGGAAGTGGATGAGATGTACTGGAGGGCATCACTGACTGCGTGGTAGGAGAAATTGCCTCGCCACTGACTCAATCTTCAACCTGGCAATTGTATGAGCCTGAACCAGACACGTCATAACCATGATGAGATGCTTTGTCAAGTCTGCCTACTTGCGCCTCAGTTAACACCAAACGACTCCTCCACGTCTCTACTCTTCTGCAGCTCAAACTCTGTTGCATTCCTTTAGACCAAACAATTCAAATGCACTTCCATCTGTCCTCTCACAATCCCTGTCTATTCTGGTGAAACGTCCTCTGTCTCGATTCATGCGTGCACTTGATCTCTGTTCAGTGTTTTATTGTTTCTTATTTCAATGAAGTTTTTGCGACCGCCCATTTTCTCAACATTCGTGGCTTTACCTTTCCACACGAGGTACCACATAGTGGAAAGGAAGGAGTTGCTGGTTACTCACACAATGATGCAATCCTGAGGTCTTCCAACAACTCTGATGCACGTGGGAGTATTTGCAACAAGCCGGGTTCATCCATCACCACGCAGCGAATTTTCAAAATGTTCATTTTTTTTTCAAATTTCTTCTCTGTCTTCTGTCCATCTATCGTTGTAATTCCCTCCAGCCCACTCAAGAACAATTAGAGATGGTCAATAAATGCCAACCCAGCCAGCAAACCCGATACCTAATTTATTTTAATAAAAACACTCTCAGATATCTGCATCACTCGAATTCCAAACTTTTGATAATTCTTGATTTTAACTGACCTCAGTACCATGCGTTCTTTCTTTTGAGATTAGAAGTTTCCAGGGAAAGTCTCATTGAGATGAACATTTCAGACGTCAGGCTGCGGGCCAAGTCCTGGAAACTGAAAATGAGAATGGATGGATGCTTGATGACTGGCACTAACATAAAAAAATGATTCTGTGCTGTAAAAGCACGGTACCACGAACATTTTTGTTTACATGGAAGAAACTTATCATGACAGGAAAACAAAGCTATGATGTTGACAGAAGTTGCAACTGCACATGCCATAATACCTGGTCGACTGATGGTTACGATTCAGCGCTTTTATCCCTGTGGTTCGGGTGCGTTTCCTGGTCAGAGACTCAGGGTTTATTGTTCCTGATAGGAACAACAACAAAAGCAGAACATCTCTGGTCGGATTCGTATTTCACACGTGTTTGCGTGTGTCTTGCAATTTTGCTGCAGGGCCGCACGGTGGCTCACTGGTTAGCACTGATGCCTCACAGCGCCAGAGACCCAGTTGACTCCAACCTGGACGACTGTCGGTAAGGTGCCTTATTCATGAGCGAATGAAGAGTAATAGGGTCGATAATTGCTCTGAGTGGGTTAATCCCTGATGGGTAAGCGTGGATTTGTTTGTACCAAGTGGCCTGTTTCTGAACTGTAGGCATTCTATGATCGCTTACTTTGTTACTTTACCACATGTTCAAAGAAGGAAGGACAATGAGGAAAAACAGTCACTTCCCCATTCGGGATTAATCCACTGTGCGTCAACCAACAAATTCATCTATTAAATAGCTCCCATCCTCCATACACTGGGAATGGCATTATACAATATTACAGCGGGTTTTCAAATGTTAAGTTGGACACATCATCCTTTCTGAAGACGGACTTAACTGGGATACAAAGATATGACAAAAGACATGGAGGGCTATGACTGGAATCAAAAGACGTCAGGAATAACCGGCAGCGTTTACTTGGAAGCACAAACAATGGAAAGGAAGCCACTGAGACACTGGGGGATAAAGCCATTAGAAAAAACAAACGTGGTTTCATGGGATGGGGGATCAGACCAATAGATCATGTGGCGTGAAACCCCGAAAAACTGAGTTGTGTCCATACTGAAGTTTTCCAAATGATGTGAATTTGGTGAGAGTGCACAGGAGGGAAATTTCCTCAGTCAGATGGATCTATAACAAGAGTTTAGAACTTCAAAGCCAGTGAGAAATCTTGAAGAATCGTTTGGAGCATGGTTTGTTTTTGGCATTCTACAGTTACTGAAATCGCGAACGATTTTCTTCAGTAAAAATATTTTTAGAACCTAATTCTAAAATATTTCTAAAGGCGCGTACAGACACACAAGTAATGAATTTCACCGTGACAGGGAGTCTGCGCTGTGGGAATGGGGTGGTGTTAGGTGTACACTCTGTGTTTGCTTAATGTTAATTTGTAATAAACTGTATAACACCTGCAAGTCAATACGAAAAAGTGTGAAAATATCCGATTATTAGGAAAGGTTGATCAGCTTGATCAATGTGAACTTTAGTAAATGCTAAAAGAACTGAACTGTTTTTGTTAGCTCAGCAATAATGGAAGGCTACCTAGCTCAGTCGGCTGCATTACGGGTTTACGATACAAAGTGATACCAACAGTGTGGGATTAATTCTCGCAACGTCTCAGTTTATCATAAGGATCCTGATATCCCCACTCAGCCAATCCATTCGACGATGGCGAGAATTGAAGGGAAATTATACCATAGTAAGTTCGAACTGACCTGCCGATACAATGCACCTTTTCTACATCATCTGTTGCCTTGGACATTTGGCTGCAAACACAGAGAAGGGATTTAGGCCCAATGCTGCTCATTCATCTCACCCCAAAATATCCAGTGACAAGACATTTGAAAATATTCCTGTTTGAATTCTCTGAGTTTCACGGCACTACTTAAAAAACTTATAATTTCGATTCGAGTTTTTCTAACATCATTCAAAATGTCCAATGAGATAAATCTAATTCTGTTTGGATTGTTTTAATAACTGTGTGAGTTTACAGCAATTGTAGTAATATGAAACGAGTTAAACATCCTTTCCACAGTTTAACACAATGCAGGGTCAGACCTCAAACGTCACCTCTTTATCTCGATTGAGAGATGGGTATTCACCTCGGGAGCATTCCTGAGCGCTGGCAAGGTGTGGAATTCAGTGCCATTGGATATTGGTGAAAGTGGAATAGAATGTATACCTTCCTCTGCTTCCTGCTTCCAGTGAGCATTTCAATCCGGAACAACGCGGGCACAGTGTAAAGCATGCAGAAGAAACGTGTTTGCACTT
This sequence comes from Chiloscyllium punctatum, assembly GCF_047496795.1. Classification (NCBI taxonomy): domain Eukaryota; kingdom Metazoa; phylum Chordata; class Chondrichthyes; order Orectolobiformes; family Hemiscylliidae; genus Chiloscyllium; species Chiloscyllium punctatum. The sequence continues at coordinate 82,621,594 of NC_092764.1, forward strand.
TCACTGAAACTATGTCTCTTCAGGATTTGGGATCCTTCCCCACGCTGATTAAGACAGCACCATCCCATCGATAATGGAAGGATATGCTTTAATAAGCCATGCTTGGTGATGAAATGAACAATTTACAATTCCTAAACTTGTTTCATGTGTTCAGTTGGCTTAAGCGAGAATCTTGTGGGAAGATCTGCAAGTCACATTTTCGGATGGGTGTTAAGAAATGAAAAAAAAAACGACAAAGCCACAGAAGGTCAAAATTGATAGAATCCCTACAGTGCAGAAAAAGACCGTTAGGCCTATTGAATCTGCACTGAGCCGAAGAGCTTCACACTCCCAGACCCTTTCTTTCAAATACCGCACTTATTAACCAACTACAAAAATAGAACTTATTGAAATGCTCAGCCGACCTGATAACATCAGTAGAGACAAATCAGAGTCAAAACTTCAGTCAAGAACTGTTCTGAGGGAGGTTCACTCGAGTCTAAATGTTATTTCGGAATTCACTGATGCTTTAATTCCTAATTTTGTCTCTGATTTATGCACTTTCATCTCTTTACATTTTATTTACTATCTACCTAATATGCTAATCATTGGATACTTCGAAGTAACCTAAGCAGCCAAAGGAAACTCATACGAGAGAACATGAAAATTCCAAATTATCAATCACACCAGACAGAAATAAAAACTCGCTTCTTGGCGCCGAGAACCAACAGCGTTTACTGCGGAGTTGCCTGAAAAGTCAAGCACTTTTCACGATGCGTAACTGAACCTCTGTTTGACGCGGTGAAAGGCAGATGTACTACCGAGGACGACTGTGTAAAAAGAAGCCCCTCAGCCTCTATGTCGGGGTTGGGCAATAACAACCATGTCGCTATCCCAATTTCTTTTAAACCACTTACCCCATAGCTATGTGATGGCATCAGAAATTCACATCTGAATAGTTCTTCCAGTGATGAGGGTTTCTCAACCTTACTGTAAATTCAAGATTCCAATCAGCAGCTGGCTGATAAGTTTTTTTTTCCAAACACATACTCAAATCTTTCTGCCTCTTAAATCCCTGCCTTCCTGGCGATAGATCTCTTCATCAAGGGGAAACGTTTATTTTAGTTTACCCTCTCCATATCCCTTGTTACTTTATACTTCTCAATTTTGTCTCGTTTCAATCCTCTCTGCTATCAGAAGAACATCAGCCCAAACTTCTGATAAATCTTTTCTTAACAGGTTCCAGTGCTATCACATCTCCTTTTTAAGATGAATTGCAGACTGCGCACAATTGTCCAGTTGGAGCCGAAATAACAAATCAAATAAACAAGCAGAAACCGCATAAATATTTCCAACAAAACTCTCTTTAGCTCAATACTATCTGTGTCCTTTTCATAGAACCATGGAACTCCTCCAGCATGGAAACAGGCCCACACTGACCCTCCGAAAAGTAAATCAACGAGAAACATTCCCCTACACAATTATCTTTTCTTTACCCCTAATTAACAACATGTAAGTTACACATTCCTGAACACGATGCGAAATTTAACATGTACAATTCACCTAACTCTTGTCTTCTTCTGATACTCATGCTTCAAGAATCTCTGGTTCATGCCAGTTAAAGTTGCTCCATGGCTTTGATCTCACAATCGCATCATCGAAGAGGATCGATTAGTTTAAAGTTCCCAATGCTGAGATTGGAGCATGTGCACCCAGAAACAATTACCACAGCAACGCAGATTAAAGTGGGTCAATGTGAAAGTAAGTGTTAGATTGCGCAGTGCCTGAGAGGACTTGGAGAGGAGATTTAAAGGAGGCTCAGTAATTGCGGGAGCAAGACAAAAATATCCGACAATGGGTGGTTTCCAATCCTTTTTTATTACACGCTGAGATGTGAGAGAGATGGGTCTGAAGGATGAAAATCGGGAACTTGGAGAATATTTTCATGAAAACAACTAATTCCATGCTGTGTTGATTTAGTACGTGTCACACAGCGTACAATGGGAAAATATTACGTACCATGATTCGAATTCGAAACGTACTGATGCATCCAGAAGGCAACGTATTGAGCACTGAATAAACTAATACTTACAGTGCCAGAGGATATGTCAGAAACAGCATCACAAACACAAGAAGACCACTTGACGAAGTCTGAACTGAGATGTCGGAACTCAGAATGGGCTGAAACTTTAACTTCGATATTTCCAGAGGCTCTTGAGTTTCCATCATTCGGTATGTTGACGACTGAGATTAACTGATTTCTAAAAACTTTCAAAGGCTGAGAGGATAGCGTGGGGTATTGTTGAAATGCATGTTTCAATAGCCATATAGTTTAACATCATTTACTTCACCAGTTTCGACACATGCGGAAGGAAACACTGCTGCCAACGATCAGATATATTCAGTTACCAGGCCCGCATTCAGAGAATCTGAGTGGTGGAGCCGGGAAAATCGATCCGGAAATAGGGATGGAAATGAGCGCGTGGAACTACTCTGTAGCTCGAGTGAAGCAATTGAGTTTGACGAGGCTATATTTTCCAACATCACGTGCAGCAGCTTCTATTGGCATGGAGGAGGAAACATTGGGATATCACGCTGAGAACTCCAAAGTCACCTACAGCAGCTTCTATTGACATGGATCAGAGAGCACTGGTACATCACGCTGGGAGCTCCATCCTCACCTAATGCAGATTCTATTAACATGGAGCAGGGGCATGGGAACATCAGGCTGGGGGAAATTATACTCAGCTATTTCAATCTAAAGCAAAATAGTTTTTAGCACAACACATATTAGTGGATCGAAAGAGTATGTATTCAAGGGAAATGTTTCAACTATATGGAAACGTTGTGCAAACATTTAACACAACAATATTTTAGATTATAACCTTTCTCATATTACTGACCCTGCACTGGATTGAATTGGATGAATGGCTTGTAAATTCATTTCATATTATTCAAATTCTTGGAAACAGATGCAAATCACTAAAACATTGTGAAACTCCCAAAATTAATGAGAATGCAAAATTTTCTTATTCAGCTCAAGTTTACCTCGAGCTATTGAGGAAAATCAGGAAAGTGGAGAGAATATTTATCAGATCAGCGGTAATCCCATTAGATCGCTGTGCAGACATAGGGTGAATGAAAGCTTCGTGCGAACAAATGTGTTTCAATTTGCGCCATTATCCACTTCACAATGTGGGGACTATTGGAGTGAAGTGGTGAAACTGATTATTTTTCGTGGTTGTTCACCCTGTGACGATGACAATTATTTCTCCTTTCCTGATAGCATCACAGATCTGCAGCAAGCACACTTGAATCAGTTGTTTCAAAATCTGGGGGTTGTTCATTCGAATCTTCACCGTCTAAAGAACACTGCCGATTTTTATTATACTTACAAACTCATTGTCCCGAAGCCGAGATGTGCTTTGAATTCCTTATCTGGAGGAACAATAATCTGTCCTCAGCAACAATTACACTGCTTCCATCTGGACAAGAATGTTCGCAATGCTGGGATATCTGAACTATTGCTATGAAGCCGTGTCCACCTTCATTCTATTGTCCACTTATAAGTATTGTCGGCTGTCAACATTTACTGTCGGCAATGTTTCAATCGATTGTACAACAATAGTTTTGCTTAACAGAGTAGTTTTTAAACAGGGAGTCGGTGTGGTAATAGAAAGTACTAAAATAATCAGTGGTTAGCACTGCTGCCTCACACTTCCGGAGACCTGGGTTCAATTCCTGTCTCAGGTGACTCTCTGTGTGGAGTTTGCACATTCTCCTGGTGTCCACATGGGTTTCCTCTGGGTGCTCCGGTTTCCTCCCACCATCCAAAAATGTGCAGGTTAGGGTGAATTGGCCACGCTAAACTGCCTGTAGTGGTAGGGGAATTGGTCGGGGTCAGTGTGGACTTGTTGGGCCAAAGGGCCTGTTTCCACACTATAAATAATCGAATCAAGTGAGCTGAGGTAGGAAACAAAGTCATGTAATTTTGTGGGCGGCACGGTGGCACAGTGGTTAGCACTGCTTCCTCACAGCGCCAGAGACCCGGGTTCAATTCCCGCCTCAGGCGACTGACTGTGTGGAGTTTGCATGTTCTCCCCGTGTCTGCGTGGGTTTCCTCCGGGTGCTCCGGTTTCCTCCCACACTCCAAAGATGTGCAGGTCAGGTGAATTGGCCATGCTAAATTGCCCGTAGTGTGAGGTAAGGGGTAGATGTAGATGTAGGGGTATGGGTGGGTTACGCTTCGGCGGGGCGGTGTGGACTTGTTGGGCCGAAGGGCCTGTTTCCACACTGTAAGTAATCTAATCTAATCAACACAATTCCACCGAATCGTTCAACAGAATTGACCTCTTCATTAGAAGCATCTTGCAAAGCAAGTGGTTCATCTTCTTTAAGTTGGTTTTCCTAAATAACACTTTAAAATGTACAGTTTATGAGTATATTGCAGCCAGATCCTTTGAAAGTATGTCATTCTGTTTGGAATTATTTGTGGTGCTTCTTAATATAGCAGTCAATATCTCCGACCAATCAATGTAACCAAGAACATCAGAGTCAACCGCACAGCGCTGTCAGAGAAGGGAAATTTAAAATACTCTCCACGCTGCTCTTGTGCACATTATCATTCTAAAACCAACCAACCCAATCATTGCAACCACTGGGAGTGAAAAGGTAACAAATAAACAGAGCACAGTTTCAACTCTGTGAATCTTTAGAAACTCTTCGGGAGGGGAATCAAGGGTGAACTGACCGACTGAGTAGAGAAAGTTAAGGCACCTTCCCCTTCTTCAAGGAGCAGGGACATTAACTCTGATGTTCTTGAGGCATGAACATTGAAAGGATTCCCATCAGAGTTGCTCGGGTCTTGCTTCTGTCACTGTCAGGAACAATAAACCCTCATTACCTGACGGGCACCCAACTCCAGCCGCGAGGAAGGAAACATCGATTCTGAAACATTTCACCACCAGTCCTGCCTGCCGAGTAGTTGGACTGCTTCCTAACGCCATAGCATATGGCGTTTCATTTATCAGGAGATAAGTTTGAGCGAGCCATTGACTTTTTACAGAGCAAAAAGATGCCCATCATCCAAATTTTCAGCACTTGGCCTGTCCTTGTGTTCTCAGATGCATCAAACACTCGTCGCAATTCTATTATCCTGTCACGTTTTACAAGAATGCGACTGAAGTTTAAGATGGATTACCTGTGTTCACACCCTCTCGGTGATCTGAACCTCACTTCACCCACAGAGGGAAACACACAGACACGTGCCAGCGAGAGTGACTGTGGCCTCAGGAGAGATCAGCCAGAAAGTAGAATTTCACCCAATTGGCTTATTTTGCCCTATTGCAGATTTCAACACCAAAGTCTGGTTACAGTAAAGGAAGGAAGCATTCAACCATCCCCGTGTCCGTGTTCCTCCCCTATCTAAGCATTGATCGACGGAGGCAGTACTGTGTGCTGTGAAAGAAGGTCCCTCACACAATAGAAACTGCAAAACAATAGATGATTGGACAGCCTGTGTATTAAAAAAACAGACGTAACAAAACCATGACAGAGCTGAGGGCATCACGTTCAGAAGGATGTGAGAATATAATGCCGAATCAGACAGTATTCAGGGAGATAAAAACAGAGAACGTTCCCGGAAGTCTAGTCATTAGGATTCCGTGCTCTCACAGTCATGGCCTGCAAATCGTTAACATTTGCAGTTACCAACATGAAACGTTGCCTTCTCTTTAAAGGTAGAATTATGACATGGGCACGCACACATAAATTGTGAAACTGATGTTTAAAATGATCTGATTTTCTTTTTTATTCCATACTTGGGCAGAAACAGTCATATGAAAACTCTTAGGTTCTTATTGAAATCCGATATTAAATCCAGTTAGTGTTTTCACAAAATTACTGACGCTGAGGTAGAGCTGAGAGTTGCATGACTGAAGGAGGCGACTACTCCTGCTTTCTACCCACAACCTTTCATCCCTTTCGTCCCAAGAACAAGTGCAGTTGTCTGGCAGCTTCTGAAAGTGTGGTAGAGTTCAAGGCCATCACAACCTGATTTTCTTTCCTTTGTATTCAACATAACAAAATCCAATTCACAACTCATGCAGACACATTTCCTTATCTTTAAAAGTGATGCGTCCTTTCAGTTTGCCATGTAAAACCTTTCGTCAATTAATTCAGTACTGACAGGACATACGTTTAAAGCTCTATGAAACAAGTTAGAAAAGGTAATTCCAGACAAAATGAGGTGCCACGTGAAGAAATATTGGTTTGAGTCAGGAATAATAATATGGAATTGTTCCTAGAATATTTTGGTGAACTGCCTCCAGAATTATTTTGATGAGGTAAGAAGAAATCTTGATTATGATGATCTAAAACGCTCATATAAACGTAGATTGGCAAAAGAAAAGCTGGTAAATGTTCGGTGAGACCGCTGTGCATGAAATCTGGGGCGGAGGAATATAAGGGTAAATAGTTATAAAGATCAGAAATGTACTGTGTGAAAGGTTACCAATGAAGGGTGCCTACCCAAAACGTCGATTTTCATGGTCCTCGGATGCTGCCTGACCTGCTGTGCTTTTCCAGCATTACTCTGATCCTGACACTGATCTCTAGCATCTGCAGTTCTCATTCCCGCCTGCGGAAAAGGGAACGGAGTCATAATTGACAATTGTCTTTTGAACTGGAAGAATGTTTCAAGCGAAGTTTGATTGAGGCTTGAGGTATGGAAGTTCCAGAGAGGTTAGTTTAGCCCAACAACATCTCTCATTGATCAGAGCCCCCAGCGCGCCCGTGACTTTCTTTGATTGATTGGAGGTCCAATACCTCCTGCGTGGTCCTGTAGAACCGCCTCATGTCCGCTGTCGGCCATTATACGTCATCAATCAGTTGGGATGGTTCCTGGAGCATGCATTGGGTTAACATGAACTGTGAGCATGCTTGAGGCGAGTGATCATTGGAACGAAATGTTGTTGTTTCCAATCCCCAGACGGTGAGTGATGGCCAAAAGGGAGGGCAGCACAAGGGGCGATGTTCCAGTGAGTGGTCTCATGGTTGGACAGTGTAGTATTCTGGACCCAAACATGGTGCATCTGGGACCGCAATTTCAGCCACAGAGAGCCTGAGGCTTATTCCCAGAAACAGTGGCCACTATTCCTGTTTCCGTTTTACTTTTTTAAAATTTATCACGTCACTGTTCGTTTATCTATCTTTTGTGTGAAAAGAGCTGAAAATAAATGTTATTGTTTGAAATCATTACTGTGGTCCATGGGGAGTAGGTGCCGTTGGGAGACGCTTGGGTGTGTAGTAGTGACTGAGTGATGGGAATGTTTACTTCGTGAATGTCTCTGTCCCTTAATCTGCTGTCAATGTAACAGAGATGGAAAGAATGGAACAAGGAGTGGAGGGACAGGACTCCTGAGCAGGATAGCTGGGCGCTGGGGTTTTGGACTTTGGGGTGTTTCGTTGCCAATCCCCCAAAAAAACCCGACCCATTGTAGTTCTCAACGCTCCCCTTCCCCACCCTATGCCACTACTACCTCCACCCAGTATCCGCAAAATTTTAAAGACATTTACTTATTTCATACATACTTTGTCGCTTTTGTCAGAACATTCAATAATTTGAGAACTGGATTGTAATTGAGAGACAGAGCAGACAGTGTACGAACCTCAAAAATCACTTTGCATCTCCTCAAACTACTGAACTTCATAATCTAAAATTGCTCCCAGATTGCTGTTTGGTAAGGAGTTACAAGATTTTTATCTAGTAGTGATAATGTGGTCCTGATATCTGTATCAGTTGAAAACAATTGGCTTTTATATTCCACCTTTAACAGAATGGAAATATGAAGACATTAGAACAGGAGTAGTTTGTTTTGTTCCGACCTGCTCCATAACGTAGTTTGATCATGGCTGATAATTCCGCCCCGAACCCTGCTACCTCTTTAGGCCCATACCTTTTGTTCCCTCCAGCCCTCAAACTTATATATAGCTTCATCTTGTAAACATTGCACGTTCTGGCTTTAATTACTTTCTGTGGCAGCAAATTCCACTGAGTAACCAGTCCCAGACAATTAAATAAAATCTTCATGTCAGTCTTAAATGGACTCACCCCTATTCTTAGATGTGACACCACTCCCTCATCCCCTATGTTTTGGACGCACTGGTCATTGAAAGCATCCTTCCTGCATTTACCTTGTTCATTCCTTTAGAATTTTATTCTTTTCCGTGACATCCTACTTCATAATTCGAAATTCCAGTGGTTTTTATCCTGACGAATCCATGCCTTCCTCATACGTCAGTCCTGCCATCCCATGAATCAGTCTGGTAAACCTTTGTTGTGATGTCTCCGTACGGAGAACATCCTTTATCAGATAAGGCTTCCAAAACCGCGCACAACATTCCAGGTTGTGGTCTTAACAAGACGCTGCACAGTTTCAGCAGTTCATCCCACCTCCTGTGTTCAAGTCCTCTCAGTACAAAGGCCAACACACTGTTTGCCTTCTTCACCTGCTGCTGCGCCTGCATGCTTACGTTCAGCGATTGCGTACAAGGAGACCAGATCTCTTTTCCTATTTTAGTTTTGTAAATTTACACTGGCTCTGTCCAATCCAGTTACTGTTTTACAGTGTTAGGCTAACTGCTCTGCCATTCCATGTTTTCTCGCTTCCTCCTTTTATAAACACTGGGGTCACATTAACTGACCTCCAATCCGTAGATGTTGTCTCAGAGTCGATAGAATATTGAAATATGACTGTCAATTTACGCTATTTAGACTGGAGACTATAGTTGCAGAACACATTCACTGCATCTCGGTTGACTTTATGTACACTGGGTTTGTTTCGCAGTTTATGGAACTTGGCAGCTTTAAATGTCATCAATTTCCACAACACCATCTCACTGACAATACTGATTTCCTCCAGTTCCCCACTCTCTTTTTCTTCCCAGCACTTTAGGAATATTACTTGTGTCATCATTTGTGATGACAGAAACAATGTACATGTTTTTACGGTATGCCATATATTTATCCCACATGATAACGTCATCTGTTTCTGATTGTAAGGGATTTGTTTTAAATTAACGTATACTTTAGTCTCTTCATATTCCTTCAGGACCTTTAAGACTTCATTGTTTGTTTCTCTCAAGCCTACTTTTAAACGAAATTTTCGCTCTGCATTAATTCTTTCTTAATCTTGTGCGAAAATCTGAACTGCTCCCAGTCTTAATGTCTGCTACTATTTTCAGCCAACTTGTACGCCACATGCTTGCGTTCAATACTATCCTTGATATCCCTTGTTAGCCATGACATGGCCACGTTCCCCGTTTTCTTTGTGTCAAACAGCAATGAGAAGCAATTGCAGTTGTTGCAAATGCGTTTTAAGTGCTTTTCATCCATTTAATTTCTGTTCCCCAATTTGTTGTACCATGCTCACGCTTCATATCAGTGTCATTTCTTCGACTTAGATTTCGGCTCATAATCTCATTCAGCTCTATCATTCCAACTTAATGCAGAGTTCTCTCACTGAGTTCTTCACTCTTTCATGAGGGACCGCATACAGAATTTTTAAAATCAATAATTCCTTGTCATATATATAAATAAAGCTTTGAAATCAAAGTTGCCATATTCCCAGGCCTGCTGTCTCTTTAGAGAGAGAGCGAGAGATCGCGCGAGGTGAGTGATGGTGCTTTAACCTGAGAGTCGTTGTGCCTCAGGCAAGGCACAAGTTTGAGAATGTGGGAACTTCATGCAGCCAGAACCAGAACTGTGAACATGCTGTTGCTGTCATTCTTCATTGCAATGTAGTCGACCAACTAACCAAGCTAGCCCACCAATGGCCATTAAATAGTACGTAATCTAGGACGCTCTGATCTCCATTTGCGTCCTTAATGTACCGACTCAGAAAACTATCGCATACAGACAGCAGGTAGGTCTCCTCCATAGTATTGTTACTGATCTGATTTACTCAATCTCTGTGCAGATTGACGTCACATTCAATAGCTATAAGGCCACGAGATAAAGGAGCAGAATTTGGTCATTCAGTTCGTCGAGACCTCTCCACAACTTGGTCACGGTTGATATGTTTCTCAATCTCATTCTTCTGCTCTCTGCCGTCTCCTGTAACTGGATTAGTGGTGCTGGAAGAGCACAGCAGTTCAGGCAGCATCCAACGAGCAGCGAAATCAACGTTTCGGGCAAAAGCCCATAAGGGCAAAAGCCCACCGCTAATCCAGTATTTGATTTTCAGCATCTGCAGTCATTGTTTTTACCTCGTCTCCTGTAACTGTTGATCCCCTCATCAATCAGTGACCTATCTACGTCTGTCTTGAATATTCGCAATGACTTGACCTTCACAGCCCTCGACGGCAAAAAGTTCCAAAGAATCTCTAGCCTGTGGCTGAAGAAAGTCCTTCGCATCTCACTTCAAAATGATCATCCTTTTTCTCTGAGGCTTTGCTGTCTGCTCCTAGTCTCTCCTACTAGTTGAAAAACATCTCCTCAGCTACTTTAATTACGCCTATCTGTACTGTATAAATTTCAATCAGACCCTCCTCAAACTTCTAAATTTCATTAAGTACAGCCTCCGAGTTGTCACATTTTATGACAAGCCCTTTTTTCCCCAGGATCATTATTTTAAACTTTCTTTGTACCCTCTCCAATTTCAACATATCTTCTGAAGTATTGTATACAGCTCTGGTTTCCCTGTTATGAGAAGGATTTGATTAAATTAGAGAGGGTTCAGAAAGTATTTACCAGGATGATGTCATGAATGGAAGTCTTCTGTTATAAAAATAGGCTGCCGTCTTTTTTTCACTGGAGCAGTGGACTTTGACGTTTGGCCTCGGGACAAATCCTCGGGATTTGTCAAATCACGAGGAGCATTATAAGATTCATATCAAGGGTAAGGGAGTTCGAATCTATTGTCATATTTTTAAAGTACGATAAGGAAAATTCATAAAGGACATGAGGGGCAGCTTTTGTTTTACACACTTTGATCAGTGTATGCAATGAACCGCTACAGGAAGTGATGGATGCAGGTACAGATAATTTATTTAAAAGTAATTTGGATAAGTAACTAATTAGGAAGGTATTAGAGGTTTATGGGCCAAATGCAGGCAGGCGTGGCCATTTTAATTTGGCAATATATTCTGCATGATGTATATGGAGTGAATGATCTGTTAAACTGCTGTATGACTCTTACTCTACACTTAGATATCCGACCTAACTTTTTGCAATATTCCAAATGCGGTCTGACCACAACCATATAAACCCTCAAGTGGACATCTCTGCTCTTGTATTTGAGGCCCCTTGATATAAATTATGAAATAGCAGTTTCCTTCCTTTTTACCAACTGAACCTACCTGATATGGGACACACAAGTAACTTTGTGCTTAGGATTTATAAAGGCTTTGCGTGTACATAAATTAGTCGAGGCCTGCCTTCTTCTTCTCATAGTGCATAACCTGACACATCTCATATTGTATTCCATTTGCCACTTCTTTGCCTATTCTCTGCGCCTGCCAAGTTCTTATGAAACCTCCCGGCTTTCTTAACACGATCTGTCTCTCCAACTACCTTTGTGTAAACTGAAAATGTAGCGACAATGCACTCTGTTCCTTTTTCCAGATGGCTAACCGATAACGTGAGTAGTTATTCTCTCAACACCGATCCCTGGGCAAGTCTTAAAAAGTCACAGGCTGCCATCCTTTAAAAGACCCCTCTGTTCTCACTCAGCCAGTCAGCCAATTTCCTCCTTGTCACTTACAGCATGCTTTAATCTTATTTAGCAGTCTGCTGTATAGCACCTTATCACGGGCCATATGAGCATCGAATTAGATCACGTCCACTGGCTCTCCTTTGTCTAACTTGCTTGGTACTTCCTCAAAGAGATCTAGAATCATTGTCAGACATGACCTCCACTTGATGAAGCCATGCAGACTTTGATCTGTTTTACAATCCATTTCCAAATACTGTGCAACACAGTCGATAACATGGCCTACAGTGGTCCGCCAGTGCCTCCCTTTTTTCTTTCAACACGGGTGTTGCATTTTTAAAAAATCCAGTCATCTGAGATCCACCCTGACACCGATTACTCCGGACAGATCATCACCAATGTCTCTACAATCTCCGCAGCAATCTCCTTCAGAAATCGGGGATGCAGTCCATTTGGTCTCATTTATTTAATTCCTTTAGACCTTGCTGATTCCCCACATCTTCTCATTCATTTCACCTCCACGTGTTTCTTAGTTCTCGTATTTTGTTGTTGTCTTCCGCTGTGTTAACTAATGCAATGTACGTGTTCAACTGCACCATTTCGTTGTTCCCCATTACATCTTCTCCAGTGGTCCAATGTGCACTATTCTCTCTGTAACCTCTTCAATATGTGAAGGATCTCTTGCATAATTCTTCATATTACAAAATCACTCACTTTCGTCTTAATCTTAATAACTCTTCTTGCCATTTTAGTTGTTCTCTGCTAGTTAGTAAATACTTCCTAATGCTCTAGCTTCCATTAATTTATATCAGATGGTGTGTTTTTCTTTTGTTTCGATGCTCTCCCTGACTTCTCTTGTCAGTCATGTTTGCTTCATCCTCTCCTTAGCATGTTTAGGGGGTGTGAGTAACTTGGGATCATGTCTGCCAACTTGATAGGATAGCAGAGTACATGGAACAAGACTGTGACCAGAACACAATGATTATGGGTTTCTCTCCTGGACTGGTAGAGATGGGTTTACGAAACTGCATTTACAGTGAGTTCAGAGGAGAGTATTTACACACACCAAAACCAAACCAAGGTGCATTTGTTTCTTCTGAAATTCTCACCTGGGCTGACAGTGATGAATGTTAGATACCCCTCTTTATTATTTTACCATAACTCCTGCCGACTGTGTCTTCATGAGTTTTCGACCAACGACCATCCCCAGAGCCTGTGACTGTCACAAATCTACTCCACTTTCCATCAGCTTCTCAGATCATAAGGAACAAGAAAAGCTGCTTCATTTCTATTTCCTGATGTCTTTCTGCACACGTTAAAACATTCATCTACCATCTCTCCATGCACATAACAACCCGACCAGCTAAGTAATTCCAGCGTATCCTTTTTTTATATAGATTACAGCTGATGCAGTATTTTGCTATTATTTTCTTGCAGGTGTTTCTCACAGCACTTAATCTAAAAGCACAGATGCTCCAAAGATTAGCTGTTTTCTGAGTGTGTGTTAGATGCAGAAACAGATCCATGGCTTCTGATGTGAGTTATTTTTCAAATGTTAATCACAATTACCGAGTAATTACACAGATGGTAATTTAGTGCATCGTGCACATGCTGGGTCCAAGAACAGATTAGTGTAACCCACTCTCCAGCCCATTCATGAACAAGACTGGCAGATATTGTCAATCTCCAATTGACTATGGAAAAGTTGATGAATGATCAACGTAGTGCATCTGGTCCCAGAATATTGGCAGGTGAGGAGTTGTAGTTTAATCTTCTGGCAATGATGAAAGAATTGCAATGCATATCCAAATCAACAACATCAAATTGTAATTCTACCCCGTCTTCCATTTATCAAAATGTCCACGATGATTCACAGGAATGTGAAAAGGCAACACCTGACAATGAGACACATAAAGATAATTTAGCCACTTGACCAAGCATGTTTGATTAGGTACTCTCTCAATTTCTTTTCATATGCTTCAAATCAATTTTACAGGGTATTAGAAGGATTGATTTGCAATCACGAAATTCGGATCAAAGATCACGGCAGAGTCCGACGGAGTCACTTCATTTATCCTAACCTGAATAATATGGAATTTTGAACAGGGAAGGTAAAAATTTCGTTCAAAGTCGGGGGAAACAGTACACGTGTGTGTGGGCGAGGCTTCAACTGATCATCTGGCCTGTCAAGACAAAAAGGGAATCAACACAATGGGAAACTTTGCAAATGTCAGGACTGTGGAAAAGGAGAAATTGAGGATTGCAGACGCTTGCAATCAGTGTTGAAGATTGTGATACAAGAAAAACACAGCCTGTCAGACAGCATCTGATCACAATCCCTTCGTCAGGCGATTAAATATCTCAAAAATATGAGGATTCTAAGGGAGTTGTGAAACAGTGGGCAAAAAAAATAAGAACAGTAAAGAGGTCGTACTTCAAACGTTAACTGGACTAAAGTCTGAGTCAAATAGACCAGACAGGCTTCATGCCAAAATGTTGAAGAAGGAGGGAGACAATAAGAGAATGTGGATGCGCTGGGAGTCATCTTTCAAGTTATGTAGTCTCTGCAAAGTCTCCTGTGGAGTGGAATCCACTTTGGAACCCCACTGTTTTCGTTGTTTAGAATGCTTTTTTACAAGGTTCCACACAACATCAGAAAATACAGCGGAGAAAACGTACCGGCATTCATTAAGGATTGTTTACTTGCTGGAAAGCAGAGAGTAGGAATAAGCACACGTTCATTCTGACAGTGTTCTGTTACTGGTGGAGTACCACAAGGATCAGTGAGAGAACTGCTGTCTCACAGTGCTCGAGATCTGGGGTCAATTGCAGCCTCACACGATTACGTACATGAAGTGTGCACATTCTCAGTGTCTGCGTGGGATTCCTGCGGATGCTGCTGTTTCTACACAGAGTACAAACATTCACGGTTCAGTTGAATTGTCTATTATATCCAGGAATGCACAGGTTAGGTGGATTGGCCATGCGAAATGCAGCATTATAAGGAGAGAGTGGAGCCTCATTGCAGCGACTACATGGGCTGGAAGGCATGTTTCTACATTGCAGGGATTCTATGATTCAAGGCTTGAAACAAATTGTTACAAACCATTATTCATTATTTAGACATTTGGACATCTTGTAATTATTCCAAACGTGTTGATGAAACCAACTGGATAGGAAAATACATTGTGAGGAGGATGGAGGGAGCCTTCAAGTGAAGTTTGATAGGCTCACGAATGGATCAGGACATGGCAGTTTATCCATAGCACACGATAGCTCCACAAGCAACTTTATTAATCTGGTTAAATCTGACTACTCTTTCGCAAAGTATCTTGAATTTGCATCATACCCTTGATTTTCTTTGTCTAAGTGACTTGCTCAACAACATTAATAAAAACATAGAGAAGCTTTCATATGACAGCTGTTAATCTACCTGCGTGTCATTTCCTCCTTGACTTCCACTTTGTTTTGACTAAAGAAAACTCACTGACCTGCATTGGTTCCTTAGATGCCTCTCCACTGATTTTATAATTCTCAGATTTGTTTTCAAATCCATCCATGGTCTTACACCCCATTAATGCATCACTGCTTCCAGCCTAACATTACTCTGTGTTCTTCCCACTCCTCTACTTATGCTCTCTGTATTCCAACGTTCCTTACCCCCTCCCCACCCCCTCCCAACCCCCACTGCCAGAAATGGATTTTGCCCTGAATAAGAGAGTCTGAAGCAGGGTTCCATTTTACTAAACACTTCAGGCTACTACTCTTGGAGTTAATATGGAGCTCTACAACGTCACCATGTGGTCTAAAAAAAACCAATTCTTTCTCATAGCTATGAGGTAGATTTCTGCAAAATACTTTACAACTTTCTGTGTGCTGGCAAGTGCATTATCTTTCCCTATCACGTGTTTCATTTTTACTGTGACATGGCATATTTTACTACTCACTCATTCACTTATAACTGTCCTTTGTATGACGTCTGCATTTCTTGCTTTGTGTGTGGTGGGCCAGTGACAGTCTGATGTGGAATTCCAAAGTGTAATGAAGTTGAAAGTCTGTACTGTACTTTTAAGAGAGGGAGAATGCTGTTCTGCACAGAGAGCTTACGAGAGCAGTCTCAGAGTTTACTGAAAAATTGAAAAAATGTAACATTTGGTTGTGAAATAGATACCTGAGTTGGTTGCTAGTTTGATGACAATTCAAATTTAACCAATCGGTTTCAATTACGTCTGAGCAAACTGAAATCCAATCGATTTCGAATGTACTATTTTGCCAACTTCAAACAAATGACATAATCCAATTTTGGGGATGTAAGAAAGGTAGGCGTTTTGATCTTCAGACAAAATTACTGCCATCAAGGGAGACCTACAAGAAAAAGACACGAGCTGAAAACAAAAAGACAGTTTGTGAAATGAAGCAGGGTGACTCTGGCAATTTCTGCAGCTGACACTAAACAAATGTTAACATGAACGCTGCTGGATTGCACTGTTGGATCTTATCATTACCACGATCACATATGCCCCACACGAAAACAATCGGTAGCTCGGCTGAATCTCAGTTCATCTGCAGCTGAAACTCTTTTTTATCCCCTTTGATATCATTAGAGGAGATTTTAGGTGGAATGTAGGAAGGCCATTTTGGTTGAATGAATTGCAGTTCTGAAGAATAATGATTTAAGATGAGCTTCAAACGCGACTGTAAAATTTCAGTGAAGGAGCAAAAAATGCAGTGACATTGCTGGAAGAGTGCCACAGAGCCTCCAACAACTTAGGGGTATAGAAGAGCTAATGAGCAGTTAATCTTTCAATAATGATTAAATAACAGGGCAGTAATAATAGGGGATTTTCACAATTCCAATGTAATGTGTCAGTGTATTGCCAAACATTGACTGAGATGTGGGAGGTCAGATCCGGAAAATATTTTTAACTTTAATGTCCCGAGAGATTGTGGAAATTCCAACACTGAGTTTGTAGAAGACAAGATTAATATATATTTCTACAAATCTTAAAAGGATGATGGGATACTGCAGGGTGTTGTTGAAATGTATTTCTCAGTAACAATGTAGTTTAACATGGGTTAATTCACCAATTTCCCCACTAAAGGAGTAATCACTTCTGTGGAATAGCATATAACTCAAAATTTCAAAGGCGTGGAGTAAGAGATATTGAGTGGTGCATGAGAAATGTGGATGAAGATGAGCGTGAGGATGTGCTGTTGTGATGAAATCGGTGAGCACAATGTCCTTCGCTGATGGTACCACGGCGCGTGAAAAATGAGCTCCACCTTCACCTGGAGCAACTTCTATTGACATGGAGCAGAGAATATTGCGACATCAGGCTGAGGAAAGCAGACTCAGCTATTTTAATCTTAAGTGAAGTAGTTGTGCAGCAGGACACATGTTTGCGGATTGAGGGAGTACCTGTCACAGAGAAATTCAGAAATCAGAAAGTAAACTCCTGCAAAGATTGAACTCTTGGAGGGCTACCTGTACAGAGAGAAGTAGAGGTAATGTTTGCGTTATCTGACCGCTCTTCTATGGCTGACTCTTCACTGGGTTACACTGCATAAATAAATGTTTACCTTGAGCTTGATTCATAGTATGTAATTTCATCCATAGTCGCACCGATCGTTAAAGTAATCGAAACCACCGAAAATTAGCTGGTATATACGGTGTGGTGATTAGGCTTGTGTTCACTTCAGTTCTCGAGGAACAGCAGGAAAGTGGATTCGAAATTCATCAGATCCTCTTGAATGTCTGAGCAGACAGTGTGTGAATGGAAGCTTCATGAGGACATGTGTGTTTTATTTGGGAAACTCGCCGCTTTGCAAAATGAGGAACATTGGACTGAAACAGTAAAAATGACTATTTTTATTGGTTGTTCAACTTTTGAACATGACAGCGATTGGTCGTGTCAGTGATAACATCACAACCCTGAAGCCTTAATGCATACATCGGGCCAGTGGCACAATGATAAGGTGTCTAACTACAGATTTGGTGAGTGGAGATTCGACTCCATCCTCGCTAAAGGGCAGCGCTGACTTTATTTTACTTAGAATTGACTGTTCTGAAGCCGAAATGAGGTTTGTACCTTGAACTGCCGGGACAAGGGCCCCTTCATTAAGTGTCCCTGCGAACGTCAGAGTCAATATCCCACAGTCATCACAGGAGGGGAAGCTGAATTCGTCACTCACGCTGCCCTTTACACTGTCAACTTTCCAAGGATCACTGCGGCACCTACGATTGTCAAGGAAGCAAAACAAAGAGCCAAGTCTCAGCTTTGACAATCTTGGGAAATCTGTGGGAACCGGAATCAGAGGAAAATGGAAAGTGACCTGTCTGACTGAGCAGAGACTGCCGAGGCACCGTGCCCTTCTTTAAGAGGTTGAGACATTGTCTCACATTTCTCGATGTCATTAATTGATCCGAGGTATTAAAAGCACTCCCCTTGCAGGTGCTCTGCTTTTGCTGATGTCGATGTCAGGATCAAAACAAAGCCCGACTCCCGGACTGAGGATCAAAGCCGGATCACAGCGAAGAAAGCGAAAAAAAATGGAGCTGCTTGCCCACCAAGGACAGCTACACAAATACCACGTGTGGGTAGAATGACAGCCCTCAAGGTCGTTGTCCAAGCTTTCGTCAGAAGCAATCGCATTACTTTCTTTATTCATTTTCATCACTTGGCCTTGATGCATTTATATCTCAAATTCAAATCCAAGTACTTCTGGATGTTATGTGGGTTCGCTTCTGCGAATGCTTGCAGACAGTGAACTCCAGATTCAACCATCCGCTAGCTGATGAACTTTTTCTTCATATCTCCTCAACCCCTTCTACCACTTAATTTCAATCGACACCCCTGTTGATCGATCAAGAGGAAACGTTTCTTTTAGTCTGAATGTCCATGTCCCTCATCATTTAGTGCATATTAAACATGTATCCTCACAGTCTCCTTTGCGCTCAAAAAACAACCCAGATCCATTTCCCTAGCAAACATTTACCCCTGATTAATACACCTCTCACTATGGGATGTTTGGCATGGCCAACTTACCTGACCTGCTCATCTTTGGATTGTGGGAAGAAACCAGAGCACCCGGAGGACACCCACGTAGACACGGGGAGAATGTGCAAACTCCACACAGACAGTCGTCCGACGCAGGAATCGAACCAAGGTCCCTGACTTTGCACCGCCCCTTTACAGTAAAACTTACCAATTTTATTTCTTAAAGTATAACAGATAATAATTAACTCACAAATATTTATAATTGCTTCCTGTAACCGATCTTTACTATCCCTACTATGATACTAGTTCAATAAAAATCCCGAATAAGATTTTCAAAAACCACTCAAATTTCTAAACCAGGCAGCTTTCGAATTTTCCCTCTGTAGATTTACTCTTCAGTTCGGTGGCAATGCTTTTTTTTTGCCTCTGTGCAAACCTCTACTCCAGAAAGGTACCTCTCCAAGAGTTCTCACTGGAAGCTTGCATCTTTCAGAGTAGATTCGATTCCCAACAGTACAGAAATAGGTCCTTCGGAAACAAATCCACACGACCCTCTGAAGGGTAAACCACCCAGAAACATTCCCATACGTTATATTTACCCCTGACTAATGCATAGAGCACTCTGGACAATTTAACATGGCCAAATCCAATGACTGGTCTATCTTTGGATTGTGGGTGGAAACGGGAAAACCTGGCGGGAATGTAAGCACAAACGGGGAACGTGTACAATTTTCAGACAGACAGACACTTGAATCGGGATTCAAACCGGGGACCCTGGTACTACGAGAAAGCAGTGCTAACAACTGAGCCATCGTGCCAGCCCTGTTGGCCTGATGGCAGTTCTCCCTTAACTGTTCAATTTTTTTTCATTCTTATATCCCCAAAATATCGATTGTGTCATTGGTTTTTAACATTGCCAATATATTTAATTCCAACACGATTGGAGTTTTTGTTTTGACGAGGTGTAATTTAAATTAATTGGACTAATTCGAACTTATTTTTCTCTCCAGGCAACCAGCAACTCGAGCTAATGGACCAAAAGATTACATTGTAGCTTCTTTAGAACACTTGGCACTGTCAGGTAATTCTGCTAGAATTAACTTTTGTAAAGGTACAGTACACTTCTACACCTTCATAACATCTCCCCTTATGAAAAATATGAACCATCAAAATGAAAATATTGTTTTCCTATTCTTTCAGCAAATTACCCTAACGTACAGATAACATTAATCTACATTCACCTTAACTTCTTCCCATATATCTGTGTGTGCAGTAAATCAATACAAATCTCATCTAAGTTTCATCAGTTAAACCTGCGAAAATGTATTTGCAATTGCATTCTTACGATACACAACATGTACGATTTCGAAATTGAAATTCTGTAACTTATGGCTTCAGCGAAATAGTCCCATATTCCCATTTGCTTATTTTACCATACGTTTTCCCACAGTGCCTTTCTTTAACGGCCAGCACTGTGACTTTACGAGCCCCAAATTATGGCAGTGAAACCTCCTTTCCTCAGTGCCCTTGTGAAACCACCAGCACTGTAATGTTTTGTATCTGTCTCCATGTCAATGAAAATAGCTGAGACCTTTCATCTCCTTTGCAACCTGTTGGGCATCCTTTTTCTAATCCTGTGGTTAAATCTAACCCGTTCTTTACACTCTTGGTTTAGTAGTATAGGATACCCCTTCTCCCAAATTCTATCTCTCACAGGACGAAATTCTGGCTGGAAGTGCTGGTTTACGCACCAACATGTATTCATCTGCCCTTCTCACTTGCTGAATTTCAGTTCTTCCACGTGAATTCTTGCCATCTCTGGAAATGTAATTTTTTAAACTCCACCATTAGGTTAATCTCTCTTAGAATATCAAATATCTTATCTATGTTCAAAGGACGCACCCATCCATCAAAA
The DNA here is from genome assembly GCF_047496795.1 of Chiloscyllium punctatum. NCBI lineage: Eukaryota > Metazoa > Chordata > Chondrichthyes > Orectolobiformes > Hemiscylliidae > Chiloscyllium > Chiloscyllium punctatum. The sequence goes on from NC_092764.1 coordinate 82,642,197, forward strand.
TGGCTATGTTCATTTCTTTTGAAATCAACGTAAGTCCAACCTGTTCAGTCTTTGTGTTTCTGAACCGATGTCTCTATGCTTCCGGCACCCATTCAGTAGCACTTAAAGTAGCCTGCTTAACCTCTTCATAATGTCTTTACCCCTCATCTGACAGTTCAGCAAATACCTCACGAGCTCTGCCGACCAATGTATTTTGAACTGTCATTACACGTAAGTCCTCCGACCAATCCATCTGCCTAGCCAATCTTTCGAAAGAAATAAACAAGGCTCCAATATCGTTCACATCAAAATACGGAAGAGTTTTGATATATTTATATATATATATATCACTCCTTTCTCTTTTCATCTCCATTCTGCTAAACTGACTTTGCTGAAAAGGCACAATGTCTCAAGGTTAAATTCTCTCTCTTTCTGCTTATCTAAAACTTTCCTTCTCTTTCTTTTCCGTCTCTCTTTCTCTTTCCCTTCTTCTCTCTCTCTCTCTTTGCTCTGCGAATATCCTCCTCTCTATTTTTCTCTCTCTCTTCTCTCTCTCTTTCTCTATACTTTTGTTTATCTTCTAACTCCAATTTCCTCAATTGCAGAGTAACTTTTTCAGCCTCTATTGCACTTGTGTGTTTCTCTGACATATCTCAGTTTTTGAGTAATTCTGTTACTATTTCAGCTTTACGGTTTTCCTTCCTAAAACCCAAACCGAACTTATTTGCTAATTATAGAAGTGTGATCTTTTTCTTTCCTTGTCAACTTCCTTGGCAAATTTGAGTATCATCTTCAAATCCTAGAACCTCTTCAGAAATTATAAAAGGTATTTAATTCACTTTTAACTTAATCAACCAACAGTGACTGAATTTAATCAAATTGTCTCAGCGACGTTTTATTTGAAGAATAATTGACGAACAAGTATTTATAACTCCTTCCACTACCCTATCTTTTACCTTACCCTTCTACAATACTAGTCCGATAAACTGTCCGATTAAGATATAACAAAATTCAAGTTTTCAAAAACCAGCCAGACTTTGAATCATCTTTTCTGCTTCTTCAGGATTTTGCTTCACAGTTTATGGATCGATAAAGGCTTTGAAGAGAACTATTTTCTGGCAGGTTGCATGTGCCACTGGCTTGGCAGTTCTCCCCCCAAATGTTCAACCTTCCCAGGTCTTACACCTGCAAGGCATCGGGCTGTGGGTATTTGGCGTTTCAGATTGTTAATATTCTAAACTGAAACTTGATTGGAGTTTGGTATTTTTCAGAGTGTAACTTCAACTGATTAGCCTAATTCGAATCTGTTTAGGCGTTTCAGGCCTTTTGCAGAACACTTGGTGAAGTCAGATAGTTCTACTTGCTTTTAACTAACTTAATGGTGTAGTACACCTCATAACAATATTGAAGACAGTATAACGCATAGTCGCACTCTCTTACACAGAAATACCCGGCCTCTTTCATATAAACACATGCACGTACAAACTCTCACACAAAAATTCCAGCCACTCACACACATTAAATCTCACATGTCCTCTGACATAGAAACACTCGCATACCCACAAACACACTCAATCATGCACACACGTATACAGACACATTCTCACACGAATATATTTATATTCAAGCATGTACACACTCACACACAATTATTTTTACGTGACTCCACAGTAGAGAAGAATCTGTCCCTGTGCTTAGTCAGACACATAGACACAATGCCACAATCGCACACACAATCACACTCTCTCACACACAGATACTCAAATCTGAAGGGTGAATCATTTAATTCGTGAGGTTTATTTTGTTGCCAATGTCGTTTTTTTTAAATAAATAGACAGCCACACAACTTCAAGCCACAGAAGGACATTGTGGAATTTTCTATCATCTTGTTTTCCAGATGACTCCAGAACAAAACTCCGAGACAGACTTTGATCAAGATCTTCCAAATTGAATTCAGTATCTCACTGATATTTCACCTTTTGTATGTTCCCATCTCTCTGTCTCATTGAAGTTCGAAAGGCTGGACAGACAGTGCTGGAATCAGTAAATTGTGTTTGTGAAGTAGCGTAAAGAGATCCTGAAATTTGCATGTTAATCACTTAAAATTCGAATATCCTTTGTGATTGAGCTCTCTATATCCTGTTTCTGCAAAGCCAACTTTACATTTTCGTAATGCAACAAAATATGAATGAAAAAGCTTTTGACACAATTTCCACTCTCCTGTGCTGACTGATTACCAGAATAAAACTGAAGACTTCTCTGTTCCTGCGCCTAGTTTAACGTTGTACCATTTAGTTTGTAATGTCCCTCCTCCGTCTAACATTTAAAAAGTTTCAGTCAACATCTTATTGCATTTCTTACTGTTGGAATAAATTGAGAGGAACACTTCTTGCTGCTTTTGAATCGAGGACTAGGATTATTGTCTTAAAGTCTGAATATTCCTCAATTATTGAAGAGTTTGGATCTCATATTTGTTGCATGTATACGCAAAACCACACAATGTGTCAGACATATTTATACAGTGATATTCATTATGTTACATATATAATCATGTATGGAATTATGGCATTTCTGGTTGGGCCGGCATTTGTTGCCCTTCCACAGTCAATGAGGATGAATTGGCAGTGAGCTGCCTTCCTGAGCTGTGCAAATAAAGCCAGAATGATTTCAGGGGTGGCATTCCAGGATTTTCAACTAAGGGCGCCTGTGAAAAAAATGTTCTTCCAGAAAGGGTGGTGAGTTGCTTGAAGTGAAATTGTCAACTTGTGGTGTTCCCGTGTATCTCATGTGCTTGGTGTTTTTGGGTATAATGCGGTGTATCAGGAAACTGGTCACGAAGGAACCTTGATGAATTTCTGCAGTACATCTTTCTGTGGTGCACACTGCTCTTAATCAGTGTCGGTGATGGAGAAGAGGTTTTTGTTGCTGTGGTGCTGATAAAGCTGCACTGCAATTTTATGCTATCTAAATATGGAAACACAAATACTCTAGATGTGGTCTCACATTGTTTCTTGGTAAATTCATATTTATTAAGACTGTTTACATCCTGCAGTGTATTCTTCGAAAATAAAAATTCAAAAAACTGTATACGCTCTGTGGTTTGGAGAGACTCGATGCAGACAAACAGGAGGAATGATTCCTTGCCCATTAGAAAATGAGTTTTATCATGTTGCTGCTACTCTTCCTCCTTTCAATACATGTCTCGTTCCATTATCTGTTGCAGCTAAAGCTCACACTCAATTACTTGTATTCATTTATCAGTTGATTTATTTTTCTAGCTGGATATTTCACTACATATTTTAACTGGTGTCTGAAGTTTTTCTGTGTCACCACATAAATAAATGCATTTGTACAGCAACTTAAGTCCCTCAGCATATAGACAACTTGTTCAAAGACATAGAAAGCAGACCAATTTAAGGAATAACCAGCATTAAAACAATATAAAACATAGCCCATCCAGAGAATTATGAAGCTGGCTGAAATGGTAAAGAGTAAAGTCACAGATTTCTTCCTGCTCTCTGTCTCTGGGTCATTCTCTGTTTTTCCCAGACGCCTTAGTTACTTTCGCATCTGAATGGCCTCAGAAATATGTCTGACAGTTAGGATGTTGATAAAGAGAATAAAAGTGAAAGGCAACAGCGGTGTTAAAAAATGTGCAAAATATTTAAAACCTGCCCACCGAAGGTCGGTAAAATAACTGGACTTTGTATAACAGTACCATTGAACATTGTTGACGATCTGTCCAGGTTTAAATCGAAAGTAATAAGGGATGTTCTTTAAGGAAAAGAAAATGCAGATTGTTGCCAGAACCTTCATTGCAGTGTTCTGTGTGCAATATTTAGTTTTCATCTGATGAAAAGAAATGGCAACAAATCGATCAAAAGAAAAAGCAATGGTGAACCAGACAGAACAATCAATGGCCCAACAGAGCATCACAGAGATAACGCGACAAACAGAAGTGATGTCCAGAAAACATAGTGGATAATAATAATATCGAAATCGGCGAAGTATAATTTCCAAAACAATGAACAGTAAATCAGATGCTGCCATGGCCACTAGATAGCGAGTGCTGCATTTGGAAAGGCCACTCTTCCCCTGAGCCGAGAATATAATCGCCACTAGACTAACTGTAAAAGAGAGAGAAAGGAAAAAAATAGAGAGACTTCAAGTTACTGATGAAACATTATTGTGTCTGAGCCCAGCTAGTGAATAATGGATATTAGTGCAAAGATAAAGGTTACAACATGTCACATGAAGATTAGTGAGTCTGATCTCTTGAAAGTGAATATTTGCACATTTAAAACACGCAAGGAAATACAGAAGCGGTGGATTACATCCAGAAAAAAAAACTGTTACTTAATCAATGTTTTATTGGGTCGATCATGGTTGATATCTTCTGCTTCATAGTTTGCACTGTTTGCCTGGAGTTGTCTATAAGACCATAATATCCGCACAAAGACAACCAAAATCAATGAAAGAAAGACAGGGAGACACCAAACACAGGCATGTTTTGCAAAATTTCCGCATTCGGTTTTGGTCCTTCCACAGTTGAGATTGCTTCAAGAATTGGATATCCACATGAGATCAAACACAGTACAAGACAGTGAGTCATTCCACTGTTGCTAAGAATGGATGGCCTCCACAATTTGTATGAACAAAGGATCAGACATTTAGTCACTATCTCTGAACATCCTGACAACTTGAACTTTGAAGGCATTCAATAGTGAATCCAACCACCATATCACAGACTGGATGCCATCACTATTTAGCATGGACTCTCCCCAACATGTCCAATACTTCACACTACTGCCTCACCCAAATAAAATCTGAATCCATGCAGCATTGGTCATTGGAAGTTTCCACTTTGGAAATCATGCACCTAATCAGGGATTAAGCAAAGGTTCCAAACTTATATTCAAACTCACACTCCAAGCTCCTTTCCAATGCCCTCTCGTTGCGAATTGAATTTACTCTCTCTGCTTTGGAGAACACCCTGGTGCCAGGAATCCGCATTCGTAAACAAGCACTCTCCAATGAAATCATTCAAATTATATGACAGATTATTCTCAGGCGTAAACAGTGTACCATTGATTGGTATCACAGGCTGCTTCTTTGGATTCAGGCCATTGCGAAAGATTATGGGTGACAATGGCCAAATGAACTTATCTCAAGAATGCTAATTCAGAGACCATGGTAATGTTCTGGGGAGCTGGGGTTGATGTCTGCCAAGGTCGATCTTTTGAATTTGATTCAATAAGAATCTGGATTTTAGAGTTCCATACTGCTGATGGAATTGTCATCAATGGTTTGGGAAAATAAGTCTCGTTCAATTATGTCCCTAAGGGACAGTCACCCTTATTTCGTCTGGTTGACATGTGACTCCAGATCGACAACAACACTTTTGACTCTTACCTACACTCTAGTGAGTTAAGGAAGGGTAGAAAATGTTAGCCTACTCAGTGATACCCACATACCTTCAAAAAATAAAAGGAATGGAGTTCCTTAATGCACAACCACCTCCCCCATGCAGATGACTGCTTTCTTTATTAGACAGCTCCCTTGGATTGCATATCACCACGTCAAATCAATCCCCAGAATTAACGGACTCTCAACATGTACCTACTTTTGAAGATAAGACATACTCCTTTCAATTCAGTGTAGTTGACTGGAGGAGGGAATTTAAGACCAGGACTTACCAGAAAACGTTGGGATCAGGATCTGTCTCTCACATTTCAGATCAGGAAGGTTTGGGAATCTCACTAGACTGGACACAATAAATTATGACATGGATTATTCACTGGAATAAATGATGCGCTTAATTAGGCAGAATCTCAGCTGCCAGTGTTCAGCCCTTCACCGTAAACACTTTTCCTGTTCTCTGCCACACAGCACATCACCATGGTCAATAACCATCCCTCGAGCTCCGAGATAAACTCTTGCAGAAGTGGGCATAGGATCATTTTTTTAAAAATTCATGGAATGGGAACTGCTGTAGCTCGGCCAGTATTCATTATTTAGCTCTAATCACCGTTCTGATGGCATTGGAGTGCTGCTTTATTAACATATGCATTCCCTGGGATTCCAGAAAATACTCAGTGCTATTCGACGGGAGTTACATATTTTTTACACAGCAATGCTATATCTGGAAGTCAGCACGGAACATAGCTTGAAAGGCAATATGCATGTCACCCCGTTTCTGAGCACGTGCTGCCCTTGTTCATCCAGGCTTTAGAAGTCATGAGTTTTCGGAAGTACTGAAAAAGTGATTTAGAGTTATCATTGTGAAATTATTGCCTTCAGAACTTTAATAACTGCTCGTGGAATCCTTGGATCAGCAGAGGATAAACGTTTACACACAGAAAGAAGCAGCAAAAACTCTGTCGGGGCATAACTTTTTAAAAAAAAACAAGAACAAGCTTACACATGATTTGAATTAATTAGCTGAGTTTGGAAAAAAAAGGGAGTGAACAAAACTCTTCAGACAGCTGCTTAATAAATTGGATGCTTTATTGACAGGAATGATGAGGAGTGCCTTGCAGAAGATTCCAGGGAGTTAATCGCAGGATTTCAATCACAGAAAAAGTGTGTCTTCGAACAGAAAGTTAAGGACAAATGAAACAAGGAACAAAGAAGCTAATTCTGATAACAAGGCAAGCTGCAGACGTGCAGGAATTTGCATGAAAGAAACTTAAATAAATCATCAATGTAACACCTCGTAGACTGAAAGAAGAACATTTGTCTAAATAGAGAACAGCAGAGAAGACCCTCAAGCAGAACATTCAAGTCCAAACTGGCATAAGGATTAAACCTTAGACACTGACATATACAGACCTCAGTTGTTGGACACCTAGCTAGATTAGACCAATAATCACGTAACAGCCAAGTGGTATTGTGAGGCTCAACACGATTACTTTGGCGCCTTCGACATGCAATAAGTTCAAGTCATTGTTTCTCCACTAGATCGTCTGTGATATTTCTGAATAAGTAGCAATGTTAAAGGTAACTTGCGGTGAATTACCCACCACACCATATACACTGATTGTCATGTGTATCGTTGGTGAATAGAGTGGGTCCTGAATGTGGTGATTGTCGCGCCAATTAATTGGCTGTTTGTCCCGGACAATATGGAGCTTTGCGCGTGCTGCACCCCGAGATGCAATTGAGCGGATCTCAGCCAGCGATGTGGACAGGATTTCATCCTTCTCCTGAGCCAAGCTTTCTGGGTAGCCGGCATGTATTCGAGAGATAGGGAGGGAACGTCTTGCCACCGTAATCAGATTGTCCAACATGCTCCCATGGCTACAGCAGGCCAACTTTTTTGTTAATGGTTGGCAGAAGCTGTTGATTACCATCACTGAATGCACAGCTATGTAATTGTAAGCAAATAAGAGATTGATGGATTCTAATTTGTTTGAAATGGTCATTGCCTGCAGCTTTTGATATCTGAATGTTACTTGTTAATTATCAGCTCCAGCAACATGTTATCTCATGATATTTGAACACAGGCATCTTCTTCATCCGAGGAGACGGAAATGGTGCTGTACATTGTGCAGACGCGAGAAAGCACGTGTAATTTAGAGGGAAGGGAATTATTGGAACAACTGCAGAATTTAGAGTCTTAGGATATGACTCCGCAGCACTTCTGTTGAGACGTAGGACGGGTGAGGTGATTGGCTTCCAACAGCCATTAGCATATTCACCCGTATTCCGGTTTAAACTGAAGAGAGTTGTAATCTTAGTGACTACCGTTTTTCGAGGGCTCATCATGGTGTGAATATGCGTTCATAAATTATATTTTTGAGACCTGATTTTTTCAGGAAATAAACAACGGTAAAAAGATGGGCAACTGGTTGAGGAAAGGATAATCTATAATTCTGCAAATGCAAGTCAATTAATCCAGGGTTTGGCGCATTGCAGATGCAATGTGTTATTATGTTGGAAGGTCTGAGGCTTTGGTACGAAAAGCGAACAATCAGAGACAGAGTTAAAAATCACACAACACCAGGTTATAGTCCAACAGGTTTAACTGGAAGCACACAAGCTTTCAGAGCGACGCTCCTTCATCAGATGATTTACCCCAGTCCAACACCGGCATCTCCGAATAATGAGAGACAGAGTTTGGACTCCCGGCAGATGCAGACTGCTTGTCATTGTCACACTGAAGAAATACTCACAATTCGAGAAATTGGATTTCTAAGCTGTCCGAGTAACGTATAGAATGCAGATGTATAGAGAGTATAAAGGACTTTGTGATCCACATTTGGAAATAACATTTCTAGTAATGAGAAATACCGCAACTCGAGTGGATTCGTATCGAAAACGTATTCAGGAAAGAAAAACAAACACTTGGTAACAGAAATGTTTTGCATGGTATATTAACTGTCCATGTTAAACGTATACTACACTGATAATTTTACTTAATGCTTTCCGATTCAATTATGCACTGTATTACTAACAGTGCAGGTGTAAAGTTAGGTATTTGCTTAAACTGACATTTTTATTCGCATTACTTTTATTTTACTGATGCACTCTTCTCATGAAAACCTCTTCCTCCCAAGGAGATTACAAATCACAGAGTGAGGAGCAATGATCTCTGGAAAATTAATTGTAAAAGTATTATTAATTACCATTTCACAAACTGCTAATCAAAATTTAATCAGGTAGGGATGTGAAATCGTGTCAACATTTCTGGCTCTAAATTCATGCTAATTGATACACAATCAATAAATTAGTGTAGCCATGTACCTTTGGCATAAAATTGCTGGAAAATTAATCAGTTCCGAAAATAGTATTTGTGTCAATATGAAATGTCGATAGAGTATTTTCTTGAATTAGCGTTTTGCTCTGTCATTTTGTTTTTCTTCCGGCGAAATATTAGATCTGTTTATCTCCAGTGGGGCATTTCACTTTCAAAACTTATCACCAAACGAAAACAGCCAGCTACGAATATTTTCCCAGTTGCAATCCATTGTATATTTCCAATCGCATTGGCAGCCCTCTCAGTGTAGAGGAAGAAATGAGGAATGAAATTGAAAGGAAGTCCCGCATTATTCATATTATTACAGTCCTATTTACCACAGCGGTTAGATCTTCAATTTTACTCAGTTCCCACAAAGAGTTAAATGGTATACTCAGATATACTCTGCCTTGTGCAAGACCACTAGGACAAGTTGTTGCCCTCCAGTTAGTAACACACACTTTGTGTAGTTTTACTTTGAGATATGTTACCAGTAACACTGGAACACTGCTATCAGTTGTTCCCTTTCGCTAAGAAACCATACTTGGTAAAACTCAAACTGAAAAAAAATAATGTGCACTGAATCACATTGCGACTGGAATCAGGTATTTTCTTGAGATTGTTGTCCCACATGCAATCCAGTTCTACAGTGAAAGATGTTTCCAATAAAACTTGAAACTAGAATCACAGGTACTTGACTGTGAGTACTCTACACTTATTACAACTGAAAAGCAAGCATACTGCGTCAGACGTTCTTATTCGAGCAGATACCCACACTTAATACAATGCAACAATGATTTATGCTGCCAGTAACATGAGACCACTGCTCATGTGGCAGGACACTGAGTGATATGCATTGTACTAACCTATGGCAAAAAGGCAGTAACACATGCTCTCTGAATATCACAAAGTCTTATCGTATGCCAAATTAAGTTTGTTCGATATCTTGCCACACAACACTCCATCGACTACATTCATCTCCAAGTGAATGATGTTCGAATTGGACAAACAAGGTGTTTTTTGCATCAAATAATTTTATCTACTGTATTTCCTCTTGATTTAAAATACACTGCACCAGACCTGGCGAAAGTGAGGATTGCAGATGATGGAGATCAGAATCAAGAATGGAGTGGTGCTGGAAAAGCACAGCAGGTCAGGCAGCATACAAGGAGCAGCGAAATCGACGTCCCGGGCTGGAAACCTTCATCAGGAATGAGGCGGGACCCTCCGGGGAAGAGAGATAAATGGGACCTGTGTAAAAGATAGGTAACAGTGCAATAGGTGGATGGAGGTGGGGATGAAGGTGATAGGTCGGAGAGGAGGGCGAAATAGATAGGTGGGAAAGAAGATCGGCGGGTAGGACAGGTCATGCAGACGGTGCTGAACTGGCAGGTTGGAGCTGGGGTAAGGTGGGGAGGGGAAATGAGAAAACTGGTGAAGTCCACATTGATTGCCTGGGGTTCAACTGTTCCGAGTCAAAATTTGAGGTATTCTTCCTCCAGGCATTGGTGGTGAGGGAGTGGCGATGGAGGACACCCAGTACCTGCATGCCCTCGGCAGATTGGGAATTGAAATGCTCAGGACCAGGAGTACCTGGTCAGGTCCACGCTCCCAAATAACCCGCACTCCCCTCTGACACCTTCCCCTGACACGCAGCAATTACAAACCCTGCGCCCACACCTCCCACCTCACCTCCATCCAATGTCACAATGGAGCAATGCACATCCATCAAAGTTTTATCTGCACTTCCACAAGTGTCAATTATTGCGTCCTTTGCTCCCGATCGGACCTACATTGGATAAACTGGATGCCTTCTCAGAGCATTTTAGGGGACATCTCCAGCACATCCGCAGCAATAAACCCGATCGTCCTATGGCCGAACATTCCAACTCTCACCCAACACTCTGCAGAGGATATGCAGGTTCTGGGCCTCCTCCACCGGCACTCCCTCTCCGCCCGACTCCTACAGGGAAAACGCCTCACCTCCTTAGCCTCGGAACACTTATACCCCAGGACATTAATGCAAACTCCACCAGTTTCCTCATTTCCCCTCCCCACCTTACCGCAGCTCCAACTTGCCAGCTCAACACTTCTTCATGACCTGCCGTAACTGTTAATCTTTCTTCCCACCTATTCGATCTACATTCCTCTCCGACCTGTTAACTTCATCCCCACCTCCATTTGCCTACTGCTCCCTTGGCTACCTTTTACCCAGCCCCACACCCTCGCCTTTATCCCTCCATCCTGGAAGCTCCCATCCTCAGTCCAGATGAAGGTCTCCTGCCCAAAATGGCGATTTCCCTGCTCACCGGATGCTGCTCGACCTGCTGTGCTTTGCCAGCACCACACTAATCCTGCGCCAGCTTTGTCCCCGCCAACAATTTTGATGCAGTAGCCCTAACACTTACACCATAATTTGGGAAAGTTCTGCTCAGATTTAACGTTATGAGAGACATTTATAAATTTCCATGTTCGAACAAGCAAAAGCAACTCGCTTCTAATCTGTCTCATTCCAACCCGAAACATACTTTCCAAAGCTCAGTAGGCCCAAAACAGCGGAGAGATTATTCACTACAATCGTGTGACCTTGGAAAAGTTACTTTACCTTAAGACCGCGGTATTATAAGCATGAAAACAATTGTTCACGCATAAGGAGCTGAACACACTGAACTGCCGTATGTGAGGCCAATTCCCTGAATGGTCATCGTCATCCATTAAAGGTACAATCACGAGCAGCATCCCACAAAGTGAACACAGGCGATCCCTCATTCTCAATAACCTCCACTTTCCAATCACCCAGAGTGGAAGCAAGATGTGACAACATTTCTAAGAAACAGATTGTTTCAAACTGATTACCTCGATGGATGCATTATAACTGTTGAAAATCGTGCATGTATGTAAATTTGCCTCTGTGATGTAAAACCTAATCATTGTATATTCCCCTGATTATGAATCAACCGGTGACCGTATATGATATCCAACTCAGCAAGTCCCTCAGTGCTGAACATCAAATCAAAATGGAGGACACAGCAAATGGGGTGAGGTCATTACTTTGAGTTGGATTTTTTTTATGCTGATTGGAGCCTCCAAGCAACACAAAGTATGAAATTTCCTAAATCGCATATCAATCACGCCAAAACCAATTTCCATTTCATCGGTGAAAAATCATGTTGTCCAATGTCCAATGTTCGGAGCCCTCTGAATCAGGTAAAATAACAGACATTTCATAGAGTTAATGGCGTACTGCAAGCCATGCTGTTACACTAAGGCCTCACAGTGAGTGGGTCCAAACATACATCCACGGTATTCATCGACACAATGACAACAATAATAATGATCATAAATACTTTAAAAATTGTTTGGCAAAGACTGCGAAATAATCTCAAATCAATAGCCACGGGTGGAAACTCATGAAGACGATTATCGTTTGAGGAACATCAAAAGGTAGCAGCAATAAAGAGTAAGGTGGGAAACAACCTGTTTGACAAAGTGTTTTGATCCTTTGTGCGAGAGCTGCTGCCACAACACTCTAGATTTTCATGTTTGTCTTATTATACTCTGAACAACCGCATTATAAATCCTGTTTACAAATGTCACAACTCTCACGCCTTTTTGACAATCAAATATTTCAACAATAATTTTGTAATTAGAACACTATGCTCAACACCTCCCCAGCAACCTGTCCTCAAAATACGATGCCTCAACACATCGACTGACTGCGGAAAACACACAAGGTGGTCAAAGTTATCCATGCTGACCCTCACTTATCACTCCGCAATAATCTTCGCAATTCAGCCATTGCCCACCTGTTGTATCTGGGATCCCATTTGGAGCACTGTGCCTGAGCTAGTTCCACAAACAAAGCATTTTTACATCAAGGAATTGGAAACACCACATGTCACTAAGAGATGGATTGCAACAAAACACATCTAACTGGCAACAGTCTTTGAACTATCACAGACAGTGGCCTTGGTAAACATTTTCTCGAGCAGCCAGGGCCAGTGCTCAGCCAGAACCTATCAATGCAGCCTCAGTGCAAACGCATTCTGCACAGTATGCAGAACCAGACAATCCCGCACATTTCTGAGGAATCTCTTTATTGGTAAATTATTCGATTTCAACTCAACAAATAAGGACATGTCATTTGACATCAGGATTTGTCTTACTAAGGAAGTGAAATAATTATCAGTCATTGAATGGAAAAAAATTGATTTAAAGCAGAGCTTTATGTAACTTAAGTTGTTTCAAGACTTACCAGGAATACCAAAAATGACAAGAATGGTGTAGTATACTTTTTCAACCATTTGCATTAGAAGATTCATTTTGTTATTTGTGAAACAACTTCTACCTTTCTTCCGCTGGTAATCTGTCAAAATGCAAAGATCTCCCGAAATTGTAGCTCACAATTCCATCGAGGCTTTCTTATATTGAGTGATATCTCCACTGGGGAACTTTGAATACACCTTTTTATTTTCAAATGACTTTGAACAAACAGATTACAACAGCAGGTTTATTTTAACAATATGATATCATTCAGACTTACATCAGTAACTGAACACCCGAAGACTGAATTAACCTGATCCGATTCGTTTTCAATGGTAATTGTGATTTGTCTTCAGACAGTAAGACTTGCATTATTTCACGCTTTTTCAGTTCCATCACTATCTTTGGATAATCTTCTCAGTTAGCCTTGTTTGCTGAGGCTATTCAGCCATTCAGTACCTCATGTTGTCGCACTCGTTGAGAGCTGTTCTACTGCACACTGTTACACCACTGTTTTCCTTGGTAAAATAGTTTTACAAATCTTGCGAAATTCTCTTTGTGAATGAGTGTACTCATACAGAACCTGAAGCTGATAATGACAGCAACACCAGCTAGAATGTAAACAAAGTAATATTTTCTCAAAGCACATAGAAAGAAAAAAATGGTTATGAACCTTAAATTCAGAATTCTCGAAGAAAAACCATATAAACATAAGTGGCCCTTTGGTCCAATATGCTTGCCTCACCAAAATGACACTAAACTTACATACATCCCACTTTCCAGCATTTGGATCATAGCCTTGAATGTCATAACATTTCAAATACTCATCCAAGTGAAGTTTGATAGGTTTTGAAGGTTTCCAGACGCAACCACCCTCCGAGGCAGTGTATTGCAGACGCCTACCATCCTCGCAGCAAGAAGACTCTAAACCACCAAACTTTCATCTTAAAATTATGACAAATTGTTATTGGCCCTTCGATTAAAGGAGGTAACTGCTTTCTACTCAACGTTTCCACGCTCCCACTCGTCTTATTTATTCCGATCTCTGCAGCATGACCTTATCCAGCCTCCCTCTTCACAGCAACATTGCTCCTGCCCAAGCAACATACTGTTGAATCACCTGTGCACTCCCTCCGTTTCAATCACACCCTTCCTACTGTGCAATGACCAGAAATGTATGAAATGCTCAAATTGTGGACTACACAAAATCCTGCCTAGCTCCAACAGGACCTCCTGCTCCTGTAATCAATGCCTCAACTTGGAAAGCATGTGCTCTCTATGTCTTTTGAACTATTCAGTTAGCCAGTGGTGCCATCTTCATGGCTGTGTCAGCAAGCACCTCAAGATCTTTCTGTTATTTCGTTTCTTAGTGCCCTGCGTTTCATTGTTTACTGCTTTGTCTTGTGACTTTTCTGTCAAAGTGCATCACCTCCTATTTATCTGCTTTACATTTCATATGTCTCTTATCTGCCCCTTTGACCAATCTGGGAGAAAGGGAGGACTGTCGATGAAGACTACATTCCTGATGAATAGCTCATGCTCGAAATGTCTACTCTCCTGCTTCTCGGATGCTGCCTGACCGGCTGTGCGTTTCTAGCATCACACTTTTTGACGTCTAACAAATCTGCCTATTTCTATCTGTAACTTCGGTCTATGTTCCTCACTGCCAACAACCTGGTCATTGACAAACTTCCATATCACCCCAAGCTCAACTGGTGCACACACGACACCCCCTTGTAACCCACCCCTCACACCGACATTCTCATCGATATTGCGGAATATCAGAAACAATAAATACCTCATCCCTGATCACTGTGGTACACCACTGGACATCAGCATGCCATTCCAGAAGCAGACTTCTATCAACACCCTCTGCGACCTCTAACTGAGCTAATTTTGGAGCCAACTCGCAAAGTTATCCTGGATGCCACGTGTTTTTTACTTTCGGTATCAGTCTCCTATGTGGTAACTTTGTCAAAGGCTTTCCTGAAATCCATGCAATCAACATCAATTGCCTTACTCTCATCTGCAGAATCGGTCACTTCCTCAAACACCTCCATCATATTTGTGAGGCATGACCCACTCTGACAAAACCATACTGACTATCCATGATCACACCTTTTCTCTGTGAATGGAGATTAATTCTCTCATTCTGATTGTCTTCACATTTTTTCTCCACTGTTGATGTGACACTCCCTGGTCTGTAATTCCTCGACTATCTCTCACGCTCTACTTCAATACTGGAAAATGCTCAGCTGTCCTTCTGTTCTCTGGTATCTCCTCTGTGAACGGAGAGAAATTAAAGATTTGGTTCACATTCCCTGAATTTTCTCTCTCACGGACTTGATTAAGATTCCTCTGGACCTCGGATTTTGTACACGGTGTTAGCTCCGCATCTTGTACCACCTGTTTGCATCATATATAAATGTGCTTATGAAAGACAGAGAGCAAAGTTCTTGCTTTGGGTTTTTGCATCTTTCCTTTCTAATATTGTTCTCATCCCGACTGAGGTGGGGACAAATGTGTTCCCTGAAACCAGGTTCCTGAATTTAAAATTCTCAAATAGGGCCGCAGGGGTCAGCCAAAATAATGAACTCATGATGTATCATAATAAACTGAGGAAGACGTTTAAAAAATGGAGAATGATAACAGCATGCTGGGAAATAAAACTCAGCCTTAACCAATATGACTGTGCTGACACACATACTGCAGAATCCAGGCTGCAATTGCCCACATACCGTTTGCAAGCATTCCTGATGAAAGGCTTTTGTCCGAGACGTCGATTTTCCTGCTCCTCCGATGCTGCCCGATCTGCTGTGCTTTTCCAGAACCACTCTGATCTAAACTCTGGTTTCCAGCATCTGCAGACCTCACTTTTGCCTTGCAAACAAACCTGACAGCTGCAGACCTTGTAATATATACAATAAATTGGACTGGAATGGGCCAATATAAGTGTCACCCCGGGGTAAATGGGGGGCAGTGAGCCATTCACTAGACACCGAAGCACCTCGCACCCAAATTTGGAGGAGGCTAAGTGCACCAAGTACCGACCAAAATGGCATACAGAAAACAGCCACGTTGCGATCAATGTGCCAGCACCTGGTTGGGTCAGATTGATCAGGAAAATCGAAACTTATTAACTCATTGGCAGATGTTCAATACTATCACTAAAGGGCACGAAGACTTGAAAGGATAAGAAATTCCACAAAACCCCGCTCAGTGCGTTAATTTGTGAATTATCACAGAAAAAATAATCACAGAAAAAGCATTGGAACAAGAAAAATGCATCACGTGGAGTCTCGCCAAATTCGAGTGTGGAGGTATCCAATTCAAAAAGGTTAATTTAAAGCATATGAAAGCTTGTAGTATTTCTCGCTAGTTGATAGTTTTCTGTGGAATCCATTCCCCCGGCTATGGCTTCCCTTCCAGTTAAGGAACCATATTGTGGAAGTGTCCCTCACCCCAACAGAGCAACTTTCCTGGCATGTTAGCTGTGGCTTTCTCATAATCCCCTCGTATAGCTCTCACTATGATGTCAAGCTAAAGTGTAGCTTCTCTGATCAACGCACCACAGTTTGCCTGCTCAATGTTTCCCCACTGTGATGCATTGCAAGAGCGTATAGCTTACTTGCTCAAGCATGCTTAAACCTGTCAATTAGTTTACGATATTTTGCGAATGTTATTCATTTTATTCATCCAATGTAATGGTTATTCATCCAATTTATTATAATTGTCCTACATTTTTTGCGGATCCCTGCAACAAATATTAGGTCATTTCTTTCACTTCTGTTCACTTGCGGAATGTGCAGCATCCATTCGGAATGACGTCGAGACCTGAGCTCAATTAAGTACCTCCTCAGACCATCCTGACACTTTGTGATTAACCATCAGCCTGTGTCTCAGCCCTGTCTTTTTTCTATACAATAGTGTAAAGTTCTGCCCAGACGTATCTTGGATAATCGTCTCCTCATAATGCATTGGGCAATAAACTGATCTAAGTCCGCCTCCAGAGATTTTCTTCAACATTTACTTTATTTTTTCTAATACTGAGTATTATTATTTCTAAGAGGCAACTCAGAGTTCCTCCACTGAATATAGGAATTGAAATACATTGTGTGGTAGGGAGGATAAGTTGGCGCTCCAGATGTGACCTTGATAATTCGTGACATTGAATCCCATTGAACCTGATATTCCATGATATTTTCCTGGGTAGATTGTTAAGAGAACAGTTGTCCCACGCGAATGCCGGAAGTTCAAGTAAATCAATCGGAATAGAAAAGTCAAAACTAAACTGTTCTTTAAAATACAAAGGCAGCAGATGTTTATTTCTGGTCCACAAACAATTGTTTTCTTGGATAGCTCAGGTCAAACACTGAAAGGTCGGTACAGAAAATGGTGGAATTCGAACCAGGAAAATAACAAAAGCAATGTCCTCAGTCCAGTCCACTGCCATAACATTTTAGGTTAATTGAAATGGCAGAAAATATTATCCGAGTAGAAGATTGTCCCGTATGTGAAACAGAACCGAGACAATAAATCAATAGGAAGTGGCCCATATGGGCATAATTTTGTCGAAAAAATAAAACGGCAACAGGATACCTCGGGCATAAACATTGGGATGATCTTTGGAAAATTGAAGGGAAGAGGGCTTCCACGTTTAAGAAGTTTATTGTGACACTGTGCTGTTTAGGGTAGCTACTTGAAGCAAAACAGGAGTTAAAAGCCGTCCAGATGGAACGAGAGGAAGCGAGATCACAGAATTACAGGTGAAAATGCAGCTCAGGATCAGAGGAATCAGGAAAATCTGCTCTGCATGGGATCATTCCAAATGTAAGCGAGCATATCAGGCTAATCAGCGTGCAGAGTTAGAGAAAGAGGCTGCGAAAAAAAAGAAGTGAGCCAATGGAAGAGCAAATGTGTTGATTTACAAGGCGCAGTGAACGTATGACATCAGACAGACAGGGAGAAGAAGCGAGTAGAAGCAGACCAGAACAAGTGCCTGCAGGAAGTTGACAAATTAAAAGCATAGCTTTCCATCAGAAATAGAATATTTTGCATATATGGAAGTTTAGAGAGGAACGAGGGGTACAAGGGATAGACTAGGATGAGCTCCGGGAAGACGCTCAGCAGCATGCTCGTCCACTCGACCCTTCACAGATCAGTCAACTCCTTGAATGCCCAAGTCACAGTGAACCCGATCACAACCGAAATGCGGCTTGGGACCTGCCAGCTACTTATGGGTACACTTTACAGGAGTTCACCAAGATGGGGGTCAGTTATCCGAACTTGACTCAGCTTAGTTGGCGAGGACTTTAGATTCCCATGCCATCGAGGAGATCAGGAAGGCCTTCGTGAATTTCGATCCTGCAGTGATAAGCCACATTCAGGCGTGGGGTCTGAGGAGAATCTCTTGGGTGTGGGAGAAAGAAGCCCATGAAGTTAAAAAAGGCAAGCTAGATAAAAGGAGTGAAAATATTTCCATCTAATGAAGGTGTGGTGTGGAGGAATGAAGGAAGAGGGGGGATCTTTTACCGGAGAAACCCAGCACCACATTATGCAGCCACTGGGCAAGATCAAGTGATGCAGCAAAGGAACACTTGGCAGCCAGTGCAGTGTTACCACTGCGGGTGCACACGACACCATGCGCGGGAATGTAGAGCTCATGCACAGCTGCACTGGCAGTCGAAGGGAGCACCAATCACATCGGGAAGCAGAATTGATAGAGAGACTCAATAACTCCCATTTGCTGACCCCAATGAGCAGGGTCCAGTCCATGTCATGGACACGAGCTAACGCCCGATTCCCAACCTCTCAGATATCCACATGATGGTGTCAGGTTTCTGCCTCCCAAGTGTGAGTCTCAACACGAAGTGGAGATTTCAGGTAGATCACTAGTAAGTCAAGGCAGAAGACAACCCTGTCAAACTCCTTTGTGATACCAAGGATTCCCGTACAATCCTAAAAACCACGAGATTAAATAATATACCCTGGGTGACCACAGGGAATGTTGCTTTAAGTGGGTTTGCTGACCATGTACAGGAAGGGTACAGCATAAAACTGATAGAATTTAAACTAGGTGACAAAACATGTCGGCACTCTGCTATTTTAATCAATATTGCTCCAGACATAGACGACATACTTGGCATCCATTATATGACTAGATGGAATCCTAGTTTCAAAACAGTACACGGCTGAACACAGCTATTATCTGCAGTCATTAGTGGCCCATCCATCATCTCAAAGGTCCATTTTGCTAACCGAGTCAGGACATTAATGGAGTTTTGATTTTGTCCCCGAACAATGAGCAAGGATGGGAGCTAATTGTATGAAGTGAAGTTGTATTGGCCCAGCTAAACATGACTGTGGACGTATCCCTGGAGATATGACAATTGAGGGACTCAATCCAAAATCACGCAGTCATTACGGTTTCCCCAGACAGGCCGAGGGGGAAATGATCAAGGTGATTGATAGTCTGTTACAGCAATGAGACATCGTGCGTCCATTGATAATGCTACAATTTGGCCATCTAGAAAGCGGATGGGTCATGGCATTTATCCATCGACTATCGAGAACTTAATACAGTCACCACTCTGACTGCAACAACAGTCTCTACCAGCCCAGCATCAATAATGAAGCAAGCCCGGCAAACAAAAGGCTTCACAGTACTTGATCTCAGTCATGACTTTTGGTCCAGAATTTTAAATAGGATCTGCCAGTACAAATTCGCGTTAAGCTTCCAGGAGCAATAGTACACATGGACTTGTCTATCCATCTGGACTTGGCTTCATAACTCACCCTCGGTTTTTCACAGACGGTTAGCCACGGGACTCAAAAGGCTTTCCCAGCCTGATTGTCTCATACTTTATGTAGATGACCTACTTCGACAAACGGAAACACATTCATCTCCGAGAAAAATTACTCGATCTGTTACACAAGATACGATGCAAAATAAACCCGAAAAAGGCACACATTCTACAACCTAACATCACATACATGGGAACAATAGTCAGCAATTGGAACGGGGAAATAGACAGAAAGCGAACAAACACTACAGAATGACTCCCACTCCTACGAGATGTTTATGCACTATGATCCTTTCTTGGGTTAGTAGAAAACCGCAGGGAAAACATTGATAGGTTCGCCACCAAAGCAGCCACACTCTCAGATTCGCTATAACCGAATGATAGCTGGAATTGGACACCCAATCACACAGCGGTAGTAACAGATAAAACAAAATACACCCTGACAGCAGTACCACCCTTACTCATGCCAAATTCTGACTTTCGGAGGTCTATGTTGCAGACGCACACCAGACGACAGCTGCTGTTTTACTGCAAGAGCGGCACGGAAGGCAAGGCCTAGTGGACTTTGCCGTTCACAGATGGGAAATGTTTCTTCTATGGGCTGGCAGCCCATAGAACAAACATTTTCCATCTGTGAACGGCACCTACTCGCCACCTTTTGAACAGCCCACATGATTGATTTAATCCGACATACCATACTGATTGAGCACACACAATACAACTTCTGCTGGACGGCTGAATCACAGATGGGACTGTGAGCCACATTTGAGGCGCTTGATGGACTCTGCTGCTTCAAGGTTGGGGCGTCATGATCAAATGTAGTTAGGCACCCACATTCCGAGCTGATAACATAAATAAAGGAGGAGACCCATATCATAGCCACTAAACAACGCACCGGCCCTTTCATACCTTAACAGCATGAAAACTACACAGACGCAGCCAACAGAATTTTGTGTAGGTGGCATCACCACAGTAGACGATGGCAGTCGAATGACCGGCTGTGGGATATCATGACCGACACTCAAGGACAGTCACTGGATGAAGTAGCCTCAGCATTACCCAGCCATGAATGTGCCAAAGGTGTGGAACGAACAACTATGGCTGACGCTGTCAGCTACACCGATCTGTTCCGTCCACCTGCAGAAATATATTCAGAACGTATGTATATGTGCAAAAGCCTCACTGAATTCCTATCTCTATGGGAAGCTAGAGAAAGTATTTCTACTGATTGGAAACCGTTGTCATCAGCCTCCTTATTGCTGTGCATATTGTAGGTCGTCCGTGGAAGGAATTATGATGTAATTAAAGTTACAAGCCACCACAAAACATCCCAAGAGGATAACCGGAAAACAGATGAATTGGTCAAAGAATGTGGCCATGTTGGAGAATGTGTTGCTGGAAAAACACAGCAGGTCAGGCATCATCAAAGGAGCAGGAGAGTCGACGTTTCGGGCATAAGCCCTTCTTCAGGAATGACCTGCTGCGCTTTTCCAGCAACACATTTTTAAGCTCTGATCTCCAGCATCTGCAGTCCTCACTTTCACCATGTTGGAGAATACTGACAGTCACCAATGAGTGAGCAGGTCAGTGCATTCACTGTCAGTCAGAGGAATGTAGAAGACCTTCGGCAAACTCAGCACTGCAATTAAACTGATCGTGTCAGGAATTTATCCTCCGCCTGGTGGAAAGTTTTCCTGCAAGTGTCGGTACCGGTCAGTCTTAAAAACAGGAATCCATGTAGTCCCGACTCAGGGACACGAAACAGAATATTTACCAGTTCCATGACGGCCTTAGACACCAGGAATGAGAAGCCTCTACAGAAATCTTGAAAGAACTGTGTTGGCGGCTCGAACTGCACAAAGGTATGTTGCACTATATAGGGAACTGCCTGGTGTGCGCCCAGAATAATCTGAGTCAGTATGGCCGGATGGGAGAACTAAGGCGCACCGTCATCGGAAGGAAAGTTGACAAACTTCCAAAATGACTTTTTAGGTCCCCAGTCCACATGTGAAAACAGAGACACCTTCACGCTTGTCAATATAGACACTTTTGTAAAATGTATCGAAGCATTTCTCATCAGGGCAAACACAGGTAAAAACAATGACTGCAGATGCTGGAAACCAGATTCTGGATTATTGGTGCTGGAAGAGCACAGCAGTTCAGGCAGCATCCAAGTAGCTTCGAAATCGACGTTTCGGGCAAAAGCCCTTCATCAGGAATAAAGGCAGTGAGCCTGAAGCGTGGAGAGATAAGCGAGAGGAGGGTGGGGGTGGGGAGAATGTAGCATAGCGTACAATGG
This sequence comes from Chiloscyllium punctatum, assembly GCF_047496795.1. Lineage (NCBI taxonomy): Eukaryota > Metazoa > Chordata > Chondrichthyes > Orectolobiformes > Hemiscylliidae > Chiloscyllium > Chiloscyllium punctatum. Next base: position 82,664,278 of record NC_092764.1, read on the forward strand.
GTGAGTGGGGGAGGGGATGAAGGTGATAGGTCAAGGAGGAGAGGGTGGAGTGGATAGGTGGAAAAGGAGATAGACAGGTAGGACAAGTCCGGACAAGTCTTGGGGACAGTTACTGAGCTGGAAGTTTGGAACTAGGGTGAGGTGTGGGGAGTGGAAATGAGGAAACTGTTGAAGTTCACATTGAATCCCTGGGGTTAAAGTGTTACGAGGCGGAAGATGAGGCATTCTTCCTCCAGGCATCTGGTGGTGAGGGTGCGGCGGTGAAGGAGGCCCAGGACCTCCATGTCCTCGGCAGAGTGGGAGGGGGAGTTGAAATGTTGGGCCACGGGGCAGTGTGGTTGATTGGTGCGGGTGTCCCAGAGATGTTCCCTAAAGTGCTCTGCTAGGAGGCGCCCAGTCCCCCCAATGTAGAGGAGGCCGCATCGGGAGCAACGGATACAATAAATGATATTAGTGGATGTGCAAGTAAAACTTTGATGGATGTGGAAGGCTCCTTTAGGGCCTTGGATAGAGGTGAGGGAGGAGGTGTGGGCGCAGGTTTTACAGTTCCTGCAGTGGCAGGGGAAAGTGCCAGGATTGGAGGGTGGGTTGTTTGGGGGCGTGGACCTTACCAGGTAGTCGCGGAGGGAATGGTCTTTGTGAAAGGTGGAAAGGGGTGGGGAGGGAAATATATCCCTGGTAGTGGGGTCTGTTTGGAGGTGGCGGAAATGTCGATGGATGATTTGGTTTATGCGAAGGTTGGTAGGGTGGAAGGTGAGCACCGGGGCGTTCTGACCAGGTGGGGTCTGAGGGCAGAGGTGTGGGATGTAGACGAGATGCGTTGGAGGGCATCTTTAAGCACGTGGGAAGGGAAATTGCAGTCTCTAAAGAAGGAGGCCATCTGGTGTGTTCTGTGGTGGAACTGGCGGAGGCAGACAAATTGGGAATACGGGATGGCATTTTTGCAAGAGGTAGGGTGGGAAGAGCTGTAATCCAGGTAGCTGTGAGAGTCGGTGGGTTTGTAAAAAATGTCAGTATCAAGTCGGTCGTCATTAATGAAGATGGAGAGGTCCAGAAAGGGGAGGGATGTGTCAGAGATGATCCAGGTAAATTTAAGGTCAGGGTGGAATGTGTTAGTGAATTTGATGAATTGCTCAACCTCCTCGCGGGAGCACGAGGTGGCGCCAATGCAGTCATCAATGTAGTGGAGGAAGAGGTGGGGAGTGGTGCCGGCATAATTACGGAAGATCAACTGTTCTACATAGCCAACAAAGAGACAGGCGTAGCCGAAGCCCATACGTGTGCCCATGGCTACCCCTTTGGTCTGGAGAAAGTGGGAGGATTCAAAGGAGAAATTGTTAAGGGTGAGGACCAGTTCGGCCAAACAAATGAGAGTGTCGGTGGAAGGGTACTGTTGGGGACGTCTGGAGAGGAAAAAACGGAGGGCTTAGAGGCCCTGGTCATGGTGGATGGAGGTGTAAAGGGATTGGATATCCATGGTGAAGATGAGGCATTGGGGGTCAGGGAAACGGAAGTTTTGGACGAGGTGGAGGGCGTGGGTAGTGTCTCGAACGTATGTGGGGAGTTCCTGGACTAGGGGGGATAGGGCAGTGTCGACGTAGGTAGAGATGAGTTCAGTGGGGCAGGAGCATGCTGAGACAATGGGTCAGCCAGGGTGGTCCGGCTTGTGGATCTTGGGAAGGAGGTAGAACCGGGCGGTGCGGGGTTCCCGGACTATGAGGTTGGAAACTGTGGGTCTTGGGTCCTGAGCCTCCTTCACTGCCGCTCCCTTACCACCAGACGCCTGGAGGAAGAACGCCTCATCTTCCACCTCGGAGCACTTCAACCCCAGGGATTCAATGTGGACTTCAACAGTTTCCTCATTCCTCAATGGCAAATACAGCAAGTCCAATGAATATTGATCAAGTGATATTCTTGAGTTTTACAGTGCAATAAAAACAGACGAAGACCTTCATAAGTACAGAGAGTGAAAGGGACCGCTTCAAAATGAAGGACCAACAATGGCCACGAAATTTGACAGATATTATTAAAGAAAAGCCCGAAAGTATTTTATAAGGCTGTTTAGCATAAGAGAAATAACAGGGAAATAGTTGAGCGTGTTAGAAACCAAAAAGAAAATCTGTGCATGGAACCAGATGAAGTAGCAGAGGTCTTAAATAATCACTTCTCATTTGTATTCATAAAGGAGAAAGACATTTCAGGCGGGTATTTGTGATTGGATGGTGATTTTCTCGAGCACTTTAAGAACAATAAGCAGGATAGTCCGCGACGTGGCGATCCGTCAAGTTTGGGGATGATGGCCTTTGTTCCTTTCATTTACGCATAGGCTCTCAAGTGGCTTATGAGTCCATTCTTGGCTTAAAAAGTTCTTCTGCATTCAGGACACGTAGTTCCAGCTCGCAGATAGGGCTTTTGTTGTTGTTGCCTCACTTGCCGTGTTCTTCTCCTTTCTTCTGATTCGGCACATCTGTTGTTTTTGAAAGTTGCTGTTCCTGCTCCGATGTTGGTTTGCCAGAGTTTCCTGTCCTTGGCATTGCATTCCCAATTCTTGATTTCGAGACTGCATTTCCTCACATTTTGGACACGCCCGTGTTGGATTGGGTTTACAAGGTTAAAAATCAAACAACATCAGGCTATAGTCCAGCAGGTTTAATTGGAAGCACGTTGTTTTTGCGCGCTGCTCCTTCATCAGGTGATTGTGCCCACTAATGAAGGAGCAGCGCGCCGAAATCTATTGTTTCCAATTAAACCTGTTGGATTAAATCCTGGTGTTGTGTGATTTTTAACTTTCTTCACGTTGGATATTGAAACGTCTTTGAATATCTTTTGTTGTGTGCCCATTTTACGTTTGTTTTCTTTAAACTGAGAGTAGAAGAATTGTTTATTTCAGCAGACGTTCGTCTTTCATCCGAAGAGCGTGACAACATGGGGCGTGTAGTAAAGGTGTAGAATGCCCTGCCTGCAATAGTAATGGACTCGCCAACGTTAAGGGTAATTACGTAGGCATTGGATAAACATTTGAGTGAGAATGGAATCGTGTATTTGAGATGGGCTTTCAATTGGGTTCACCGGTCAGCGCAGCATTGAGGCTGAAGAGCATGTTCTGCACTGCAGTTTACTGTGTTCTGTGTTCATGACATATGTTTTTTTTTCCTCCGACATAAAGGTGAATAAATCACCAGTACCCAATAAAATGCATCCCTGGCTGCTATGGGATGCAATAGAGAAATTGCTGTGGCCCTGGCGGTTATATTTATTACTTTGCCGGCCACAACTTATATAATGCCCGACTGCGGGAACTATTGAGTTTCTTTTGTTCAGGAAGTGAAGCAGACATAGGTCAGGTAATTACAGGCCACGTAGTTTGACTTCAGTGCAAGGGAAATTATGGGAAAATTTTCTGAGTGACAGAATGAATCAAAATCTGGAAAGGTACGGATCGATTCGGGATCGACAGTATGCAGTTGGTTAAGGGTGATCCTGTCTGAGGAATTCAGTAGAATCATTTTTAAACAGTCTCTAAAGATATTTTTGAGGGCACTGCAAATGATGCTGTTTGCACGGAGTAAACTAATGCCCGTGACCAACTTCCATATGGAAGGCTGCTCGAAAAGGTAATAGCCATTGGGATCCAAGCAAGTTGGCAAACTGGATCCAAAATTGATGGAAGATAGATTTTTCTGTGATTGAAATCCTTTGACCAACAGTGCAGGGTCCAGTCTGATATACATAACCAGAATAGAGTAGTAGCAGATAATACTTGCCTGTTGTTTGCACTTTGGAAAGTCTAATCAGTGAAGGACATAAATAACGAATGGTCGGATCTTGCAGCGTACTGAAGAACAAGGGGAACTTGATGAACAAATTCATGGATACCTGATGGTGTCATCAAAGCTGGACAGAGTCATGAGACACCTGGTGGGAAAAATTGCCAGAGCCACTCGGCAGGATTTATACGAAGTTAACAGGGGTGTGGGACCCCATTCATTCGTGAGGCAATAAAGACGGTTGAGGCTGGTACAGACGTTCAATCGAGCAATGTAAGTAGACAACGCAGGCAAGAACCTGGCAGGCAATGAGAGAAAACTGTTTAATTGAACTGGATATATTTCAATACAAGAGCGCGGACATGAAAGGCAGATGACCTCAGGGCACAAATGGTAACGTGGGACAGGGATATCATAGGTACTAGAGAAAAACAGCTGAGGGATAGACAGGACTGTTAGCTCAATGTTCCGGGGTAGCGCTGCTGAACAATTATAGAAGGGGACGCAAGGCAGGGCGGTTTTTAATCGGATAAATATCTCAGACATTTTGAGAGAGGCTATCCATTGGTAACACACTTGTGAAGCGATATTAATGAAACTGCCAAATAAGCATGGGTGATAACTTTGATACGATTGTGCTACAGGCCTCCAAAGGTCAGTGGGAAACTGTGAAATAAATATGTAGAGAGATCTCAGATATTGGTATGAATAGAAAGGTTGTCATGATTTGGCATATTAACGTTCTGCACCAAGACTGGGAATGCCAAAGTCTTAAGCGACTGAATGGAAAGCATTTGTTAAAATTATAGAGCATGCAATGTGGTACATAGAACTACTGGAAATTCCAGGCTCTTCGGCCGTCGATGTTGTACCGACTTTTTATCCGACACTAAGGTCAAACTAATCTACATACGCTTCATTGTACTACCTTCCGTGTGCCTGTACAAGTGTCGCTTAAATGTTCCTAATGTATCTGACTCTACCACCATCGCTGGCATTGCATTCCAGGTCCCCATCACTCTCCGTGGAAAGAAGCAAACTCTGATATCTCCCCAAACCTTCCACAATCTCCTGAAAATTATGTTCCCTCGTGATCGACATTTCCAGCATGGGAAAAATGTCTCTGGCTATCCATTCAATCAATGTCACTCATTATCTTGGACAACTCTATCAAGTCACCTCTCATCTTGCTTCGTTTCTAAGAGAAAAGCCCTAAATGCCTCTAACATCCTTGGTAAGACATACCTTCTAATCCAGGCAGCATCCGAATAAATCACCACTGTACGGTCTATAAAGCTTCCACATCCTTCCGATTTATACGAGACCAGATCTGAACGAAATATTCCATGTGTAATCTAACCAGAGCTCTACAGAGCTGCAACATAATCTCGCAGCTCTTACATTCAATCCCCCTGCTAACGAAAGCCAACACAGCATACACCTTCTTAACAGTCCTCGCAAATTGGATGGCAACTTCGAGGGATCTACGGACGTGGACCCAAGACCCTAATCCTGCACACTGCCAAGAATCCTGCCTTTAACCTGGTAATCTGCATTAACATTCGAACATCCAAAATGAGTCTCTTCACAATTTTCCAGTTTGAACTCCATCTGTCACTTACCAGACCAGTTCTGTATTCTGTCAATGTCACGTTGAAAAGTACAGCGACCATCTACACTACCCAGCGCTCCTTAATGAAGAATTTGTTTCAACATTCAGGACTGAGGGCGATCTTGACGTTTGCGAGGACAGCCAGAAACAGACTGATATGTTCGAACAGGTTGATGTTAAGAATGAGAATCAGCTGCAAAATTGAAAAATATGAGGATCGATAAGTCCGTTGTGATGGATGAGATTTCTGAAAGCTTGGAATTGTGCGGTAAACCAGGGCACAGTCTCGATTATGGGAGGTCTTGCCTGACAAATCTACTGGACTATTTTGAGGATTTAGCAAGCAGATTAGACGAAGGACATCCAATAATTGTTATCTACCTGGAATTCAAGAAGGCCATTCTCAAGTTGCCGCACATGAGACCGCAGAGTAAGATAAGGCCCATAATAACAGAGGAAAGTGGCTAACGTGGATAGAGGTTTGGTTGTTTGGCAGGTCGCAGAGAGTGGAGATAACAGAGTTTCCTCATGATGGCAGCTGGTAACAAGTGATGCGCTGTTGTGGTCAGCGTGAGGACCACCACTTCTCATTTTATATATTAATGAACTAGATGGAGGAACAGAGGGCATTCTAACAGTAGATATAGGATAGATAGAAGGACAGGTAGTATTGAGGAAGCCATGGAACTGCAGAATGATTTGGACAGGTTATGATACAGTGCAAAGTCGTGACAGATGGATTGCAACGTGGGAAAGTGTGCTGTCATGCATTTCAGTAAGAAGTATACAAGCATAGACTACTTCCCGAATGGGGAGAAGATTCAGATGCCTGAGGTGCAAAGGGACATGGGAAGTCTAGTCCAGGATTCGCTCAAGGGATACTTGCAGGTTGAGTCAGTAGTTGGGAAGGCAAATGCAATGGTGTCAGTGTTTGTGAAAGCACTAGAATAATAAAGCTGGAATTTAATTCTTAGGGCCTATGAGGCTCTGGTGAGACCATATTTAAAGTATTGTATAATTTTGGGCCCCAAATCTCAGGAAGAATGCATTGGACTGGAGCGGGTTCAGAGGACATTCATGAGAATGAACCCAGAAATGAAAACAAATAGCATATGAGGAACATTTGGGGACTCTGGGACTATGTGCGACGGTATCAGACGGATGAGTGGTTATCTAACAGAAACCTACAGAATACTGAATGCCTGATTGGAGTACATGTTAGGAAAAGATATCTCCATTGGAGGAGAGTCTATGACCCGACGGTATAGCCTTAGAGTAAACTAAAGGCGTTTGGAACAAATACAAGGAGAATATTCTTCAGCCAGAGAGTGTTAAATCTATCGAAATCATTGCGACAGAAGGCTGTGGAGGCCAGAACATGGTGTATATTTACGACAGAGGTAGATAGGTTCTTGACTGTCAAGACGATCAAGGGTTACAAGGAGAAAACGGGACAATGGGTTTCAGAAATTTATCGCCCCTGATTGAATGACACGATAGCTCGATTTGCTGAATGGCCGAACTTCTGCTCCTTTGTCTTATGGTCTTTTGAACTAAATACATGGTGAAATGGTTCCCATTTATTAACGCTGCTTGTGTTATCTGCAAAAAGTTCAGCAAATTTGTCGGACACAATTTCTTTTTCAGAACACGATACTGAGTCTGTTTGATTTCATGAAGTTTCCATAATTGTTCTGTTGTTTTATTCCTGCCTTAATAATTGACTCTACAGTTTCCTAAAAATAGATATAAGGCGAACTGGCTGATACGTTCCTGCTTACTGTCTCTCTCCATCCTTGAAGATGGGCATCACATCATCAATTTTTCAATCCACTGTACAGGTTAATGTTCTATCATGCAATTGTTGCATTCCAGCGAAACTTCGACGAATGGAAAATTGCTGAATAGCAATAATGGGGCCAACACGTAAAGTGGCATTAGGGTAAACAAGCAAAAACATACCACTCACAATTGCTCAAAATGCACCAAAACATCGAATGCAAAGTGTAGCACAGGCCGAATGAAGGTATAAATCGCATTTACCAATGAAATTAAAGTCACGCTAACGCAGTACATTTTTTAAAAAAGCATTCTTAACGCAAGGATAAAGTCATCATGGGGGATCATGTGGACTCCCTCATTCCTGTTAAGCGAGCTATATCACATTTTCTCTCCTTATATTCAAATCACTTTACAATATGTAGCTTCTCTTTCAGTCTATTGACTTTATTTTGCTTTCACAACTCAGAAGTGTAGACAATAGACAATAGATGCAGGAGTAGGCCATTCTGCCCTTCGAGCCTGCACCGCCATTCAATATGATCATGGCTGATCATTCCTAATCAGTATCCTGTTCCAGCCTTATCTCCATACCCCTTGACTCCACTATCTTTAAGAGCTCTATCCAATTCTTTCTTAAATGAATCCAGAGACTGGGCCTCCACTGCCCTCTGGGGCAGAGCATTCCACACAGCCACCACTCTCTGGGTGAAGTAGTTTCTCCTCATCTCTGTCCTAAATGGTCTACCCCGTATTTTTAAGTTGTGTCCTCTGATTCGGCATTCCCCCATCAACGTAAATATGTTCCCTCCTGCCAGAGTGTCCAGTCCTTTCATAATCCTATACGTTTCAATCAGATCCCCTCTCAGTCTTCTAAACTCAAGGGTATACAAGCCCAGTCGCTTCAGTCTTTCCGTGTAAGGCCATCCTGCCATTCCAGGAATTGACCTCGTGAACCTACGCTGCACTCCCTCAATAGCCAGAATGTCTTTCCTCAAATTTGGAGACCAGAACTGTACACAGTACTCCAGGTGTGGTCTCACCAGGGCCCTGTACAGCTGCAGAAGCACCTCTTTGCTTCTATACTCAATCCCTCTTGTTATGAAGGCCAGCGTGCTATTAGCCTTCTTCACGACCTGCTGTACCTGCATGCTTGCCTTCATTGACTGGTGGACAAGAACACCCAGATCTCTCTGAACAGCCGCTTTACCTAATTTGATACCATTGAGGTAGTAATCTGCCTTCCTGTTCTTGCCACCAAAGTGGATAACCAGACATTTATCCACATTAAACTGCATCTGCCATGCATCTGCCCACTCACCCAACTTGTCCAGGTCACCCTGTAATCCCCTAACATCCTCATCACATTTCACCCTACCACCTAGCTTTGTGTCATCAGCAAATTTGCTAATGTTATTGCTGATACCATCTTCTATATCATTTACATATATTGTAAAAAGCTGCGGTCCCAGCACGGATCCCTGCGGTACCCCACTGGTCACTGCCTGCCATTCCGAAATGGAGCCGTTAATCACTACCCTTTGTTTCCTATTAGCCAACCAATTCTCTATCCAATCTAGTACTTTGCCCCCAATCCCGTGCGCCCTAATTTTACTCACTAACCCCTTGTGTGGGACTTTATCAAAAGCTTTCTGAAAGTCCAGGTACACTACATCCACTGGATCTCCCTCGTCCATCTTCCGAGTTACATCCTCAAAAAATTCAAGAAGATTAGTCAAGCATGATTTCCCCTTCATAAATCCATGCTGACTCTGTCGTATCCTGCTACTATTATCCAGATGTGCCGTAATTTCATCCTTTATAATAGACTCCAGCATCTTTCCCACCACTGAGGTCAGACTAACTGGTCTATAATTTCCTGCTTTCTCCCGCCCACCCTTCTTAAAAAGTGGCACAACATTAGCCGCCCTCCAATCCTCAGGAACCGACCCCGATTCTATTGAACTCTAGAAAATAATCACCAGCGCATCCACGATTTCCCGAGCCACCTCCTTCAGTACCCTGGGATGCAGGCCATCAGGTCCCGGAGACTTATCAACCTTCAGACCTAACAGTCTCTCCAACACCAAATCCTGGCAAATAGAAATTCCCTTAAGTTCAGGTCCTTCAGCCACTGTTACCTCAGGGAGATTGCTTGTGTCTTCCCCAGTGAACACAGATCTGAAGTACCCATTTAATTCCTCTGCCATTTCTTCGTTCCCAGTAATATATTCCCCTGCTTCTGTCTTCAAGGGCCCAATTTTTGTCCTAACCATTTTTTTGCCTTGGACATACCTAAAAAAGCTTTTACTATCCTCCTTTATATTCTTGGCCAGTTTACCTTCGTACCTCATTTTTTCTCTGCGTATTTCCTTCTTACTAATCCTCTGTTGTTCTTTAAAAGCTTCCCAGTCCTCCGTTTTCCTGCTTATCTTCGCTAAGTTATACTTTTTCTCTTTTAACCTTATATGTTTCTTTACTTCCCTCGTCAGCCACGGCCGCCCATGTCTCCTCCTGGGATCTTTCTTCCGTTTAGGAATGAACTGATCCTGCATCTTCTGCATCATACACAGAAATATCCGCCATTGTTCCTCCACGGTCTTCCCTGTTAAGGTATTGAACCATTGAACTTTGGCCAGTTGCTCCCTCATAGCTCCATATTTCCCTTTATTCAACTGAAATATTGTCACTTCAGATTGTACCCACTCCCTCTCAAATTGCAGATTGAAGCTTATTGTATTATGGTCACTACTTCCCAATGGCTCCTTCACTTCGAGGTCACTGACCAATTCTGGTTCGTTACACAATACCAGATCCAGAATCGCCTTATCCCTGGTCGGCTCCAGCACCAGCTGCTCTAAAAATCCATCTCTGAGGCACTCCACAAAGTCTCTTTCTTGAGGCCCGATACCATCCTGATTCTCCCAGTCTACCTGCATGTTAAAATCCCCCATAACAACTGTAGTAACATCTTTGCGACAAGCCAATTTCAGCTCCTGATTCAACTTACCTCCAACATCCAGACTACTGTTTGGGGGCCTGTAGATGACTCCCATGAGGGTCTTTATACCCTTAGTGTTTCGAAGCTCTATCCACACTGACTCTACATCCCCTGACTCTCGGTCCGCCCGCACAAGGGACTGAATATCCTCCCTTACCAACAAGGCCACCCCACCCCCTCTGCCCGTCAGTCTATCCTTACGATAGCACGTGTAGCCTTGAATATTCATTTCCCAGGCCCTGTCCGCATGAAGCCACGTCTCAGTTATCCCCACAATATCGTATCTGCCAATTTCCAAAAGAGCCTCAAGCTCATCCACCTTGTGTCTAATGCTTCGTGCATTCATATATAGAATTTTTAATTTGTTACTGCTCTCACCCTTCCCCTCAACCCTTATTTCACTCAACTTTACAGCATGATGCCTTTTCCAGTTTTCTGCCTCCTTGATACAGTTGTCTTTCTTGACTTCTCTTTTTCTAACTACCCCTTCAATTTCCTTTTTAAACATCCAGCTTGTCCCCTCCCCCCCCCCCCCCCCCCCCCCCGCTACTTAGTTTAAATGTAGCGGTGTTGCAGCAGAAAACCTGCCTGCCAGAATGCCGATCCCTGTTCCATTAAGGTGCAAGCCGTCTCTCTTGTAGAATTTATGGTTACCATAAAATATACCCCAATGATCCAAGAACTTGAAACCTTGCTTCCTGCACCAGTTCCCCAACCACACGTTCAAGTCCATTATCTCCCGGTTTCTGGCCACACTAGCCCGAGGAACTGGAAGCAAACTGGAGATAACCACCTTGGACGTCCTGCTTTTTAGCCTTCTTCCTAGTTCTGCGAAGTCTCGCTGTAGTATGTTCCTCCTCTTCTTCCCGACATCATTTGTGCCGACGTGTACCACCACCTCGGGCTCTTCACCCTCGTCCCTGAGGATGTCCTGCACTCTGTCCGCGATGTCTTTCACTCTAGCACCAGGAAAGCAACACACCATCCTCAAATCCCGTCTGCTGCCACAAAAACCCCGGTCAGTTCCTCTCACGATGGAGTCCCCTATTACCACGGCTCTATGCGATGTCCGACTCTTCTGCTCTGCTTCTGCGGCAACTTTTGATTGACAAACATGGCCGCCTTGCGAACTGGTAGTGTCATCAGACTCTACTGTTTCCAAAAGCTTCAACTTGTTCCTGACAGGTACTTCTCCCGGCGTCTCTTGCACCTGTCTCCTCTCTGCCTTGCTCATCGTCTGCACTCTTCTGCTCTCTTCTGGCATGATTGGTGTAATAACATCACTGAAGGTCTTGTCCAGAAAGATCTCGTTCTCTCGGATAAGCCTAAGGTCTTCGAGTTCTTTCGTCAGTGCTGCAATATGCTTGGTCAATTGCTGAATGTGCACACACTTTCCACACATATACGAGCCAGACACACCAGAGTCGTTGACTTGCCACATCAAACACGTAGCGCACTGAACCAGCTGAGCAGTCATGTCTTCACCCTCTTCAACTGTGGCGTAATCTCTTTACTCAACCTCCTTATCAAGATTCCTGCTTTCTTCAGGGCGACCCTTGCTTACATTCTTGTCAGTATTGCGTTGATGCTGTAATTTTAACAAAGTTATTTTGTCCTTGGATTCTTTTTCTCAAGAGACGTCATAAAGGCAGAAGGGCTGAGGAGTCCAGAAAGAGCTTTGTTCCACAATGACCAGTGAGTGGCCAGTTCTACCAGTCCGGGACTCTCACTTTGGTTTGTCTGTGGCAGTCACAAAATGCAGGAATTTAGGAAATGTTGTAAACTTCTGTGAATGATTCCTGACTGATTTTCTATCTAAAATCCCTTTGGATGTTCTTCCTTCTTGCCTGTATTGATTTGAATTTCAATTTAGCTTTTTAACAAAAAGTGTGTTTATGGGATGCTTATGGGATGTTACTGGATTGGAATAGTTTCGTCATTCAGTTGCTGTATCGGGTCGGTTAGGTTTTCCAAACGTATGTTTCTTCGAAATTCGATTTTTCCTTTGTTCATAATTCAACTATACTGTTACATAAATGATGTTTTGCTTAAAGCCGAGTGCTTTGAACAGATGAATCCCAGTTGGAATACCCACCATATACCTGCCAGTAAAATAAGAAAAGGTTGTTTTCGAGACTTGCGTCTTAACATATTTTGCAAGGGTCTGACCCGTGTATGACACTATACTTCTCCTATGTTTTCAAACAATAAGTGATAAGCTTGGAGCAGTCCACCTTTCACATGAAGCTTTTCAATGTATCTATCTCTGAAAGCTGTTCTCTTTCATGAGCCCATGTGTAGAACAGCATGAGAACCAGAGCTGACATCAGCAGAAGTACAGCATGGCGCAGAGGTTTTAGTGAAGACATCGATGTAGTCACAGAAAGAAGGGCGTAAAATGATCACTGCTGGAATCGTGCTATTGCAAACAAAGATAAGTGTTTTAGAATATATCATTCCTAAATTCCTCAGTGATAAGCAAGTCACTTTGCCAGAGCGCATGTTATCTGATAACTACCCTGAGTTAGGTTAGCAGAGATGGCTAAAATTTGGCAGATGGTGTCCAAAGTAGATAAGTGTAAGGTCATGCACTTTGATTTTAAAAAATGGGAAAGCGAATTATTATCGAAATGGGGAGAGATTTCGGATGTTCCATTGTGGAGGGATGGAGGTATCCTTTTTCATGATTCGCAGAATCATATCCAGCAGAAAATAAAGAAAGCAAATGGAATGTTGGCTTTTTAGCTCAAAGAAGAGAATACTAATGTAAGGAAGCTTTGTTGTAATGTTACATGTCATTTGTGAGACAGCAACTGACCTAATGTGCACAGCATGGTCCCCATATTTGGGGAAGGATGTAGTGACATTGGAGGCCATTTAGAGGAGGCTCATTGATTGATCCTAGAGATTGGAGGTTTGCCATAGGAAGAAAAATTGAACTGTTTAGATCTATATCGCCTGGAACTTAAAAGAATGAGGGGAGATCATTTTGAGCTTTTCAAGACGATAGAAGGTATCCATAAGATAGGCGTGAAGTGAATGCTTCCTCTTATAGGGCATTCGCAGATGAACGGTCACAGTCTGAGGATCATAGGTAGCATATTTAAAACTTAGTTGAGTAAAAACTGCTGCTGCAAAAGAGTTGTGATGACTGAATTTTGCAACTCGAAACTGCAGCGGATGTGGGCACATTGGGTATGCTTAAGGAGGGTCTAAAGAGAAATGTAATTTCTATTGGATTGAAGGGTTATGGGGAGAAGGCAGGAAAATAAGGGTAAAGAGCATATCAGCCATGATCAAAAGGCAGAAAACACTTGATTGACCGAATGGCCTAATTAGGCTCCAACGCCATAGTAATTTATGAACCTCTCAAAAGGTCATGTGTTGGTGGAAAAGACGTCCCAGAGTGCGATAGAGAGAACGTCATTGGATATGGTAAAGGCAGAAGGAGACAGATTCTTGTCTACGAATGATGAACTGACGTTAGAAGGTGGGGGAGGAAAAGAATGTGTATTTGTGACCACAATCGGATTATCCACGACCTTATCACATGTTGGAGTTGGTTCGATTCGTCCAATCACTTACCTCTGAGTCTCGTTTCTACATTTTTCCTTTCTTTAGACTAATGAAAATTAATGAAAACATTCTCATGACGCAGAAGGTGTTCCCATTCAGCGTGGGGTGTAACTTCCAGGTAAGAATTTTCAATTGCACCAGGAAAATATTCAGGAACGTTTCATGATTTTGTAGAAAGGTCAAAAGCTCATTGAAACGGCGACCGAAATCAGATTAGACAGGAAAACTAACCCATTCTGAAAGACAGTGCCTGGGAAGAAGTTGTTCATTCTTCAACAGTCAATTGAAACTTTCACAGCTCGAGGTCTGCATTATAATGAAGGCAACGCAGCAACCATGTTATCGGTGCTGTTAAACTAATCGTGTCAAACCGCTGGAATAATGTTTGTGATGTTGCTTGATGCTTTTTGCTCTGAGCGTGTGAATTATCTTAAACGTTTACAGAAATTGCTGGGCTGTCCTAAGTTGACTCAGTGCTGATACTTCATGAAACGATGTTGATTTGTAATATAACCGCTTTCTAAGCATAGTCAACGGTCCAAATCAGCAAGTGCCATTGGATGTTGCTTCAGAACATGTCAGAGCTTTTTTGGGTAGCACCGAATAAAATCAAACAATGCAGAAGACGACAATCGGATCTGCACCACCATGTGCTTATTCAAGTATTTTAGAAAGTTTGTGAGGCTACCTCCATCACTCACCCACCTATGCAGTACAATCAGGACACATACCACCATTTGAGTTCAAAACAGATTCCACAAATCCTCTCTCACCGTTTTGCCCTTCATTTTAAACTTGCATTGCCTTTGTTGGAACTTTGACTAAGACGAACAGCTGCTGTCTGTTCACCGTCTACACATACTTCATGCTCTTTTATGCATAAATCAGTTATCCACGTAACATTCTGTGCTCCAAAGAAAAGCCAAGGAAATCTAACCTTTATTCACAGTTTGAATGTTGCCTTGTCTTGCTACTTCCAATGATCATTAGCTCACAATTATTAATATTAAAATTAATCAGCAATCCGGTTATCTGATCCTGTGACTCAAATTTGCTCCACATTGTGCAGTAAATTGGTATTCTTTAGAAAATATGCAACATTATTTATTATTGGCCCGCCCCTCATCCCCACTTTCTCCTCGTCATTATTTATAAATATCAGAAACACACCTGGATTTCTTTCATTTTCTCCAAATATTATTTGCAGAAGAAGCATTGAGAATTCCAGTCGCTTGATTGTTTTATTTTAATGTACTTGCACAGTGATGCAATTTAATCTTTTCATGAGGGAGCCACAAATAGTGGACATTGAGCTGATTCTCCAATTAAACTCTGTCCTTCATTCATGTCTTACTAGGTTTTGACGCCTTGCCCTTCAACATTTGGATGTTACTTGGATTGTTGCTTTTTCGCAACATTCCCTGTGATATCCAAAGCTGAAGGGCTTTATTTTATCTGCAGGACGGGCAAAGATTCATTCATTAATTTTGTTTCAAAGAGCTGGAGTGATGAGGGTTAAGTTTCAATGAAGTTCTACATTTTAGAAACACTGTAAGAGATCAAATGATATTTTCCTGACACCTTGAACTGGAAACAAATTAATAGAGCAAATATTCACTGCTCTTCCTATTGTTAAGAAAGTGAAATAATGTTGAAACAATGCATTTTGAGAGAAAGAAATGTCGTCTACAACTTGATGAAGTTCCAAGAATGCACAGTGATTGCACAACCTGAGCAAGAATCAAGTGTTAGGTGGAAAAAGTAAAAGGAATACTCTTAAATTTCAATCGAGACCCGATCCTGATTTTTCCGAACATTGATGTTTGATAGTCCATCAATCTATCTTCTCCAAATACAGGCTTTTCCCGCTAATAATGTTTCATCTGCTACTCCCCAGCCTTCTTCTTTCATTTCACTCCTTCTTCCCTTGCCCTCCCCCTTTCCTGCTACATATTCTTGCACTGACCATTTGGCTTCAGCCTTCTCTTCTGTCACACCAACTGTTTGACACCAATTACTCCGACTTCCCCGACCCTTCTTTACCCGTTTCCTCCTGCAATGAGATTAATGGAACTGTTAATTTCTGTGCTGCTCTTGGTAATCAGTGAATGACGAGTTCTTAACGGTCAATGTCCAATGTTCAGCAATGCGTATTTACCATTGTCTGATGCACTGGCAAACAGGATGGTGTTGTCCCGTGATACTGAGTGGAGTTTCTTTTTTCCTCTCCGTTTGATATGGCACTTACCCAATCAGCCTCATAACAACAGACAAGCATCCCCGAACAGAATCAAAGCCAATGTTTCAGTTTTCCTTTCAATATTGTGACGACAGTGAGCACAGTGTTCAATCAAATCTTTCGAATCAAACAAGTCATCTTCATTATTTCAGCTAACGTTCCAATGTCAATTGGGCTGCGATCAGAGTGACTTCCTTACGATAAAGGGTTAAGCCTGAAATGTTGACTCTCTTGTTCTTCAGATGCTGCCTGACTTGCTGTGCGTTTTCTCAGTGTCATACCTTATCGTCATCCAAATCACATACACCACGGACTAACTTGCTCTACCTTCACCATCATTTGTTAAAATTCTTGGAATCTGCTCGCAAACAGCTCTGCTAATCTTAAATAGAAGTTCAAGAAGTGTGCTCCCTGTCAACTTCTCCAGATTTGTTGCAGATGATAAATAAACTCTCCTTCCATTGCGCCTTTCAAAATCCATGGACGTATACATACTGTTAAAAATACCAAGACATACTGTTTTGACATATTATTCTAAAGTCTCAGTAAAGTAATACCTTGCTAGACCAGTGTGAACCCAGCGAAATCAAGAGCATGACGTCATACTGAGTTAATGATCTCAATCATTTTGAATCAGTTCCTTTCAGATAACTGATTGCACGCTGTCAGTGCCATTGAGTTCAACATTGTCGTGGCGAGTTGCCACAATGCAATACTTTATCAGTATTTAGCTACCTGTGAAACTCAAATGTAATTTCTCATTAAACATCAGTACCAAATACTTACAATTCAATAGAATTACCAAATTCACTGTTCTGTTCAGATCAAATTGTCCAAAAATAAAAAATGTGTTATAAAAACCAATCAGGTCTGGCAGCACCTGAAAGACACAAGCAAGATTAACTTTTTGAGTTGAATGTAAGCTTTTCAGAACAGGTTCCCATCGGATGAGATGTGGTAACACACTTTCTCTCTCCTGATACCGCCTCATCTGCTGCATTTCTCCAACGTTTTCTCTTTGTATTGCCGATTTCCATAATCTCTAGCAACTTGCTTTTCTTGACGTGTCTAGATATAAACGTGGTTATATTTGGACAATATGGGTAATTCCTCTTCCCATTACTTGAGCTGTTATGCTGATAAAACTCGTATTACACCATCGTCTGTTTTTTCTTAAAGTTACAAACAAAAAACTTCTTTGCTTATATCTTCGTGAATGCGCGAATCTCAGGAAAATGATTTTAACTACAACATGTACAGGCAGCTACTCTTCATGAAACAACAGGAATCGATTTTGATGATGATACTCTCTGTGTCCTTCAATGAACAAGTTTGTCTCTTCAGGTTCAGAAAAAGCTTTAATACATATATCTGAATAATTATAGAAAAGATGGTGGTTACTCAGCCCATCATCTCCGCAACAGCTCGGTTAATGTCCTTTGATCCCCAAGTACCACAACATATTTTGTTATCTGTTTCTGTTTTTAATTCACAACATCCTATGAAGATGCGAACAATCTTATCACCACGTACACACTGTGATTAAATAGTGTACATAGAAAATGTAATTCCGTCGATCTAATTGAAAAAAATTCTGTTCTGTTCACGTTGTCGTTTGGCATTCCATCTCTCAAATGTAATCAGCTTCCTTGATATGCATCACATTTATTCTGCCTGTCAGAAACAGTGATGGCCGAATACTAGTAAGTGTGGAATATCATTTTTGTCTCCTCCAGTTTCTACAGCCTGTGTCCGCCTTCCTTTCTGTCTCTTATCCAATACCATATTTATTCTGACCCTGACCAAGTAATTCAAAGGCTTAAGTGAATAATATCTTTGTACACGCCAAATTGAATTTGGACTTTTTTAAAAAATAATAAACAGTACTGTTTTAAAGCAAGTCAAATCCATGTTTGTCATTTTATAAATAAAAATGTTCCTAAATTACATTGCGTGCTGAATTTACAATTTGCCTTCTTAGAACAATGAGAGGAACGTCTAGACAAATTCATAATTCTCTTGTGTGGTCAAGGCAACTAGGCCAAGTGACAATCTTCTGCTTGGTAGGGTTCATAGTGGAGGAGAGACCAACACAAAAAAAACAGCATCCTGATTGTGTTTTGGGTGGAATGTGGATAAGGTGGTTACAGCATTGTAAGTGGACAGCACAGCAGAATCATCTGACCTCCGAAAGGAAGCATCTATTACTTTCCCTATCTACTGACTTCGCTGGAGAAATTGACAGTGTGAAATAACAAGAATAGCCAGCGAGGTCAACATCTAATCCTGACCACTTTTATTATGAATTGAAGGTGCTGTATTGAAAACATTGAATTGGAAATGCTTGTTCAGTGACTGTGATTGATGGCAGTCTCTATGGATTAGAATTGCATCACTTTCCTTCTGCTATTAGGAAGGGGCTTCTTCCAACACTAACCTGTTATTTTGTCAGAAAATGCAACACGACCTACACTAACAGGGATCAGCAGCTGCAGGGTGAGAGAAAGAAGAGATCAGTAGCTGACAACAGTAGACTGGAATGTTGCAGCAGTGGAGCAGAGTCTGAGAACAATGGACTTGAAAGATATTGCAATGAATCAGAATATGAGAACAACAGATTGGCATGTTACGTCAACGACCAAGAGTTTATCCTCAGGGTTTATTATCTTTTTTTCGCCTTGGTTAACGTTACCACAACGAATAGAAGCTGTGCTGATGATTATTCAGGCAGGTTAATATCCCATCCTCGTTATTGTTGGTATTCCTAGTAAGTCTCTCTACCACTATCCATTATTAATTCCACACATGATGTTGAACTTGATTGAACATAGAACATAGAACATAGAACAGTACAGCACAGAACAGGCCCTTCAGCCCACGATGTTGTGCCGACCACTGATCCGCATGTATACACCCTCATATTTCTGTGAACATATGCATGTCCAGGAGTCTCTTAAATGTCCCCAATGACCCTGCCTCCACAACTGCTGCTGGCAACGCATTCCATGCTCTCACAACTCTCTGTGGAAAGAACCCGCCTCTGACATCCCCTCTATACATTCCTCCAACCAACTTAAAACTATGACCCCACGTGTTAGTCATTTCTGCCCTGAGAAATAGTCTCTGGCAATCGAATCGATCTGTGCCTCTCATTAAATTGTATACTTCAATTAGGTCCCCTCTCCTCCTCCTTTTCTCCAATGAAAAAAGTCCGAGCTCAGTCAACCTCTCCTTATAAGATAAGCCCTCCAGTCCAGGCAGCATCCTGGTAAACCTGCTTTGAACCCTCTCCAAAGCATCCACATCTTTCTTATAATAGGGCGACCAGAACTGGACGCAGTATTCCAAGTGCGGTCTAACCAAAGTTTTATAGAGCTGCAACAAGATCTCACGACTCTTAAACTCAATACCCCTGTTAATGAAAGCCAATACACCATATGCTTTCTTAACAACCCTGTCCACTTGGGTGGCCATTTTAAGGGATCTATGTACCTGCACACCAAGATCCCTCTGCTCCTCCACACTACCAAGAATCCTATCCTTAATCCTGTACTCAGCTTTCATATTCGACCTTCCAAAATGCATCACCTCGCATTTATCCAGGTTGAACGATGATAAACCTTGTCAGTTTTCCTGGAGCTTTATGTTTCTTTTTTTCAGATCTCAGACATCATTATTTGATTTAGCATTTAATGTTGTTATTTATAGGATGTTGGTAACACTGGCAAGGGCAGCATTTTAAGGGCACTCAAGAAATGACTTTGGCTTTGACCATTACACAAGGCCATAAAGAACCAAACACATTGTTGTGAGTCTGAAGTCACTCTTAATAAAGACCAATAAATAAAGTGAGATTTCTTCACAAAAGGACATCCTTGACACTGATAGACTTTTAGACAAAATGTTGTGCGTGTTCTGTTTGTTATCTTCTAAATTCTGTTTTCCTCCAATTCTTTTCATTTGAATTTACGTGCTGCATCAACTGTACAAGATTTGAAATAGTGTCTTTAGAGAAATAACCTGTGTTCTGAATTACCCGTCCAACAACCTTACTATAAAACCATGTATTATGGTCTTATAGCAACGTTGTTGGACCCGAAATTCAGAGTACAAGTTATTACTCGAAAGACACAGTTTCAAATCTTAGTACAGCTTTTGCAGAAATTAAAATCAAAATGACAAGAACTGGAGTAAAAGCGAATTTCGAAGTTAGCAAACAAAACACCAACAGCATTTTGCCTAAAAACCTATCAGATTGGCGGTTGTTCTTTGTTAAATAATTTTAAAATTATTTACTGGGCTGGACGAAGTTTGTCTTCAGATTCACAGCAACGTGTTTGGCTCTATCCTGCCTTGTAGAATGATCACAGTCAAGGGCATTCGGTGCGGGTCAACAAATGCTGCTATTGCCAGTGTTGTCGATATTCCATAAAACAACAACAAAAAACAATGAAACGTTAAGTCAAGTAAAGAAAGATACCGGAGATCTGAAAGTGCCAGGGAAACTGAATAGGTTTGGCAGCGTCGGGTGGAGATAAAAAACAGAGTTGGCATTTTGAGTCCATTGAACATAGAATGAAATTGAAAGCAGCAGTGAAATTGCGCAAATTATTCTGATGACAGGGATGTTTGTTAAAGAGTGAAGAAGGGGTGAGTTGAACAAATGTTGAAGGAGAGAGAAACAAAAAAATAATCAAGCAAAGTGTTTGTTGATGATTACCTGGGATGGAAAGAAAAGGGTTAGTTTCATCTCATTTATTTTTTGCCTTTTTCCATATTCCTGAATATCATGCTGCCACACGTATATATTCAAGCTCCTGTTTAAAATGACTCTCTTGTCCTTGAGTGTGATCATCTTCTTGTAGTCATTAATAGGGCGTGGGTGTCGCTGGCTGGGTGAACTTTTATGTGCCTTTCCCAGTTGCCCTTGAGAAGATTTTGGTGCGTTTCCGCCTTGAAGCGGTATGCATTGTATATTTTCGATGCATAAAACTCTTCAGTTTCATGGATTTGAGACATTCTAGTGATTGACATAATTGAATCACTGGTTTGGCTATTTCAATGGACAATTAGGAGTCAACGACAATGTTGTGGGTCTCGGGTCATATGTAGGCCAGACGAGGTGAAGATGACCGATTTCCTTCCCTGAAGGACATTAGTGAGCTAGATAGATTTTCCTGACAATCAACGATAGATTCATAAGATTCTTAATTCTTGATATTTTAGTGAATTGTAATCACACCGTCTGATGTGCTGAGATTCAAATCCTGGAACTTCGTCATTACCTGGGTTACTGGATTAAAAGTCCAGAGGTAATACAAATATGCCATGCTTGCCCAGCATTTCCAATCGACTTTACCGGCAGTTGTGATGATACTGTTACGTTGGCAATGCTTGGAGCAGATTTGTTTTCAAGACAAAGAAATAATTATGAACTAAGCCATAAGTTTCATCCATAACGTTCGGTATTTGTTCGAAGCAGAAAGTAGGGACATGCTTTTGTCGAATAGCAATTGAATGTCCTTGGTCATGAGTCACTAACATAATTCATTTGGGGCAGCAAGTTCTCAGGATAGCAAATTGTATGCTGCTCTTCCTTGTGGAGTAATTCGACTGTCGGAGTAAAGATACCTTTTTATAGTTGCAGAATAATTGGTGAAGCAGTATTTGTGCCTATGGTGTACTGATTGCTCTCTTTTTGAAGGAATATTCTCCGTGACACAGAGACAGTGCAAAGTAGTTTCACCAGACTAATTCCTGGGATGATGCTGCCTTGAGGTGAGCGGAAAGGAAATTAGTGTTTAACTTGTAATACAGTGAGATGGTTAAACACTCATTTTATGCAAGAAAAGATGCTGATCGTGTGAGCAATCGCATGAGTTTTACTTATGATTAGCGTTTCCCTGAGAGTTTACACACTTCTGCAGTGCCCTAATGTTGATTAAAAGGATGATCCAACCTTGAAAGAATTTCCACCATCTTAATTTGCAGTTGACATGTGACACTGAAATGAACGTCATGTTACTCACAAATCTGACAACAGCACAAACACCTTATTTCTGAAAAGGTTAACCATTCAACCAACTAATGAGGCTACCTGTCTTCGGAAGATGTCGCGTACTCACATGTACGATTTAAAATGTAGGCGTGGGGACAAAATGGAGCAGACTGTTTGAAGAGTCTTATTCATTGATTTGTCGTGTTGCAGTATCAATGTCATTATCCTGTCATTATCATATTTCTGCGAAAGTGGTTGTTGGGCTTAATGACCTTTTTCTGTTCCTGTGTTTTTGAATGTAGAGATTGAATGAACTCCTTCTGGTCCACGCGAAGAGGTTCAAGGAACATGTGTTCATCCAATGGTTCCTGTTTAAGAGCTCTATGTGCTGACTAGACTCATTGTTATCGTGTGCAATAGGTAGGCGGTGTTGAGTGAAACATGCCTCTTCTTATCCAATAGTTTATATGGGCTGAATAGCTTCATCATATTCCTGTGAAACCAACTTGAGTTGATGAATGAGTTCCTCTTCATTATTTACTGTGGAAATTAGCAGTTTCCAGCAGTAGTGTCACGTGAATATTCCAAACACTTTAATATCACAGGGTTGAATATTATCCACATCTTTCTGCTTCAGTTTCTGAGGAATGTGAAACGTTCTCAACATTACGTTATATTCAGTAAAATCCAAATCTTATAATGGTGGAAGAATTCATTCAAGCAATTGTTTTTGCCGTGGAAGGAATTCTGAGGATCATTGATAGAGATGTGCCAGGACTGAGATGAGTGATATCTAACAACCATATAGATCAGTGAATGACTCCAACCAATGGGATGTTACCACATGACTCCTATTAAGTTCCATCGCGTTCAGGCTCCTTGTTACTATCCTCACTCAAACAGTGCCTTCTTGTCAGGACCAGACACTCCTTTCTTTTGTTCATACTTTCTATTCATGTAAGTAAGTCATGGTGAAATTATGGGGCGTGTTTCCTTCTCTTAGTGGGCAGCGACTATCGAAATTTCTTTAAACCAGGCAGTTGAGGAACTGCATGACTCCAATTTTTTGCAAGTTGGGTGTGGTGTTGGAGGTTTGGAAGTTGGGGTTATGGATTGATTGAGGTTTGATACATCAAAGAGTTGAGGGTTGTAGGCTGTAAGGAGCTGGGTTTGATTGTATTAAAGGGAAAGGCAAGCTTAAGGGCTGAATGGCCTCCTCTTATTCCAATGTACTCCACCTTCAGTCACTTTATGGCCTTTTCCATGTCCTGGTTACAGAATATGTAACATAGTAGAGATAGGACAGATGTTAGGGGTAGATTCTTTACTCAGCGAGTCGTGAGTTCATGGAATGCCCTGCCAGTAGCAGTGGTGGACTCTCCCTCTTTATGGGCATTTAAACGGGCATTGGATAGGCATATGGAGGATAGTGGGCTAGTGTAGGTTAAGTGGGCTTGGATCGGCGCAACATCGAGGGCCAAAGGGCCTGTACTGCGCTGTATTCTTCTATCTTCTATGTTCGATGCTCCATGGACTGCTCTTCATTCAGAGTTGCTGAAACAACATATCAGCTCCAGGGGACACAATAGCCACGTCCTGCTTTGGTGAGGCAGGATCGAATACCTGAACGTTCTTCTGCAGTTCTTTTGTAATAGGCTCAAGGCCCAGAACAGAATCTTGCACTTACTGTGTAAACGGATTCTTTTGATAAATCCTTCTGGCGAATTATGAAAAAAAGATCGATAATCGTTCATTCTTGAAAACTCAAATGGGTATTGGATCAAAGTCATCTTCCTTTCGTTGATGTGGAAGAGCCAATGTTGAATTTGGGTGGACAAAGCTAAAAATTACACAACACCAGGTAATAGTCCAATATGTTTATATACAAGCTTTCGGAGCGCTGCTCATTCGTCAGTGTAATTTTTAACTTTATTGTTGTTGTGTAGTTGTTAACCGTTTCCTCTCATTATAAGTTAACAACATCACTGGAGGGAATCAGTTGAGGGAAACATCCCTGAACTGCTTCCGATGCAGTGCTATCATTTCTTCAGTGAGGAGATTAAATCTGTCCAGATGTAATCTCACTAAAATCCTGCGAAGCGGCAGCAGCATTTTGCCAGCCTGCTGTCATATTTTGACAAAGGTTGGAGCAATTTCAGCTTTCTAGAGGAATGCATAGCGATGTTGAAATGACATTAACTTTCTCTTCTCCATCGGCACATTGAAAATTCTAGTGAAAATCTCCCAGTGACGCTTGAGAAGAAAAGATAAGATGTGGCAAGCTGACCTCTACTTAAAGATAGGCCTCGCGAAATATCTCGCCTGCATCTACCATTAATCACCACAGAGCTCATTTTGCTCAGACTTCACTGAATCTGCTTAGTTGGAAAAACAAGAAGGAGCCAACAAACGTTGGACATTTTGTAAAACAGGAAATTAGATGTACAAGTATGTGAGTAAAACAGTTATAATGAACAAATTCAATTTACATCGAAACTGTGTTAACCAGGTGAATGATAATGCTGGAAAAATCTATTTCATGAACGTGTGTGAGATGGTTTGCCTTAACAATATGTTGAGCCCAAAGCCAGCGATCAGGCTATTTTGGTGCTGTGTGATCAGAAAATCTAATAGAAAACCTTGTTATAAAGGAGCTTTTGCGAATACTGATTATAATATATTGAATTTTACATGACAGCTGAATACTAAACAGTTAATAATTTCTTTTGAAATTATGTTCATGAACCTGAGTCATACAACGCATGGAATTGTGAGGGCAACTTGGTTCCAGGGAATTAGAAAATTAAAAGAGTAAGATTTAATGGAAGACAGGCAATACCTGTCACATATAGAAACACAGCAAGGTGGGCAATATACATATATCCCAAGGTGCAAACAGCAAAAGGGAAAGTTGACTCATTTATGGTTATATCAGAGGTTAAGGATTGTATTAGATCAAAGGAGGCAGATTGAAAACTGACAAATATTGTGATGTAGGATGGATGCAGAGACCTTTTGGACCCAGCAAAGGAGGACCAAGTAACTTAAAAGATAATCAAAAAAAATCAATCTAATCTAACAAGACACATAAAGACTGTCGAAAAGCCTCTGTCGATATTTGAAAGGAAAATTTAAAAAAGGTCGGATGAGGAACAGTGAATATGCGGACACGACATGTTCTAGAAAATGTTCTGTCACAGCGGTGAACCCCTTTGTTAATTAAACCAAACACACAGAAAAGTTCAACTCGCTACACATATGCGTTAGAATATGAGTGTCAGTGAACACTCAAATCCCATTATTTAAACAAAATAACATCAATTTATTTTTCAACTCTAAAAGTGAACATTAAGCAACAACTATTCACAAAGTGTCAACCTCTTTCTGCGAACTGCTAATTCCCGGTCTCCAAATCCATAACAATATGCTTTCCAATAAGACACTTACTAAAATTGAATCAACGACTTAGAATGGATGTGGAGAAGTGCTGAAAGGCAAGATTAGGGAGAATCCTAAGGCATTATCCAAGTACGTCAAGTGGAACAGAATAATCAGAAAACTATTCAGGCCCATTAGAAACCAAAGCGTTAACCTGCATGTGAAGCTGATAATTTCATGAGTGTTTTGCGTCTTTTGTACCATGGAGATCGAATGCAAGTACAGATTTCGATCAGATGGACCGTGAAGCTTTTGAGCAGGCTGAGAGAAGATGCGAGCAGGGATGGATGGTTTTGTCTAATACTAAAACGGAAAAGTCCCCAGATCCGGAGAACTTGCATCCCAGGCTGCTCTTGGAGACAAGAGAGGAAAGACCCTGAGCCAAATTTTTAAAATAAATCCGGCCACAGAGGAGGTACCAGCCGATTTCCGAACAGCAAATGCATTTCATTTTACAAGAAAGATAGTAGTTACATAGTTGGGAACAACAGACCAACGAG
This sequence comes from Chiloscyllium punctatum, assembly GCF_047496795.1. NCBI lineage: Eukaryota > Metazoa > Chordata > Chondrichthyes > Orectolobiformes > Hemiscylliidae > Chiloscyllium > Chiloscyllium punctatum. Next base: position 82,690,188 of record NC_092764.1, read on the forward strand.
CATTCTGGATACTATTGGAGAAAATAAGCAAGTAGTAAATCGATCACCATTTCGAAAGGCGATGCTTCATCAGGGAGAGTTGGCATGACATTCTCAGAGGGAAGTTATGCCTTACGAAGTTTGTTGATTTTTTTTCGAAGAAGCCGTTCAAATTGCTTTCCAGAAAGTTTTTCGATAATGCCCCACATGGGAAACTGATAAAGGAAGACAAATCTCATGTTATCGACCTTAACGTGGCAAGCTGCATTCAAAATTGTTTTAGCTGCAAAAAGAAAAGGGTACTGGTAGAAAGTTGTTTGTGTGACGACACGAGTGAACGCTGGCTAACTACTGAGATCAGTGTTGTTCCGCTTATACTTGGTACGTTTCATAAATGATATGAATGTGAATACAGACGGGGTGGACAGAGTGAGATAAGTAAGTTGGTGTTTGATACAGAAAGTGACTGGATGGTTGGCTGTGCGGCAGAATGTCTCGTGTTATTGGAAGATACAGCTGGAATGCTCATATGGGCAATGTCTGCCTGATAAATATGAGGTAATACGTTTTGGAAGAAGGGACTAGGCAGGGCAGTGCTCAATAAATGGCAATGCATTCGGAAGCTTAGAGCTTACAGGGCGCTTCTCCACAGCTGCCTGAATGTGACTGGGCAGATTAATAGGCTAAGTAAGAAGGCGTAGTGGACCCATAGGAATCGCATTTATCCATCTAAGCGGGGATTATAAGAGCAATACAGGGAATTTAGTTAGCCCACAATGGAATGCCGTGTGTAGTTCTGGATGTCACATTACAGGAAAGATGTGATTGCACTGGAGGTGGAGCAGAGGAGCGTCACCAGGATTGATATAAGGTCGAGGGTTTTGCTGTGGAGCAGAGAAGGCTGACGGGGACATAATCAGAACTATAAGATTGCGAGGGGAATGGATGGGTGGATAGAAATTCGCCATTCCTTTTAGTCAGCAAGCCAATAACAACAGTATGCTTTCAAAGTGAATGATATGAAGTTAAGAGAGGATTTGAGGATTGTTTCATATCCAGAACCATTGTGGGTCTGGAATGCACTTACTGAAAGGGTAGTGACCAAGGGTATCGTCAGAAGCGTAAAAGAAATTGTTCAGCCTTTCATGTTTACTGATCTCATAGCAACGCGAGTGTCGATCGCCCTGTGTTTCTGACCTTCTGGATCTTTGCTTCTACGATAGCATGATCGTGGAACGTCAAGCAGTGAGCAGCTTAAGACAAGAATTGGTGAGTTTCTGAAGAGTACATTAACAAGATGAGTTGCATAAACTTCGCAAAACATACCAAGGTAGAAGTATGAAGAAGGTAATTGTAGCTGCTCTGCTCCACCTCCAGTGCAATCACATCTTTCCTGTAATGTGACATCCAGAACTACACACGGCATTCCATTGTGGGCTAACTAAATTCCCTGTATTGCTCTTATAATCCTCGCTTAGATGGATAAATGCGATTCCTATGGGTCCACTACGCCTTCTTACTTAGCCTATTAATCTGCCCAGTCACATTCAGGCAGCTGTGGAGAAGCGCCCTGTAAGCTCTAAACTTCCGAATGCATTGCCATTTATTGAGCACTGCCCTGCCTGGTCCCTTCTTCCAACACGTATTACCTCATATTTATCAGGCAGACATTGCCCATATGAGCATTCCAGCTGTATCTTCCAATAACACGAGACATTCTGCCGCACTGCCAACCATCCAGTCACTTTCTGTATCAAACACTAACATACAGAAGAATGGAGACGTTGATAATGACAGAACTATGAAGCAACAACTTCAGTGTTGTCTTGAAAGAAGAACGCAAATAAACCAAAAAATACTTTCCAGAAATACTAGGAAAGCAAAATCTAGTAAGGAAATGGAAATAGTGTGAAAGCGAATCAACAGCTTTGGACAAATTATCTGGACCGAAATATGATAAATCCTCACGGCCTAATAATCTACACTTTCAGGTACGAAACAAAATGGTCATTGTAACAGTGAATGATTTGCTTGTCAACTTCCAAGTCGTGATAATTCTGGAACAGAATTGGCAGAGGTGAAAGCAACCAATATAACTCATCTATTTGTAAATTGTAAATGAGGCAGGAAGATAACGGTGAATTAGAGTCCGTCCTTCAAAATATAAGCGGTTAGCGCAATGCAAAGGTCTATTACAAATGATGCAATACCAAGAAACTTTAACAATTAAATTAACTGTAAGGTAGTAAGCACAGAATATGTTAACATAGATTTATGAAATAGGAATCATATTAAAGAAACCGGCTGGGAAGTAATTAGAAAACAACCGTGGAAACAGTGCATTTGGATATTCTGACATACTTTTGATGAAGTCCCAAGTCGAGTGTGCATTAGCTGGGTCAAATATAGTGGTATGGTGTGAGATTTGAGAGTTCACAGAAAAAGAGAGAGTCGCAATAAATGCTTCTTTTTTGCTTTAGAAGGCAATTACTAGTAGGATATCCATGCTTGGGTCCGAACCGTTGACAATAAGAATCAAACATTTGTTCGGGGGAAACAAATACAATCATTCGAAATCTTCTGATTGCTGAAAACGCTGCAGGATTGTGAGTGGTGAGAAGGAAGTAAAGAGACTTCAAGCTGATTGAGACAAATGGCGTGAATGGGAACACACGTGACAGATGAATAACACGATGAATATCAGTAAGAGTAGACGTAATAGTGTGCAAATTGCTAAAAGGCAGCCTATCATGTGAAAAGGGATTGATTGAAATCTCTTGGCTTATAAGCATACGTTTGTGTATTCGTTTGTTTAATTCTTCACAGACCTCTGATTTCCATGCACAGCAGTGGGTTGTGAAGCCAGAAGTTGATACTGGGAGTAAAAGCTTTTATTCCTGATGAAGGGCTTTTGCCCGAAACGTCGATTTCGAAGCTACTTGGATGCTGCCTGAACTGCTGTGCTCTTCCAGCACCACTAATCCAGAATCTGGTTTCCAGCATCTGCAGTCATTGTTTTTACCTGGGAGTAAAAGACTTGGCACGCAGATCAGCATAGATAGATCCTGCCAAGTGGATCGAAGTAACATTGAAAGCCATCTAGATCTTATTGCTCATCAGTCAAAGAAACAATGTTACAGGAACCAAAAGCAAGTGGTTCGTTGATCTTCTTTGCAAAAGGGATTTGAGACCAGAAGTAGGGTTATTATCGAAGGGTTTCACAGAACCTTGGTGAGACTTCAGCTTGAATACTTTAGAATATTGTGTGTAGTTTCCATCGCCTTTCTTAATAAAGGATATAGTTGCTCAAGAAGGAATGCTGCGACGGATGCTCAGACTGAATTCTCAGATGGCAAGCTTCTTCTACGAGCATACCATTGATCGATTAGATTAGATTCCCTACAGTGTGGAAACAGACCCTTCGGCCCAATCAGTACACACCGGCTCTCTGAAGAGTAATCCACCCAGACCCAATTCCATCTACGTAATGCACCTAACACTAGTTGCAATTTAGCATGGCCAGTTCAACTAACCTGCACATCTTTGGACTGTGGGAGGAAACCCGAGCGCCCACAGGAAACCGACTCAGACATGGAGAGAATATGCAACTCCACACAGACGGTTAGACCTGCATTTGGTGAGGTTTCCGAAAATGAGTGGCGATTTCAGTGAAACAAAAAAAACTTTCAATCTTAAACGTATTGGCAACAGGAATAATAATTCCTATTCGATGCAGTCAGCCCAGTCTGCACTGAGACATGAATAAATGGTCAAAGAGAGTTGTGAACCTGGGGAATTCTCGACCACATAAGGCTGTAGAGATCGTCATCGAAGAGTGTGGCTCTGGAAAAGCACAGTTGGTCAGGCAGCATTCGAGCAGCAGGAGAGTCAAAGTTTACTGCATAGCCCTTCTTCAGGAATACTGTAGAATCGGGTGGTGCGGGTCTCCCGGACTGAGGTTGAAGACTGTGGATGGGAGATCCCCTAAGCCAGTGAGGTTATGTATGGTCTGAGAGATGATGGTTTGGTGATGGGTGATGACGTCGTGGTCCAGTGGACAGGACGAAGTGGTGTCTTCAAGTTGGTCATTGGTTTCGACGGTGTATATGTCTGTGCGCTAAACTACAACTGCGCCCCCACTTTTGTCCACAGGTTTGATGATGAGGTAAGGACTGGAGCGGAGGGAGAATAGGGTTGTACGTTGCTTGGGTCAGAGGATGGGCTGAGAAAGGGGGTTGGCATGTTGAGATATTCAACATCATGGCGACAGTTGGAAATGAAGAGATCAAGTGCGTGGAACAGACCACCACGGTGTGTCCAGGTAAATAGGTTGTATTGCAATCGGGAGAAAAGGTCCACGAACCGGGGGGGTGGGGGGGGGGGGGTAGTCCTCTTGGAATAAAGTAAGCAGAGAGCTGGAGATGGCATACGATGTGTCCGATGTCATAATATGTGTCGAATTCCTTGATCCCGTAGCGTAGCGGGATGAAGATGAGGCCTTTGCTGAGGACAGTTCGCACATCCTCAGTGAGGGAGATTTCTGAGGGGATGGTAAACACGTGGCAGGGCTGGGAGCTAGGACCTGGTGTAGAGCTTGAGCTGAGCGTGTTCGTGGAGACTGTCACGGTTGTGGGCATTGTTGTGGTATCGACTGAGACGTCACAATTGCAAGTGACGCTCGTCCTGGCAGGGAGGGGTAGAACTGGAGCCTGTTGATCGCCGATGTAATCGCGGCCAATGGCGTCAGAGAGGTTCTGGAGGCTGGGAGAAGCTTCTGGGATGGTTGCAGATACCTGGGTTGAGCGATACGTACATGAAAGTTTAGTGTACTAACTATGCTGCTGTCTGATATGGTGGAGAAAAAGCATTTGTTAATGGTGTGAATTCTTCTGAGGAGAAGAATAGCAGTGGTACTTTGTAAGTCTGAGAGAGTGTGGCCCTCAGCTGTGCTAGGGTTAACTGCAGTGATTGAACGTGGCGACACATGACTGCAAGCCGGAGGGAGGATCCAGTACAGGAACCGTTTCCTCGGGCTTTGGATTTGTTGTAGGTACTGGTTGTCTTGGTCAGTCCTAAATGCAATGAATCGAGTCCGGAGTCCATGCGGGATCAATCGGTTATGTAGCAGGGCTAAGGATGAAGATGGCGCTGTGGTAGCGACTCTGTTTCAGGATGTAGCTAAAGAACTTCAGGGCAGAGGATATGCCATATTTGATGAAGGACCGATGCCCTAAACGTCGGCGATCCCTCTCCTCAGCTGTTCCCCGACCGGCTGCACTTTTCTAGTACCACAATCTTTGATTCTGACCTCTGTCGTCTGCAGTCCTTATTTTCTCCACAAGGTGTGAAGCCAAGACACAGGATTAAAATAAGTATCACGTCGTGGGATTGATCGCCAGTAAAGGGATGTGTAGACAACACCTCTCTGGCATGGAGACAAAAAATTAGCTATTGTTATATTGAATGGGGAAGAGAAGCTTAATCTGTCATAGGGATGATTGCAGTTCCTGCGTGTTTTTCATAATTTAATGCATGAAGAGCGTTGAAGAGATGTTCCGCCATGAACCAAAATTGGTACATGATGATTGGATTGAATGGTTTATTCCTTCTCCTTCTACTGTGGGTTCTGGGCGAAAGCTCTGTAAATGTTGTCACAGCTCTCAGACGTTTGGAAGGAGGTCTCTGTAAGGTCGACTGGATTTCGATTCCCGTTCGCTTTTCTGATACTGCGGCTAGTACTGGGTGTTCTGTCTCGTTTTCTCATTTCAGATCCTGCAGCAGTTTGAAAACACGGATGTCTTTCTTGGCGATTTCGGAGACCACTTAATAATTAATCACGTCTGTATGGCTGCAATCACAGTTCGCCCAAGAAAGCACGGTATATTTGCTTCCTGAAAGTACATTCGTGAAGTAAATGCTGTTTCTGAACATCCATTAGCTTCAAGGTGCCTGTCACTGACTCCACATTTTATAACTCGATTCTACGTTAATTATTTTTAGCTTCCACCGGCTGTTATAGCATTAGCCTGGTCTGGATTAGTTATCCATTGACATTCCCACAGCAGCACCACCTCAACATGGAGAGCTATCGGAAACGACACAGAGCAGTTATTTCGGTGTTGCTTAACAGGTCTGTCAAAAAGAATGTCCACCAATTTAACTATTATGATAAGACTGAGGAGATGGCAATTGGTCAGGTTGTATTTATTGTCCTGTTGTGGAATGGACATATTTGAGTAATTTTCCACAATGAATGGGAGACGTCAGAGTTGGAGCTGAAATGTAATAACTTCGTCAGTGGTAAGGCTTGTTGTGCATCACATGTCCTCAGTCCTATTGCAAGAATGGTGTCGGGGCTCATCGCCTTTGTTGTGTTTCCTGTGTTCAGCTGTTTCTTGATGTCAGGTGTAGTGATTCCAATTGTTTCAAGACTGTCATATGTGATTCAGCGAATGTCATGATAAAGGAGAGGTGAGTCATGAACTTCGAGCTGATGATGATGCAGGTACCCATGCCTTACATTTTGCACTGATGTACTGGGCTATTCTATGCTTGGCAAAAGAGATATTTGTGGAGTTTCCTTCTCTCAAAACAGATTAAAGAGCCCATTTTCCAATTATTTTCAGTTCTTAAGTAGTGTCACACTAGACTTGAAATGTTGCCTCTGTTTCGGAGTCTTGACAGGTGCTCCCAGACCTGTTACATTTCTCCTAAAAATAACAGATTCATTTTAAACAAAACTAAGAGGTGTGTATGTTGTAAATGGTTTCACAGTCTACAATCATTTATGACTGGATGTGGCAGAACTGCACAGCTTAGATCTCTTCTGTTGTTCTTGAGATCATTTCACCAATCTATCAGATGTTGGGTCGCCTGTTTGGAGGCAGGTAGTCAAGTGCAGTTGCTTTAACAGGTTGTCTTCGGTTTCAGGTACACATATTTCTGACCCTGGCATGTTTAATCGCATTCATCACTGAACCATCAGCCTGATTGTAATGGTTGTAGGCTTGCTCGCTGAAAACGAACCTTCCAGCTCAGCGAGCAAACCTATATCCAGAACCTCAACCTGAGTTACAAATCTCCTCAAAACTTGCTTGATTATGATGGTAGATTCAATTATTGCACGGATCAGAAAGTTACAGATTGTGTTTGAATACAATTATGATTCTGCTGCACAGAACCGCATATATGTTCCGTTTTGAGCTCCAGAATCTAAATGAAGTTCTGTTTCATGCACCTCAATTCACACAAAACCCCATTCACACATCGTCCCTGGACTCAAAAACCTTCTCGAGTCTTTTGAGAGGTCACAGTATTATTTTAGTATTCTCATTCTTCTGGGTTATCTCCATGGTGCAAGTTCTGCAATTTGTTACATTTTGAAAACTGTTTAACGTACTCTTGTGAATCGTTTCAACTCCTGTATGTCCAGTTCGCTTTTTTACAGTGAAGCTGTTTTGTTCTGCTTCTCCCCGTGAACGTACCCTTTGGAGAGTGGGTGTTTACAGCGTTATTTAGTTCAGAAATAATGAAAAGGTCCAGCTTATGCTGTTGTTCAAGTCCTGGTGTGTGTCTTGGATGCCATTCCAATTTGAACAGATCTTTTGTCCAGCTTTGACATAGATCGTTTTGAAACTGATTCAAAAACAGAAATTGCTGCAGAAACTAAGCGGCTCCCGCAGCATCTCCGGCAAGAATGCAGAGTTATTGAATCAGATCCAGTTTCCCTTCTTCAGAACTCTTCAGTTTCTCCAGCAATTTTTGTATTGTGCCAAATTTCCAGCATTCAGAACCTTCCTTTTACTCAAAATGAATCTATTATTTTCAGCAGAATCGTGACAGGTCTGGCAGTATCTGTGAAGACAGAGAAACGGAGGTAACGTTTCAGTTCTTGTAAGACCCTTCTTCGGAACTGAAATGATTTCAAAATGGGCATTTTCATCCGTTTCCCTAGATGGAGGGTCTACCTTGAAATATGGGCTGCGTAGACTAAATGCAATAGAGGAACTGGCTCTTAATTATATTGTTAGAGAAACAGTTATAAAATTGCTGTAAATCAATGCATGAATGGGAGACATAGTTTCACTCAGTTGAGATAAACAAGAAGCAAACCAAACAATAGCAGAGGGAGAGCATGGCGGAGAATCTACATAAATAAAGTTGAGAACAGTATTAATGGCATGGGTCTATGAAGTTATGAAATTAAAAATAATGCCCTTTAAGCCGTAATACATCAAAGTGTAAAGGGAGGTGTTGTTCCTGATTGGGTTGTGCGTCGCAGAAGCATTGCAACAACCCAGGATTGAAATATTAGGATGTGAGTACGTCAATTTATTAAAATGGCAAAACAATTATCATGTCAGAGTCATTCCTACTTCCTCAAAGCAATCTCTGTTAGGTCTTGCCAATGTAAATGAGTCTGCATTTTGAGCAGCAGTAATAGTTTTCTGGATTGAAAGAGTACATCCGAAATGCTGTTGCACCTGGAAGATGCAGGGTCTTGGGCAGGGAGGAGAGAAGACCTTAATGGACAAGTGTTGCAACTTCTGCAATTGAAAGGGTAGGTACTATGGGGGAGTAGGGGTGTGTTTGCTGTGATGGGCGTGGAAGAGTGTAACGGCCCCTGTGAAACACTGACCGTGGACAGAACAGCAAAGCATGTTTTAAATCGTGCTGTTCTGCTGGAGGTGACAGCTGTGGCGGAAGATGCTTTTTTTTTGGAAGATGGAGACGAGTGCAGTGAAATGTCAGAAAATGTGAGTCTCTATAATTCTTTTTGAAGAGATGGAAAGGAAGGAAAAGGGTAAGTAGAAGCATGCGAGATTGGACAGACACAGCTGACGGGTTCGTTTACAAGCTTTAGGTGGTCTCAATCCTTCATGGAGGGAAAGGCGGTCATATCAGAGGCTTCCCACTGGAATGTAACACTATTAGATGAGGCGTGTTCGAGAGGGAGACACTGGGAAAATGAAGTCACTTTCAGCTGATCATTTATTCAGTCAGATGTGGAAGTTCTTCTCGAATGATTGAGAAGAACCAAGCATCGAAATTCCGGGTTTTCTTCTTAAACCTTACAGCTTGTTAAAAGTGGGATGTGAAAGTAGACCGAGTGGGAGGTGAATGCATGAACCGTGGCAGACACTTTAAGCTGACATTTCATAGCGCTCAGCAATGACTGATTGTAGTCAAAAAGGAACCATCGAAGAAGAACAACGCATGGTTCACAAAAGCTGTCAAGGAGTGATTTCAATTACAAACTAACGAATTCAAACAGGTGAGAACTAGTCTAGGTCATAATTGGAAAGTTCATTTTATGAACCAGAAGCAGATGATTTAAATCGAAAACAAATAAAGAAATTCAAGATTAATCTGTGACCCTTGGAATAAAAAAACCTCAGGCACGTATATGTCGGAAATTTATCTGCTGGAACTGAGAAACTGGTTACAGGGAACACGTAGGGAATTTAAACCAGTATTATAAGCAAGATGCCAATTGGATGAACGTTTTCGAACTATGTCTAACAAAACGAACAAGATTTTGGATGAACAGATAAGTCGAATTGTAGAAAAATCAATAGCGACTGATTCATGTTTTAAAATAAGTGGTTGCAGAGATATTGGGAGTGTTTCAGCAAGACTGGAGAGCGTTAAATGTTGCACCGGTCTTTTAGTAAGGAGCAAGTCAGAAAGCAGGAATCAATTAGCCATTTAGCTGAACGATTAGTGATGGGAAGTTAATAGAGTCTGTTTCTAATAACATAAGCCCGTAAGACAAAGGAGCTGAAATTCGGCCATTCAGCCCAATGAGTCTGCTCCGCCATTAAATCCTGCCTGTTAGGTTTCTCAAACCCATTCTTTCCTTATTTCCCCGTAATCCTTGATCCCCTTGATACACAACAACGTATCTTTCATATTCTTAATCATAGTCATTGGTCTGACCATGACAGACCTCTGTAGCATGAATTCCGCACTCTCTGGCTGAAGAAGTTTCTCCTTATCTCCCTTTCTAAACGGTCTTCCATTTGCTCTAAAGCTGTGTACTTGGGTCGTGGTCTCTCACACAAATGGAAACATCTTTCCAACATCTACTCTGTCCAGACCATTCAATATTCTGTAAGTTTCAATTAAATCCCCGTCACCCTTCAAAGCTACATCAGGTATAAAGGCAGAACCCTCAAACGTTCCTCATATATTCGGCTTTCTATTCTTGGGACCATGCTCGTGAATCTCCTCTGAATACACTCCAGGCCATTACATCCTTTCTGAGATGTGAAGCCCAAAGCTGGGCACAATACTATAAGTGTGGTCTTACGAGAGCCCTGTAAAGCCTCAGAAGTACATTCCTGCTTTAATATTTAATTCTTTAAAAATGAATATCAACAAAGTATTTGCCTTTCTAACCACTGTCTAAGACTGCAAGTTTACCTTGAGAGACTCCTGGATGGGAACCGATACGTCTCTTTGCACTTCAGACATTTGAATCTCCTCCTTGTTTAGAAAATAGTCCTAGATTCTATTCTTCCACCTAAAGTGCATGACATTACACTTTTCCGCGTTGTTACCCATCTGTTATTGTTTTGCCCATACCCGAACTTGTCCAAATCCTTCTGCAATCTCTCCACCTCCTCCATGCTACCTGTCGCTCTACCTATCTTTATATCTACTTCAAATTTAATGAGAATATGCACAGTTCCGAGATTGCTAACACATGAAGATAAAAAGTGTTCCCAACACTGATATTTCCGGAACAACACATGTGACCTACTGCCATCCTGATTTTATCCTCATTATTTGCTTTTTGCGCGAAATTCAAGCTTCTATCCAAGCTGGCACCTTGCCACTGACACCATGGAATATTATCTTACTCAGTAATCTCCTGTGTTGACACCTTAACAAAAGCTTTCTTGAACTCCGCATAGATAACATCAATTGCCTCACCTTGGTCTAACATGCTCGTTACTTCCACAAAAAATTCTAGCAGATCTATCAGAAATGACCTCACCTTGATTAAATCATTCTGGCTTTGCCCTATTTTACCATGCACTTCCAAGTATTCAGAAATGTCATCCTTCACATTAGATTCCAGAATTTTACCAATGGAAACATCTTCCCAACATCTACTTTGTTCATTCTATCCAATGTTCTCTCAGTTTGAAATAGAATCCCCTTATCCTTCGGAACTCCATCGAGTATGTAGCCAGAGCCAGGCGGAGGATAGACAAATTGGTTTGCAATTTTCTGTCTTTTGCCTTTCTCCCTTTATAAACACAGGTGTCAAGTTAGCGATTTTTGAGTCCTCTGTGACCTTTCCTGGTTCTAGTGATTCGTAAAGAATCACCACTATTAACTCCAGCATCACATCAATTATCTCCCTTAAACGTCCAGGATGCTGTCGAACTGTTCTTGGTGATTTATCCACCTTCAGGCCATTGACGTTTTTCTAGCACCTTCTCCTTGGTGATGGTCAATATACACAGCTCTGCTGATTCACTCTGTTGAATTGTTGGCATATCACTCGTGTGTTCCACCGTGAATACTAATGGGAAGTAATTATTCAGTTACTCAGCCAAGAAGCGATTAGAGGAAAAAAATTCAAAAACTTCCCTGAATAAGTGTGAACATGGTTTTGTGAAAAGGAGATTATCTCTTTCCCTGTAAAATCATGGAGCATGTTTTCTGGAGTTCCTTCGCAGTATAATTAGCAGATTTAAGAATGGGGAACCTAGTGACAGTGTATTTCGCTTTCCAGATGTTTTCCCACAAAATAAAGTTTCATACACGTGTCAGACGCTCACAGTGAAACAGATAATGCATTTGCATTTCATGATGATTGGCTAATACACATAGTGCGCCAAGTTGGGATTAATGGGACTTTATCAGGTTAATAAAAAAGTATCGACTGCAGTCCCACATTTATTAGTTCAATGGTATTAGTTCATTTTCAATGTAAACTGAAGGCTTGAAGGCGGGACTAAGTACTGAGGCACCAACACGAAGATTCATTAACGACAACGGAGTCAAGGATTATCGGGAACAGGGCAGGAATTTGCAATGTGCGGGAAAGTGCTGACAGTGGCAGAAAATGAAACTTCCCAGGAATAAAATGGAAAATAAAATGATAATGTGGAGAAAATTTTAAAATGTTAACGGTGATAGAATAAATGTATAGTTCCAAAAGACCATTGAGGTGTTCTCTCATTAAAAAGAACACCATTCGCTGTGAGCTTACGTGAGGGTCACCACACCTGTAGTGAATGACATGGCTGCGAAAGCGGAAACTTCATGGTAACCTCTGGAATTGTGCGAATTGACAGTGTTCTCTTGGGCTGTCTGTGCAAAACAAACCAGCCATCTAGCCAACGGAATGGATGGCCGTGAAACCACTATAGAAGGAAAAAAACTCAAATACAAAGACTATTCGAAAACTTGATAACATTGAAGAAGGTACAAGTCAGATAATTTTCAAGACAATAGGTGGTGACAAACGAAATTGTGCTCTAATAATTGTCATATTTTTGTAATGTGACAAGTGTTTAGATGCTGCAGTTGACTGAAGACAATGAGGCGGGATAATCCAAATAATCAGAAGAACTGATTGAGATTGTGTCTTGATAACCATTAAATAAAATTTTTGTTTTGGTCTGTGTAAAGTGTGCTTATGATTACATTAAAGTATAAAGCGGATGTAGGATGTTTTTGGGAGATTTCGTGCCCATGGGAAATGTCTCCCTAAAACATGCTTGCAGAAAGTCGATGCAAAAAGTGTCCATTGTCGTCTGGTCAGTACTGTGCCCGCTCCTTCGAAAAGGATACATACCTTTGAGATCACTAATACCTGCAGAGGTTCCCTTGATCTCAGCTGTCTGCAACTAAGACACGCCTCCTTCATTTTTCACGTCGAGGCCTCAACATCTTTTGATATCAAGGATTGCCTATTCCTGCTAAACTTGCCCTTCGTCCTCACAGGACCATAAAGAACTTGACCTATAGCGATCTCACGTTTGAAGTCTGCCCATTTGTCAGAGGAACCTTTGTTGCAAACGAACTGCTCCAATCGAACCCTGCGAGTTTCTGTCTAATACCGTCAAAATTCGCCTTGTCCCAATATAGAACTTGAAACTGTGGGCCAGTTTTGTCACTCGCCATAACTACATTAAATTAGTAGAACTATGGTCTCTGGTCCGAAAGTGCTCCTTCCCTGTAGTCTCTATCACGTCTTCTCCGTCCTGTCCTATTTCCCAATAGTTGGTCGTGTTTTGCCTCTTCCCGAGTAGGACCCTTTACATACTGCTTGCGAAAACTTTCCTGAAAGCAATTAACAAGTTTAGCACCATCTACGCCTTCAAACCTCTGGCTGTCCCATGCTATGTTCAGAAAATTTAAATCCCTGAGTATGATAACCCTATTGCTCCTGCAAATCTCCCCAGTCAATGAACGGTGTTCCTGTGGAGATGCTCTTGGTAATGCACACCTGAGTACCATACCCAGAGTAGGTTCTGTGTCCTTCTCATTCTCAGTCCCACCTCTGGATTGTTTTCAATGACTGAGTTCTGATTTATCAACAAACTTGATATGGAGGGCAGTGGATGTTCTTCATCAGGTAATTTAAATTGCAATTTCGGTAAGTTGCCATGGCACTTCTATGGTCCTGGAATCAATGTTGGCGAATTCCAATTGTAACTCCTTACTTGACTGCATTGTACTAAGACACCACCAGTGGTAGATCTATCCTGCCGAAGGGAAAGTGTATAGTCAGAGAATGTGATGGTACCTCATCAAACATTACCCATTAGGACCAGTTCTGTGAATATGACGATAACAGATTGATTCTTGATCAGTCAAATTAAGGAAAAAATTGACAATGGAGCAGGAAATCCTTGGTAAAAAAAAACCGAATGAAAGACACTCTGTCTGAATCTGTGTTGTAGTCTCAAAGAAAATTGAAGATTTCAATGCATTCATTGAGGTAAATGGTGATGATGTAATGACATTAGAGAGGCATGGCTACAGGGTCGCTGATATTGGAAAGTGAATATCCAGACATTTTACATTTAGGAGTATTGGACAAAAACTGAAATAGCGTGCTGGGGCTTTGGCTTGATCTTCTGTTTTCTGCTTGCGAAGTGACAGTTGACTCGAATCTGGGGTAGAATTTCACTGTGAGGCTAAGTGGATTTCGCCAAACTCACCACCTTAATTGGTGTGCGAGTCCTCACAGTGAGAATCAGGTTGTGTTGCCACCATGTCTTTGACCAAAGATTCAGAGAGTCACAGAGTTTGACAGCACGTTCTTTGGACAATAACTGGTCCAAGCTGACCAAACTGTCCGTCCAAGCTAAACCCATTAATCTGCACTTGGCCCATATGCTTCCAGATCTTCCCTGTTCATGTATTTGTCCAAATGTTTAAATGTTGTTAATATAAACACCTCAACCACGTCTGCTGGCAGCTGGCTCCATATCTGCCACTGGCAAAAATGCTATCCCTTACTCCCAATTCCTCCGTACTCTGCCGCATCTACTCCAATGACGACCAGTTCCACCACAGACACACCAGATTGTATCTTTCCTTAAGGATGGCAAATTCCCCTTCCAGTGGTTTGATGCTGCCCTCCAGCACATCTCATCCATTTCTGCACCTCAGCCTTCAATCCCCAACCCTCCAACCGCAACAATGACAGAACTCCCCTGATCCTCACCTTCCATCTACCAATCTCCGTGTACGTAGCATCATTTTCCGATTTTCCACCTACAAACGGACCCCACAACCAGAGATATATTTTCCTGCCACCCCGATCCACTCTTTGTAAAGGCCGTTCCCTCAGTGACTACCTCCTCTGGTCCATGCCCCCAACAATCCGCCTCTCCATCCGGCACCTTCACCTGCCACCGCAGGAATTGCAAACCTTGCGTCCATACCTGCACCTTCACCTCCATCCAAGGAACCAAAGGAGCCTTCAATATCCATCAAGGTTTCACGTGCACTTCCGCACGACATTTACTGTAACCGTTGTTTCTGATGCAGTCTCCTCTACTTGGGTACACAGCGTTCCTATTCACAGAGCACATCAGAGAACATCTCGCAGACACCAACTCCAACCAACCCCACCACTCCATGGCTGAACACCTCAACTCCCCCTCCCACTCTGCCCAAGACATGCAGGTCTTGGGCCTCTGCCATCACCATTACCTTACCACACGATGCCTGGAGGAAGAACACCTCATCTACCGCCTCGGACCACTCAACCCCAAGGGAGCTGTGTGGATTTCACCAGTTTTACTCATATCCCCTCCCCTTGCCTTACCCCAGTTCCAACTTTTCAGCTCCCACCGTCCTAATATACTGTCTCATCTGTCCATCTTCCTTCCCATCTATCTGCACCACCTTTCCCACCCAACTATCACCTTTACGCCCACCACCATCCACCTATTGCACTCTCAGCTACCTTCAAAACAGCCTCAGACCTTCTCATTTATCTCTCCACTCCAAGGCTCCCAGCCTCATTTCTGTTGAAACGCTTTTTCCCAAATCTTCGATTTTACTGCTTGTCGGATGCTGCCTGACCTGCTGTGTTCTTCCAGCAACATACTCTTGACTCTGCATCTGCAGTACTCACTTTTGCCTGGTCTCATATGTGTTTCAGCTTCTGTGATAAAAGGTTCTCCCTGAGGTTCCCTTTTATTTGTTCCCCTCTAGCCATAAACTGAAGCTCTCCAATCCTCTATTGCCCAACAGTTGGAAAAATGCTGAGTGCATGCAAACTATCCATGCCTCTCAAGATCTTGTACATTGCCAGAACTTTCGCCCTCAGTCTCCTACGGTCTAAACGAAAAAAAACCTAGTTTGACAAGCCTTTTCCAAGAACTCAGACCAACGTGTCGAGGCAAAATCCTTGTAAATTTGTCCTGCACTGCTTCGAGATTAATAACATACCGCTGGTAACAAGCTGACAAACTTTGAACACAATACTCGAAGTGCATCCTTACCAATGTCCTGCATAATTGCGACATAACTTCACAACGTCTGCACTCAATTCCGTAAATGATGAGGCTCAACGTGTCGAAAGCCCCCTTCACTGCCCTGTCTGACTGTGACTCCACTTTCAGAGGGTTATGAGCAATAGTTCCAATATCCTTCTGTTCGACTGCACTCCTTAAGGCTCTAACATTCAGCATGAAAATCCTACCTTGATTGGACTTTCCGAACGGCAAAAACTCACACGTGGAACATACAACATAGAACAATACAATGCAGTGCAGGCCCTTCGGCCCTCGATGTTGCACCTATCCGTGGAAGCAATCTAATTCCCATCCAACCGACACTATTCCATTTTCAGCCATATGTTTATCCAATGACCATTGACATGTCCTTAAATTTGGCGAATCTACTGCTGTTGCAGGCAGAGTGTTCCACGACCGTACCACCCTCTGAGTAACCAAATTGTGTAAAACATGTGTCCTATATCTATCACCCCTCAATCTGAAATTATGTCCCCTCGTGCTCCCATCACCATCCGAGGGAAAATTCTCTCACTGTCCATCTGTCTAACACTCTGATTATCTTACACGTCTCAATTAAGCTACCTTTCAATCTCCTCCTCCGTACCGAAAATAGCCTCACCCTCAGCCTTTCCTCATAAGACCGTCCCTCCATGCCAGGCAATAACCTGGAAAATCTTGTCTGCATCCTTTCCAAAACTTCCACATCTTTCCTATAATGTGGTGACCGGTATATGCAATAATTCAAATGCGATCACAGCAGTTTATGAGAGCTGCAGCATGACCACGTGGCTCCAAAACACTATCACTCTCCCAGAAAAAAACTAACACACCGTATGCCTGCTTAACAACCCTTTAGAACTAGGTGGCAACTTTCAGGGATCTGTGTGCACGGACATCGAGATCCATCTGCTCATCTACACGACAAGGATCTCACCATGTGCCCAGTAGTCTTTATTCCTATTGCTCCTTCTGAAGTGAATCGCCTCTCTCTTTTCCGCATTAAACTCCATTTGCCACGTCTTATCCTAGCTCTGCAACTTATCCACGTCCCTGTGTAACCTGTAGCATCCTTCATCACTATCCACAACTCCAGCAACATTATCATCATTCCCACATTTACTAACACATTTTCTATACACTCATCCAGGTCATGTGTATCCTTACTGAAATCCATGTTCACCTCATCAACCGCTTTACCCTTATCCACCTGCTTGGTCACCATGTCAAAGAATTTCATCAGTTTTGTGAGGCATGACCCAGACTACTCAAAATCGTGTTGACACTCCCTAATCAACTTATGGCCCTCTAGATAATTATATATCCTATAGCTTATACCCTTCTCCAACACTTTAACCACAACCGAAGTAAGGCTCTCTGGTCTATAGTTGTCAGGGTCGTCTCTCCGTCCTTTCTTGAACAAGTGAATATTTTCTGTGCTTCGGTGCTTTGGCACTTTTAATGTGGAAAATGACGACATGAACCAAAGCCAAAGGCTCTGCAATCTCCTGCCAGGCTTCACAGATTCCTAGGATAATTCAATTTGCTGCAATGAACTTACCTATTTTTGCACTTTGCAATATTGTTAACACGTCCTCATTGTGAACCTCAATCCCGTCTAGCCTGTTTCTCAGTATTCTCCTCAACAACATTGTCTTATTTTTCTGTGTGAATACTAACGCATTTCTTGCTTCCCATATCCCCTTGGACTCGATGTACAACTTCTCATTGCCATCCTTGATTGGTGCTAATCTTCTCTATTCATTCTTTTATTCCTGCTATACCTGTAGGCACCTTTAGTGTTGGTTTTCTTCGCAGTTCTCTCCCTAATTGTTCAAAATGTCTAGTTTTATCCCCCAAAACATTGGGTCATTTCATTCATTTGATTAGGTAAAAATACTAAATTATAATTTGATTGGACTTTGATATTTGGGGTTTAATTTAATCTGCTTTGCCGAAAATGAATTTGTTTTTGTATCATGGCAACTCATCTGCACTACTGCACAGCTTCACATCAAATGTTGCATTTCATAACAGCGAAATGAGCCTTCACCTCTCATCCAAATATTAGCCTTCTTTTCCATTTTGACAAGTGTTTCAACTTTTTTTTAGTAAGCAGCGGCTCCCTCGCTTGCAAAATGCATACTCATTAAGGACACACAGTAGATGTTTGTTGAACATGTTCCACATTTCAATTCTGCTCATCCCCTGCAGTTTCCTTTCCAAATCAATGCATCATAAATCTTGCTATTCGCATCATAAATGCCTTTCCTCCAGCAATAGCTTTTGTCCTGCTTATACACCTGTCCCTTTCCAACACTAAAGTAAACATAATCGAATTGTAGTAACCATCACTAAAGAGCTCACACCCTTCCAAATCTAACACCTGGCCAGGTGCATTACCAAATACCAAATCCAATGTGACCTCGACCCTTGTTGGCTTGTCTACATACTGTGCCAGGAAACCATCCTGAACACATTGGACAAAAACTGACCTATTTGAATGATAGTATTTTCAGTCAATATTTAGAAATTTAAAGCCCCACATAGCAAATACCCATGTTACTCTCGCTCCAATCCAGAATTATTCTTGTTATCCTTTCCTCTACATCACTGCAACTATTTAGAAAATATCTACATTAAACTTTACTTGCTTTTCCTGGGCCACTTGCCCAGCTTTTCAAGGTCCTGCTGCAATTTCTGATAACTTTCCTCATTGTCCACAATACCACCTATTTTAGTGTCATCAGCAAACTTACTTATCATTCATATACATTCTCATCCAAATCATTGATATAGGTAGCAAGCAGTAACGGGCCCAGCACTAATCCTAGAGCTGTCCACTAATCATAGGCCTCCAGTCCAACAAGATTTCTTCCACTGTCACTGTTTGGTTCCTCCTTTCATGCCAATTTTGCATCAAATTTGCCAGCTCGCCACTGATTCCACACTGTCAAACATTCCAGAGTGGCCTAACAATCTAAATCTTATCAAGGCCTTACTAAAGTCCTTATCAACTACGTTACCCTTCCAGGTCACTTCATGAAAGAACTCCAACAAATTTGTGAGGCATGATTTCCGACTCACAAAGCCATGCTAACTATTCCTATTCAAACCCTATCTTTCCTAATGCAGAGATATCTTATCCCTCAGAATCTTCTCAAGTAACTTTCCCACAGCACCTTTAAGCTTACCATCCTCTAGCTCCCAGGCTTTTCTTTGAGGCCTTAATTGAATAATGGCACAACAATTGCGATCCTTCAGTCTTCCAGAACATCACACATGGTTAATCCCGATGCAACTACCGAAGCCAGAACCCCTGCAATTTGTCCTCTTGGCGCTTACTGTGTTCGTGGATAGTCTTATCGAGACCAGGACATTTATCCACCGTCATATATTCTAATACATCCAACACTCCTCAACTGTGACATGGACCAAGCCCAAGATATCAACACTAACGTCCAAACTTTCCACGTCTTCAAAGCTTTCCCAATGATAAACACAGAGGAGAAACATTGATTGAGAATGTCGCCCATCTCTTGTGGTTCTACACATGCATGCCCATTTTGGTCCTTGACGTGCCCTATTCCCTTTCTAGTTATTCGTTTTCCTTTCATATGCCAAAAATACTTATTTGGATTCACCCTGATCTTCTCAGTCAAGGCTATCTCGTGCCCCCTTTCCAACCTCCTGATTCCGTTCTTCAGTAAACTCCCATATTCACCGAACTGTATACCTCTCGAGATTCCCTTGATCTCAGCTGCGTGCAACTGAGCCACGGCTCCTTCCTTTTTCTCGTTGAAGCCTCAATATCTTTTGATATCCAGGGTTCCCTATTCCGGCTACCCTTGCTGATCACCATCAAAGGAGTATAAGTATCTTGAACCATTGCTATCTGATTTTTGAATGCCGCCCACTTGACAGAGGTCCCGTTGCCTGCAAACAAACTGCTCCAAACAACCCTTGCAAGCTCCTGTCTAATATCATCAAAATTCGCCTTGTCCCATTTTAGATTTTGAACTTGTGGACCAGTTTTGTCCCTCGCCATAACTATTTTAGAATTAATAGAACTATGGTCTCTGGTCCTAAAGTGCTCCTTCACTGTCATGTCCGTCACCTGCCCTGCTCTATTTCACAAGATTAGTCAGTGTTTTGCCCCTTCCCGAATAAGACCCTTTACATACTGCTTGAGAAAATTTTCCTGAATAAGTTCCACCCCATCCAAGCCCTTTAAGGTCTGCCTTTCTCAGTCTATGCACTGAAAATTAAAGTCCCCTGATATGACAACCCTATTGCTCCTACAAATTTCCCGATTCTCCCTGAATATTTGTTCCTCGAATTCCTGGTGACTTCTGGGGGGCTGCAATGACTTCACCATTCTCTTCTTATTTCATGGGTCCACCCCTAATGCTCACTGGATGATGCTTTAGTTATGTCATCATTGACTACTCCTGTGATACACGCCTTAATCAAAAATTCAATATCTGATTCGCTACTTCCACCACCTCTGTCCCGCCGATAACACCTGTACCCTGCCACATTAAGCTTCCGGTCCTCTCCCTCACTCGGCCAAATTACTGTAATAACTATAATAGCCGAACCCACGTACTTTCCATGCTCTGAGTTCATCAGCCTTATCTGTCATTCCTCTTACATTGAAGAAAAAACAATTTTATTCAACAGCCAATCCTTGGTCCCTATCATGTTCCAGTCTGACCTGTCTTTTCCACTTGCTATTTCTCATTACTGTATCGTCTTCGAGCTTCGCACTTGCCTCCTTGCTCTTCAGGATCCCACTAGTCTGCCAATCCTGTTTAAACCCTCCCTTGCAGCACTAGCAAACCTGAACACCAAGTTATTGGTCTCCCTCCCATTTAGGTCAACCCATCACTCCAGAAGAGGTTCACCTCTTCTTCAGAAAAGATCCCAATGTTGTCAAAATCGATACTCAAATCCACTGCATGCCACTTCAAGAGCAACTCGCCACTCACCACAGCATCTGGATTTAACCAGTGTCAAATTTGATAATCTTTCAGTGGAAAAAGTATCCAATTTGATAGTCCATCGTGCTTCGGAAAAACTGTTATCAGTCCGCTACACTGCACAGTCATTACATTGACCCAGAACGTGCCAGGCAGGAGGAAATTGGTGCCCACCAGAATCCCGTGTTGTGTGCATGGGCATGGATCTCCTCCAGAGTGGGATATGCATCATCAGGACTTCCTCTCCACCCTGACTTACCTTTACAAAATGCAACACCACACATTTAGCTAGCATAAATTCCATTTGCCTCTACTCGGGCTATTGGATCAAGATCCCATTGTACTCTTAAATATCCTGCTTCGCTGTCGAGGACACAGTAAATTAAAGTCCACCGATCTGTCTTGATCAATCTTTGTGACCTATATGCATTTTAAAATGTCCAGTACTCCCTCATCTGTAGTGTCGATTGTTTTCAAGATATCACATTTTTTTCTCCAGTTTCTCTAGTTTCCACAGCTGTCTTCACAGTAAGTAGTGGCAGGGAATAAGTGTTTAGTATCTGACCAATCTCCAGTGGTTCCAAGAACAGGCTGCCTTGCCCATCTTTAAGAAGCACTGTTTTTGATTCAGTTACTCTTTTCCATTTGGTGTGTTTGTCGAATCCCTTTCGGTTCTCCGTAAACCTATTTCTCAACGCATCGCATGTCCCCTTCTTGAACTCCCGATTTCCCTCTTGAGAATACTTCACAGGAGGATTGCCAGTTGGTTGGAGGTTCTCAAATGTGTCTGGATAATACTGGCAATTCCACACCATTCAGTCGTATGTCAGTGATGGGCATATTATTGAAGAGGATTCTGAGACATAATTTATCATTATTCGGAAAAGCATCGTTTTGTTAGTCATAGCCAGCATGGCTTTGTAAGGGGCAGTTCGTGCCACACAAGTTTTGTTGAATTCTTTGAGAATGTGACCAAGCACATTGTTAAAGGTGCAACAGCGGATTTAGTGCACATGGGTTTTAGTAAGGAGTTTCATATGTTTCTCCATGGGACGCTTATGCAGAAAGTAAGGAGACATGAGCTTCAAGGCATTTGGCTGGATTTGTACAGAATTGGTTGGCCATAGAAGACAGAGGATGGTAGGAGGTGAAAAGTGTTCAGCCTGGACATCAATGACCAGTGGTAGTCAGCAGGGATCTGTGCTGGTGCCTCTGCTCTTTGTGACTTGGATGAGGAAGTGGAAGATGAGTTAATAAATTTGCCGATGACACAAAAGTTGATGGAATTGTAGATAGGGCAGAAGGATGTTGTCGGTTGCACTGGGACATTGACAATATGCAGAGTCGAGTTGTAATCTGATAAATGAAATTCAACCTAACTGGAAAAGTGTGAAATTATTTATTTTGGAATAACGAAGTTGATTGCAAATCACAGGGTTAAAGGCAGGATTTTTGGCTGTCTGGAGGAGCTAAAGGATTTTGTGGTTCACTTCTAAAGATCCCTCAAAGTTGCCACCCTAGTTGACAGGATTGTTAAGAATGTGTGTCCTGTGTTGGCTTTCATTAACAGGACGATTAGGTTGAAGAACGCAAGGTGATGCTGCAGCCGTATAAAGCCCTGATTAGACCACACTTGAAATATTGTGTTCAGTTCTGGTCATCTCATTATTGGAAGGAATCGTTAGAGAGAATGCAGAGGAGATTTACCAGCATGCTGCCGGACTGGAGCGCATGTCTCATGATGAAGCTAGAAAGGGAGCCTGGGATTTTCTTATTGAAGCGAAGAAGGATGAGAGGTGACTTCAGAGAGGTCTACAAGATGATGACAGGCACAGAGTAGGTAGCTGGAGACTATTTCCCCTGACGGAAATGGCTATCACGTGGCGTCATAGGTTTAAGGTGATTAGAGAAAGATTTTGGGGAATAGTCGGATATAGGATATTAAGACAGAGAGTGGTGGGTGTATTGGAATGCACTGACAGCAGTTGTAGGAGAGTTAGATACATTGCGGACATTTAAGCGTCTCTTGGATAAGCACATGTCTGATAGTAAAATAATCGGTATGGAGGTGAGTTTGATTTTGGAGTAGGTTAAAATGATGGCACAACATCAAGGGTGGAGGGCCTGTACTGTTCTGAAATGTTCTACGTTCTATATTCTATATTCCTACTGCTGTTATACTCCACTAAGCATTCATTTGATCACAGCTGTGTACAACAGAAATACGCTATATTCTTTTTCATGACCAAAGGCTCAATTTCTCCAGTACCTAGTATTCCCTATACCTACCAAAATTGCCCTTCTGACTAACCGGTGTAACATTTGGCTAGACTCACGTTATCTCATTTTTGAAGGCATCCAAGATGCCGACATTCCGTTTCCCTGTGAATAATGTGTCCCAATAAGTTCCTAAAAGTGTTGCATGAAATATTTAAAATTGCCCCTTCTCTAATTTAGAACTTAACGTTTACATTAGGTCTACCCTCTTCCATAGCATTTTCTCCAGTATAATTATTCACTCACTTACTCCCAGAGAAATAATGGCCTCTTATTGTTCCTCTGAACGACCACTTCCATTTCACCTATAACAGTCTTGAGACAAAGCCTTTGTGTGTGAGACAGAGAGAGACACCATGCCTGAGTGACTGGGAGAGAGAGAGAGAGAGAGAGAGAAACCATGCTTGTGTGAGTGTGACAGAGAAAGGCCATGCCTGTGTGTGTGAAAGAGATAGAGAGACAATGCCTGCGTGTCTGTGTGTGATTGCGTGTGTGTGTGAGAGAGACAGAGACACCATGCCTGAGTGTGAGATAAAAAAGATCATGTCTGAGTGTGCGCGTGAGCGAGCACATGTTTATGTGTGTGTATGTCTGTGAGAGAGACCATACCTGTGAGTGTGAGACATAAAGAGACCATGCCTTTGTGTCAGTGACAGAGAGTCCATGCCTGTGTGTGTGTGTGTGTGGGTGTGTGAGAGAGAGAGGGATCATGCCTGCGTTTGGGAGAGACAGACCATGCCTATGTATATGAGAGACCATACATGTGTGTGCATGTGTGTGTGTGTGAGTGAGAGAGAGAGAGAGAGAGAGAAAGAGAGACAGAGAGAGAGAGAGAGACCATGCTTGAGTGTGTGAGAGAGACAAAGACCATGCCTCTGTGTGCGTGTGTGTGAGAGAGAGAGTGAGAGAGAGATACTATGCCTGTGTGTGTGAAAGAGAAGACGATGCCTGTATGCGTGGAAGAGAGTGAGACAAAGAGGGGGAAAGAGAGAGAGAGAGAGAGACCATGCTTATGTGGATTTCAGAGAGAGAGAGGCCATGCCTGTATGTGTGTGCATGTGAGACTGAGAGAACATGCCAGTGTGTGCGAGAGAGAGAGACACTCTGCCTGTGTGTGTGAGAGAGGAGACGATGCCTGTGCATCAGAGTGTGTGTGTGGATGTGTGTGTGTGTGTGAGAGAGAGAGAGAGAGAGACCATGCTTGAGTGCGTGCGTGAGAGACAAAGACCATGCCTGTGGGTGTGTGTGTGTGTGAGAGACAGAGAGAGAGACTGTGCCTCTGTGTTTGAGAAAGAAGATGATGCCTGTATGTGCGGAAGAGTGAGACAGAGAGGGGCAAAGAAAGAGAGAGAGATTGTGCCTGTGTGTGTCTGAGAGAGAGAGAGACCATGCTTGTGTGTGTGTGTGTGGGTGTGAGAGAGAGAGAGTCCGTGCCTGTGCACGTGAGACTGAGAGACCATGCCTGTGCGTGTGTGTGTGTTTGAGAGAGAGAGAGACAGTGAGAGAGAGAGAGACTATGCCTGTGTGTGAGAGAGAAGGTGATGCCTGTACGTGCGGGAGAGTGAGAGAGAGAGAGAGAGAGATGGTGCCTGTGTGTGTGAGTGAGAGAGACCGTATCTGTATGTGTATGCACGTGAGACTGAGAGATCGTGCCTGTGTGTGCGAGAGAGAGAGCGAGAGAGAGACCATGCTTGTGTGTGTGAGAGAGGAGACGATGCCTGTGTGTGTTTGTGTGTGAGAGAGAGAGAGTGAGAGAACTTGCCTCAGTGTGCGTGTGTGTTTGTGTGAGACAGAGAGTGACCATGCTGTGTGTGAGAGAGTGAGGGGGATACACCATGCATGTGTGTGAGAGAGGAAAAGAGCATGCCTGTGTGCGTGAGAGAGAGACTATGGCTGGGTGTGTGTGAGAGGGATTCACACCCTGTCGGTGTGTGAGAGAGCGAGGGAGAGAGAGAGAGAAAAATAGACCATGACTATGTGTGTGTGTGTGTGTGTGAGAGAGAGAGAGATACAACACCTGTGTATATGTGTCTGAGAGAGAGAGACAGAGAGAGAGACCATATGTGAGTGAGAGAGAAAGACAATGCCTGTGTGTGAGAGAGAGACCATGCCTGAGTGTACGCAAGAGACAGTCCATGCCTGTGTGTGAGAGAGAGAAAGAGACAATGCCTGAGTCTGTGTGTGAGAGATCATGCCTGTCTGAATGTTTGAGAGAGAGAGAGAGCATGCCTGAGTGTGCGCACGAGAGAGAGACCATGCATGTGTGTGTGTATCTGTGAGAGAGACCATGCATGTGCGAGATATAAGGAGACTATGACTTTGTGTCTGTGACAGAGAGTCCATGCCTGTGTTTGTGTGTGTGTGTGTGTGTGTGTGTGTGAGATAGAGAGACCGTGCCTGAGTGTATGTGAGAGACCATGCCTGAGTCTGTGTGTAAGAGATCATGCCTGTATGAGTGTCTGAGAGACAGAGAGAGAGAGATACAGCATGCCCGTGTGTGTGTGTGTGTGTGTGTGAGAGAGAGAGAGAGAGAGACCATGCCTGTGCATGTGAGAGCGAGAGGAACTATGCCTGACTCTGTGTGTGTGTGTGTGTGTTCATGTGTGTGTGTGTGTGTGTGTAATAGCGAGAGAGAGAGACAGAGACAGAGACAGAGAGAGAGCGGGCATGCCTGTGTGTGGGGGAGAAACCATGCCTGTGTGTGAGAGAGAGACCATGCTTGTGTGTGAGATATAAAGATACCATGCCTTTGTGTCTGTGACAGAGAGT
Organism: Chiloscyllium punctatum; assembly: GCF_047496795.1. Lineage (NCBI taxonomy): Eukaryota > Metazoa > Chordata > Chondrichthyes > Orectolobiformes > Hemiscylliidae > Chiloscyllium > Chiloscyllium punctatum. The sequence continues at coordinate 82,716,193 of NC_092764.1, forward strand.
CCATGCCTGAGTTTGCGTGAGAGAGAGAGACAGACCATGCCTGTGTGTGTGAGCAAAGGGGACCATGGCTGAGACTGTGTTTGAGAGATCATGCCTGTGTGAGCGTGGAGAGAAAGAGAGTGAGATAGAGAGAGAGAGATATAGAGACCCTGCCTGTGTGCGTGAGAGAGAGAGACAGACCATGCCTGTGTGTATGTGAGTGAAGGGGACCATGGCTGAGACTGTGTGTGAGAGATCATGAATGTGTGAGTGTCTGAGAGAAAGAGAGCGAGATAGAGAGAAAGCGAGAGAGAGACCATGCCTGTGTGCGTGAGAGTGGGAGACCATGCCTGTGTGTGTGAGAGACAGAGATCATGCCTGCATGTGTGTGTGTGTATGTGACCATTCCTGTGTGTGCGTGTGAGAGAGACAATCCCTCTGTGTGTATGTGAAAGAGAAACAGACCAAGACTGCGTGTGTGTGAGAAAGACCATGCCTAAATCAGTCTGTGACAGAGATCATGCCTGCATGTGTGTGTGTGTGAGTGTGTGTGTGTGAGTGAGAGAGAGAGAAAGAGAGAGAGACACTATGCCTGTGTGATGAGATGAAAAGAGATGGTGCCGATGTATGTGAAAGAGAGAAAGAGAGAGAGAGAGAGAGAGGGAGATCATGCCTGTGTGTGTGTGAGAGAGAGAGAGCATGCCTGAGTGTGTGCGTATGTGTGTGTGTGAGAGACCATGCCTGAGTGTATGTGAGAGAGATAGAGACAGACCATGCATCAGAGAGAGAGAGAGACAGACCATGTGTGTGTGTGTGTGTGTTTGAGAGAGAGAGAGACCATGTCTGAGTGTGTGTATGTATGTGTCAAGAGAGACCATGCTTATGTGTGTGGGATATAAAGAGACCATGCCTCTGTGTCTGTGACAGAAAGTCTGTGCCTGTGTGTGTGTGAAGGAGAGAGAACAAGCCTGTGCATGTGTGTGCGTGAGAGAGAGAGACAGAGAGTCCATGCCTGAGTGGGTCTGTGTGTGTGTGTGTGTGTGAGGGAGAGAGACTATGCTTGCGTGTGAGATATAAAGAGACCATGACTTCATGTCTGTGACAGACAGTCCATACCTGTGGGTGTGTGTGGGAGATAGAGAGACCGTGCCTGAGTCTGTGTGTGTGTGAGAGAGAGGCCATGCTTTTATGTGTGTGTGTGTGTGTGCGTGTCTGTGTGTGTCTGTGTGTGTGAGAGAGAGGGACCATGCCTAAGTCTGTTTGCGAGAGAGACAGACCATGCCTGTGCGTATGTGTGAGAGAGATATAACAGAGAGCGAGGGAGAGAGAGAGATGGTGCCTGTGTGTGTGAGAGAGAGAGAGATCATGCTTGTGTGGGTGAGAGAGAGAGACCAGCCTGTATGTGTGTGAGAGAAGGGGATAAACCATGCATGTGTGTGCGCAAGAGAAAAAAAAGCATGCCCTGTGTTCGTGAGAGAGAGAAAGAGACCATGCCTGTGCATTTGTGTGTGTGTGTGTGAGACAGAGGCCATATCTGTTTTTGTGTGTGTGTGTGTGTGTGTGTGTGTGTGTGTGTGCATGTGTGTGTGTGTGTGTGTGTGTGTGTAAGAGAGAGAGAAAGAGGGAGACCATTCCTTTGTGTGCGTGTGAGAAAGAAAATGACGGTGTGTGTGAGATAGATACAGACCATGACTGCATGTGTGTGAGAGAGAGAGCATGCCTAAATCAGTCTGTGACAGAGACCATGCCTGTATGTGTGTGTCTGTGTGTGTGTGTGTGAGAGAGAGAGAGAGAGAGAGAGAGAGACCTTGCCTGAGTGTGTATGAGAGAGAGAGATAGACCATACCCGTGGGTTTGTGAGAGAGAGATACACCATTCCTGTGTGTGAGAGAGAGAATGAGATCATGTCTGTGTGTGTGTGAGAGAGAAAGATCATGCCTGTGTGGGTTTATGCGTGTGAGAGAGACAATGCTTATGTGTGTGTGATATAAAGAGACATTGCCTGTGTGTCTGTGACAGAGAGTATTGCCTGTGTGTGTATGAGAGAGAGGGAGAGAGGGACCATGCCTGAGTGTGTGTGTGTGTGAGTGAGAGAGAGAGAACAGGCCTGAGTATATGAGAGAGAGAGAGAGAGAGAGAGACCATGCCTGAGTGTGTGTGTGTGTGTGTGAGCAAGAGAGAGAGAGAGACCAGGCCTGAGTATATGAGAGAGAGAGAGAGGCAGACAGACAGACAGAGAAAGAGAGAGAAAGACCATGCCTGAGTGTGTGTGTGTGAGAGGGAGAGAGACCATGCCTGAGTTTATGAGAGAAAGAGAGACAGACAGACCATGCCTGTGTGCGTGAGAGAGACCATGCCTGTGTGAGTGTGTGAGAGAGAGAGAGAGACCAGGCCTGAGTGTATGAGAGAGAGAGAGAGACAGACAGACAGACAGACAAAGCCTGTGTGCATGAGAGAAAGAGAGAGAGACTATGCCTGTGTATATGCGTGAGAGAGAGAGAGCAGGCCTGAGTGTATGAGTGAGAGAGAGAGACAGACCATGCTGTGTGCATGAAAGAGAGAGAGAGGGACACCATGCCTGTGTGAGTGTGAGTGAGAGAGGCCATGCCTGTATGTGTATGATAGAGCGACAGTGCCTGAGTGTGTGTGTGTGTGTGTGAGAGAGAGAGAGAGGGGGAGACCATTCCTTTGTGTGTGTGTGTGAAAAAGAAAATACCTGTGTGTGTGAGAGATAGATACAGACCATGACTGCATGTGTGGGAGGGAAAGAGCATGCCTAAATCAGTCTTTGACAGAGACCATGCCTGTATGTGTGTGTGCATGTTTGTGACAGAGAGAGCATGCCTGTGTTTGTGAGAGCGAGACACCATACCTGTGTGTGAGAGAGAGAAAGCGACCATGACTATGTGTGAATGCGTGAGAGAGAGACCATGCCTGAGAGTGTGTGTGTGTGTGTGCGCGTGTGTGTGTCTTTGTGTGTGTGTGTGTGAGAGAGAGACCTTGCCTGTGTGTGTGTGTGTGAGAGAGAGATAGATCATTCCAATAGCTGTGTGAGAGAGACATACACCATTCCTGTGTGTGAGAGAGAGAATGAGAGCATGTCTGTGTGTGTGTGAGAGAGAAAGATCATGCCTGTGTGGGTGTATGCATGTTGAGAGAGACCATGCTTATGTGTGTGTGATATAAAGAGACATTGCCTGTGTGTCTGTGACAGAGAGTATTGCCTGTCTGTGTGTGAGAAAGAGAGAGGCCATGCCTGTGTGTGTATGTGAGAGCGAGAGAGACCATGAATGTTTGCGTGTGTGTGACAGAGAGTCCATGCCTGAGTCTGTGTGTGTCTAAGAGAGAGAGAGAACGTCTGTGCGTGCGTGTGTGTGTGTGTGAGAGAGAGAGAGAGACCGTGTCTGTGTGTGTGTATGTGTGTGAGAGAGAGAGAAAAACAGTCCACACTTGTGTGTGAGAGAAAGAGACCGTGCCTGAGTCTGTGTGTGAGAGATCATGCTTGTGTGGAAGTCTGAGAGAGAGAGAGAGAGACCATTCCTGTGTGCGCGTGTGAGAGAGACAATGCCTGTGTATGTGAGTGAGACAGAGACCTTATCCTAAATCAGCCTGTGACAGAGACCATGCTTGTGTGTGTCAGATGCAAGGAGACCATGCCTGTATGTGTGTGTGTGTGTGTGTGTGTGTGTCTGTGAGAGAGAGAGAGAGAGAGAGAGAGACGAGGCCTATGTGTGTGTGTGTGTGTGTGTGTGTGTGAGAGAGAGAGAGAGAGAGAGGTGTGCGGGAGAGAAACCATGCCTGTGCGTGTGACAGAGGGAGACCATGCCTGAATGTCTGAGAGAGAGAGGGACACCATACCTGTGTATGTGTATGAGAGAGAGACCATGCTTGTGTGTGTGTGTGTGTGTGTGCGTGTGTGAGAAAGAGAGAGAGAAGGAGACCATTCCTTAGTGTGCGTGTGAGAAAGAAAATGCCTGTGTGTGTGAGAGAGAGATACAGACCATGACTGCATGTGTGAGAGAGAGCATGCCTAAATCAGTCTGTGACAGAGACCATGCCTGTATGTGTGTGTGTGTGTGTGTGTGTGTGTGTATGTATATGTGTGTGTCTTTGTGTCTGTGTGTGTATGTGTATGTGAGACCATGAATGTGTGAGTGTCTGAGAGAGAGAGAGTGAGGAGAGAGAGAATGCCTGTGTGTGAAAGAGAGAACATGCCTGTGTGTGTGTGACAGAGATAGAATCCATGCCTGAATATGTGTGAGAGGGATAGAAAGACCGTGTCTGTGTGTGTGTGAGAGACCATGCTTGTATGTGTGTGTGTGTGTGTGTGTGTGAGAGAGAGAGAGAGAGACAGTCCATACTTGTGTGTGAGAGAAAGAGACCGTGCCTGAGTCTGTGTGTGAGAAATCATACTTGTGTGAGAGTCTGAAGGAGAGAGAGACCATTCCTGTGTGCGCATGTGAGAGAGACAATGGCTGTGTGTGTGGGAGAGAGACAGACCGTAACTGTGTGAGTGAGACAGAGATCTTATCCTAAATCAGTCTGTGACAGAGACCATGCATGTGTGTGTGTGTATGTGTGTGGGTGTGTGTGTGTGTGTGTGTTTGTGAGAGAGAGAGAGAGAGAGAGAGAGAGAGAGAGAAAGAGACCATGCCTGTGTGTGTGAGAGAGAAAGAGACTATGCCTGTCTGTGTTTGTAAGAGAGAAAGAGGGACCATACCTGTGTGAGTGTAGGAGAGAGATGCCATGCCTGCCTGTGTATGAGAGAGAGAGAGAGAGAATGCCTGTGTGTGAAAGATAGACCATGCCTGTGTGTGTGTGTGTGACAGAGATGGAATCAATGCCTGAATATGTGTGAGAGGGAGAGGAAGACCGTGTCTGCGTGTGTGTGAGAGACCATGCCTGTATGTGTGTGTGAGAGAGAGACAGAGAGACAGTCCATACTTGTGTGTGAGAGAAAGAGAGCGTGCCTGAGTCTGTCTGTGAGAGATCATGCTTGTGTGGGAGTCTGAGAGAGAGAGAGAGACCATTCCTGTGTGCGTGTGTGAGAGAGACAATGCCTGTGTGCGTGAGAGAGAGACAATGCCGGGATGTGTGTGAGAGAGAGAGCATGCCAGTGTCTGTGAGACACAGAGAGCAAGCGAGAGAGAGATTCCATACCTGTGTGTGTGAGAGAGAAAGAGACCTGTGTGTGTGTTTGTGAGAGAAAAAGGAGACCATTCCTTTGTGTGCGTGTGAGAAAGAAAATGCGTGTGTGTGTGAGAGAGATACAGACCATGACTGACTGTGTTGAGAGAGAGAGAGCATGCCTAAATCAGTCTGTGACAGAGACCATGCCTCTATGTGTGTCTGTGTGTGTGAGAAAGAGAGAGAGAAGGAGACCATTCCTTCGTGTGCATGTGAGGAAGAAAATGCCTGTGTGTGAGAGAGAGAGATACAGACCATGACTGCATGTGTGAGAGAGAGAGAGCATGCCTAAATCAGTCTGTGCCAGAGACCATGTCTGTATGTGTGTGTCTGTGTGTGTGTGTGTGTGTGTGTGCGTGTTTGTGACAGAGAGCATGCCTGTGTTTGTGATAGCGAGAGACCATATCTGTGTGTGAGAGAGAGAAAGCGTCCATGACTATGTGTGAATGTGTGCGAGAGAGAGAGAGGCCATGCTTTTGTGTGTGTGTATGTGTGTTTGTGTGTGAGAGAGGGAGATAGACCATGCCTGTGTGCGTGAGAGAGAGAAAGATCATGCCTGTGTGGGTACATGCATGTGAGAGAGGCCATGCTTATGTGTGTGTGATATAAACAGATATTGCCTGTGTGTCTGTGACAGACAGTATTGCCTGTGGATGTGAGAAAGAGAGAGACCATGCCTGTGTGTGTATGTGAGAGCGGGAGAGAAAGAGACCATGAATGTGTGAGTGTCTGAGAGACAGATAGAGAGAGAGAGAGAGTGTGAGAGAGAGAATGTCTGTGTGTGAAAGAGAGAACAGGCCTGTGTGTGTGTGACAGAGATAGAATCCATGCCTGAATATGTGTGAGAGGGATAGAAAGACCGTGTCTGAGTGTGTGAGAGACCATGCCTGTATGTTTGTGTGCGTGAGAGAGAGAGAGAGAGAGAGAGACAGTCCATACTTGTGTGAGAGAGAAAGATACCTTGCCTGAGTCTGTGTGTGAGAGATCATACTTATGTGAGAGTCTGAAGGAGAGAGAGAGACCATTCCTGTGTGCGCATGTGAGAGAGACAATGCTGTGTGTGTGGGAGAGAGACAGACCGTAACTGTGTGAGTGAGACAGAGATCTTATCCTAAATCAGTCTGTGACAGAGACCATGCCTGTGTGTGTATGTGTTTGTGAGAGAGAGAGAGAGAGAGAGAGAGAGAAAGAGACCATGCCTGTGTGTGTTTGTAAGAGAGAAACAGGGACCGTACCTGCATGAGTGTAGGAAAGAGATACTATGCCTGCCTGTGTATGAGAGAGAGAGAGAGAGAGAGAGAGAGAGTTTGTGTGTGACAGAGATAGAATCCATGCCTGAATATGTGTGAGAGGGATAGAAAGACCATGTCTGAGTGTGTGTGAGAGACCATGCCTGTATGTGTGTGAGAGAGAGACAGGGAGACAGTCCATACTTGTGTGTGAGAGAAAGAGACCGTGCCTGAGTCTGTGTGAGAGATCATACTTGTGTGGGAGTCTGAGAGAGAGAGAGAGAGAGAGAGAGAGAGAGAGAGACCATTCCTGTGTGCGTGTGTGAGAGAGACAATGCCTGTGTGCGTGAGAGAGAGACAATGCCAGGATGTGTGAGAGAGAGAGCATGCCAATGTTTGTGAGACACAGAGAGCGAGTGAGAGAGAGATTCCATACCTGTGTGTGTGAGAGAGAAAGAGACCATACCAGTGTGCGTGTGTTTGTGAGAGAAAAAGGAGACCATTCCTTTGTGTGCGTGTGAGAAAGAAAATGCGTGTCTGTGTGAGAGAGAGATACAGACCATGACTGGGTGTGTTGAGTCTATGACAGAGACCATGCCTGTATGTGTATGTGTGAGTGCGTGTTTGTGACAGAGAGCATGCCTGTGTTTGTGAGAGTAAGAGACCATATCTGTGTGTGAGAGAGAGAAAGCGACCGTGACTATGTGTGAATGTGTGCGAGAGAGGCCATGCTTGTGTGTGTGTGTGTGTGTGTGTGTGTGTGTGTCTTTATATGTGTGTGTGTGGGTGTGTCTTTGTGTCTGAGTGTGTATGTGTGTTTGTGTGTGAGAGAGAGAGTTAGTCCATG